>NC_088783.1:104900831-105221456 GCF_958450345.1 Calliphora vicina | reverse complement strand
TGTTTGGGCAAGATCGTAATATGCATTATTTATCCGCTGCTTACAAGTCGACAGCGGAATGCCACATAGGAAGTCTATTTAATCTTCCGATGTGGCTCCTATTCCCGCCAAGTTATCAGCAATACAATTGCCTTCATTATGCCTGTGTCCACGTACCCAAGTTAGTACAACTGTTGAATGTCTCGGCAATCCTGGACTACATTTGATCTTGTATAAACTCCTATCAGGGATTTGATTGCCGCTTTACTGTCAGTATGTATACTAATATCTCTACCAGATATCCTGCAATATCTGAGCCAGTTGGCCGGTATCCTAATGGCCGATACCTCAGCCTGAATAATAATACATCCATTTGGGAGTCTAGAGGATATCCTAATTAAAATTCAGGAATCTAGACCCCTCCGCCCACTCTATCCTTTAGGATAGCCGAATCTCCTTTCGATTGGATAGTATGTCAGGAATTTTGGCGATACAACTTGCTAACTATGGTACAGAATAACATCAAAGCAAACTTCCATTAGGTAATCAATGACAACCAATTTCCAGTTACCTGAAAAAATAGTGACTTCGCTTGTATTGTGGTCAGTGATCGCCCCACATGTTATGGCCATTTCCTATCTCTTTATAGGACCTTAGCTGAGGCATTTTGTTGGAACATTTAGTTTTACTTAGGTTTGCCATCCCCTGTAGGAGGAGAGCCACTTCTTGATGAAGGCTTTTACCCACTCAAGATAGAGTCACCTGCTTCATAAGCAATATGAATGTTTTGGAACGTTTAGTTTTAGTGTCCTCCGTAGATCGTTGCCGTTTAGTCTCTACATTGATTGGTAATTTGCCACCTCTTTATAGGATCTTAGCTGAGGCTGGAATACCTTTCGAATTGTTTAGTTTTACTTAGGTTTGTCATCCTCTGTATGAGGAGAGCCACTCCTTGATGATGGTTTTTACTCAATCGATTCGATCTACTTGATTCTTAAGCAATATGAATGTTTTGGAACTATTAGTTCCAGGAAGGGTGGCATCCGCGGATTTATGCCGTTTAGGCGCTACATTGAATGATGACCTTTTAGATTTGCCTATCCATCCATAATAGTTTTTCTCTTGCCCCGTGAGCTCATCGGCCGGTTATTCACCAATCCGAGAATTTATTTAGTACAGACAAAGAACGTCATCAGTTATTTTCAAGTTTCTTTCTGCTTCTTGATTGATTTGTTAGCAGGATATGATCATTTGCCATTTCTTTATAGGATCTTAGCTGAGGTTTTCTTGGCATTCTTTTAAAACGTTTAGTTCTACTTAGGTTTGCCATCCTCTGTAGGAGGAGAGCCACTCCTTGATTAGGGATTTTACTCAATCGAGGTAAACTCTACTGTTTCGTAAGCATATGAATGTTTTGGAACGTTTAGTTCTAGGAATAGTGTCCTCCGCGGACCGTTGCCGTTTAGGAGCTATATTGAATGTCGAACGTTTAGATTTGTCTATCCATCGATTATAGTTTTTCTTTCTTGCTCTGTGAGCTCATCGGCCGGGTTTTCACCACTGCGAGAAATTATGTAGTAGGAGGAAAGCCATTAACAATCCAAAATCTTATCGTCTACAGACAAAGAACGCCATCAGTTATTTTCAAGTTCCTTTCTGCTTCTTGATTGATTTGGTAGCAGAATATGGTCATTTGCCATTTCTTCATAGGATCATAGCTGAGGCTTTCTTGACATTCTTTTGAAACGCATAGTTCTACTTAGGTTTGTCATCCTTTGTAGGAGGAGAGCCACTCCTTGATGAGGGATTTTACTCAATCGTGATAGACTCTCCTGCCTTGTAAGCAATATGAATGTTTTGCAACGTTAGTTCCAGGAGGAGTGTCTTCCGCGTACCTTTGCCGTTTAGGCGCCACATTGATTGTAATTTGCCTGCTCTTTATAGGACTTTAGCTGAGGCTGGGTAGGCAATCTTTTGAAACGTTTAATTCTACTTAGGTTTGCCATTCTCTGTAGGAAGAGAGCCACTTCTTGATGAGGGATTTTACTCAATCGAGATATACTCTACTGTTTCGTAAGCATATGAATGTTTTGGAACGTTTGTTCCAGGAAGAGTGTCCTCCGCAGACCGTTGCCATTTAGGCGCTACATTGATTGGCGATCGTTTAAATTTGCCAACCCGTCGATGAGAGTTTTTCTCTTGCCACGTGAACTCATCGGTCGGCTTACAAAATACAGCAAAATCTTATCGTGTTTTGCTGAAGAACGTCATCAGTTATTTTAAAGTTCCTTTCCGCTTTTTAAACGATTTGGGTGTAGCAATGTATTCAGGAGCGTAGATTACTACCTTTCATTTGGTAATACAGCTGCTGTATAAGCTTTCAAACTCGTTGTTTCCGACAGTATTGTTTCAGATGAACTCATATCCATTCTACTTCCTGTTCCCGATTCTTCCGATCTATTAGGGTTCATGAATATTCCATGTACGGAATAGAGTTGAAATGTTCTCATATAACAGTGATAATCAAGTTCTTTTTGGACCTGTGGGTGAGTGGTGGAGTATTTGAAAACTGAATAATTTACATAATTTCCTAAAAATAGAAAATTGCCTCAAAATGATCATACGATATTTGAAATTAGCATTTTAATTTAATGATTTAATCCTAACATTAAAATACTATTACAAATGTTATGTTTAATTACAAAACTACATTAATCTCTAAGTTAAATAAAATTGAAAGTTTATTGAAATTTCTAATAAAAATAAAAACAAAATGCAATAAAATCATGCTAAATGAAATAAACAGACAAATTATGGACAACACTTGACAACGTGACCAAACACCAGCAGCAGTTCTAAAGTTAAATTTGTCTGATTAAAAGTCTGGCTTTAAAGATAGCAATAGAATGTTATAAAAATAGTTAAAATCGTATGTTAAAGTCTGGCTTTAGTTCTCCAAAGAAAATAGAATAATTGATGAAGCAATACGACGGACTAGAGCTGGCTACTACTTGAAAATACTGTGGATTTGTAGTTGTTATTGTATTGCAATTAACGGTATTTTATGTTAATACGTTAACATTAACATTGAACTAAACTTGGCTAAAGAACAACAAAAAGTTGTTTTATTTATTTTTTCTTTATTATTACAATATTATTGCAATATGTGTAAAAAAAAATTGTAGGAAAAAAATAGGTGGCAATTAAATTCTTAAACATTTATTCTAACATTAACAACAACTTTTGTAACAAATATTGGCAGGCAATCAATTGGCTTAAACAACGACCGGCCACAGTAAATAAAGGCGGATGTTATTTTTATATTTCAGCTTTATTTAAATGACATTTGAAAATATGTAGATTTTAAAGGTTACACTCTGGTTTAGAAGTTGTTTATTTAAAACCACTAGCTTCCAATTGCCTTATATAGGAACTTAGTTTTGAAATTATTTTAATGAAACCCTACTAAACGTATGATTAATATTAATTCAAGGTTAAAAGAGAATTTATGTTGTGTTGAGAGTGGTTTATTAAATTATAGTCTTGTTTATTAAGTTATTTAATGATTTATGGCTGGTTTTTTTCATAGAAAACTAAAGCAGTTTTAAAATGTTTTTAAACGATTCTAGAGAAATTAAATTAAGTAATGAAAACTAGACTTAAAAGTTGGGTTAAATAAATTTTGAAAATAAATGAAGTTTGTGATGTTTTTATAAAAAATATATAGAATTTTTATTAAGAAAATTTATTTTATTTCAATAATTTATGCCATTAGCTATCAAATTATGAAACAAAATTTAACACTTTTTTAAAAATTAATAAAATCACTTTTTATAACCTTCACCTTAATGAGAAAGGTATATAGAATTTTGTCATTCCTTTAGTAATTTCCACAATATAATTTTGCGACCCTATATATATTCTGGATCCTTATAGATAGCGGAGTCGATTAAGCCATGTCCGTCTGTCAGTCTGTCTGTCCGTCTGTTTGTTGAAATCAATTTTCTGAAGACCCCAGATATCTCCGGGATTCAAATCTTTAATAATTCTATCAGACATGCTTTCGAGAAGTTTCCTATTTAAAATCAGCTAAATCGGTCCACAAATGGCTGAGATATGAGGAAAAAACCAGGACAATCTCGATTTTTGACGTATATCTGGATTACTAAGCCATTAATATAGACAATATGGATATCTAATGATAGATATTTCAAAGACGTTTGCAACGACAAAAAATTTTTTAAATTTGAAAAAAAAAATATAAAATTTAAACAAAAAATTTCAAAAAAACAATTTTTTTTTTTTAAATATAAAAAAAAAATAAAATTTTAAAAATTATACAATGGGTCCAAAATCGGTAAAAAAAAAATTTTTAAAATTCTACAATGGGTCAAAATCGGTAAAAAATATATTTTTAAATTTAAAAAAAATTTATAAATTTTAAAATAAAATTTAAAAATTTTCAAAATAACCAAATTTTTTTTAAAATTTTAAAAAAAATTTTTTAAATTTAAAAATTCGAAAAAAAAAATTTTTCCAAAAAAGGGAAAAAACAACTTTGGAAAAAAAATTTTGTTTACCTAAAAATATTTAATTCAAATCTTTAAAAAATTTATAAAATTTAAACAAAAAATTTCAAAAAACCAATTTTTTTTTTTAAATATAAAAAATTTTAAATTTTAAAAATTATACAATGGGTCAAAATCGGTAAAAAAATTTATAAATTTTAAACAGAAAATTTCAAAATAACCAAAATTTTTTTTTAAAATTTCCAAAAAAAAATTTTTAAAATTTAAAAATTCGAAAAAAAAAAAATTTCCAAAAAAGGGAAAAAAAAACTTTGGAAAAAAAATTGTTGTTTACCTAAAAATATTTAATTCAAATCTTTAATAATTCTATCAGACATGCTTTCGAGAAGTTTCCTATTTAAAATCAGCTAAATCGGTCCACAAATGGCTGAGATATGAGGAAAAAACCAGGACAACCTCGATTTTTGACCTATATCTGGATTACTAAGCCATATAATATAGACAATATGGATATCTAATGAGAGATATTTCAAAGACGTTTACAACGACAACAAAAAATTTAAAAACCAAAAAAAAAAATTTTTAAATTTGAAAAAAAAAATTATAAAATTTCAAAAAACCAAAATTTTAAATTTTCAAAATCGGTAAAAAAAATGTTAAATTTTAAAAATTCTACAATCGGTAAAAAAAATATACTTTTAAATTTAAAAAAAAAATTATAAATTTTAAACAGAAAATTTAAAAAATTTCAAATAACCAACATTTTTTTTTTAAATTTATAAAATTTAAAAAAAAAAAATTTTAAAATTTAAAAATTCGAAAAAAAAAATTTCCAAAAAATGGAAAAAACAACTTTGGACAAAATCTAAATATTTAAATATCTAAAAATATTTAAAATTTGTATTTTGAAGTATAATTTGGTGAAGGGTATATAGCTCTCTTACTTGTTTAATTTCAATTCCTAAACCGTTCTTTGGCCACTCCAAGTGGATTTATTATGGAATGTATTCGTTCTTCTATTGAATCGAAATTAAACCGATTTTGAGTTAATTTATCAGGACTTAGACAGTCCAAAGTGATCATTATGCTGTTCAAATGTAATTGTGGCTAACACTCGGAAAGGCTGACTTGAGAATAATGAATGAATATCGCAACTTCTTTTAATTTTCCTTAACACTTTCTTTATTTATTTTCACTATTTAATTATTTAACAAATAAAAACTTTTTTTTTAAGCTTATCACTGAAAAATATCTTATTATTAAATATAAACAAAGTTTTCTGGGTCAATTTTCTATTCTACTTCAAATACGTTTTTATGTTTGTTTATTTTCAAAACTATTGTTTACAAATTTTTGTCAAGATAATACTAAAATATAATAAAGAAATTTAAGATAAGCCAACAGAAATAAAAAAAAAAAAAAATATTAGAAAAACTAGGTAAATATAGAAAAAAAAAGTTAATAAACACTCACATTATGAAATTTTTTGTTTCAACCAAAACTCATCACTCATTTTTATTGAAAACAGACTGACAGACCGTATGTGTGCAACAACACCCTAACACTGACTGACAAAAAAACATATTCTGGGTCAAATTTGTCATTTCTTTTCGTCATGTCTTTCAACAAAAAAAAAAAAACTATTTTCTACGTGTGTTTAAATTTCAAAATTTTATACAATACTTTAAAATATATTTCAATATATTTGGGGTTTTCAAACGGTCTACTATATGGTCATATTGTCATAATAAATTTTTGTTGGGTTTCAAACAAAAAAGTTCTAAACTAATAAGATTTGAATTATGTTTATTGTTTTGTCATAAAATAATACTTTTTTTTGTTTAAAACACAACAGTAACTTTATAATATATTAGGACATTATGACAATATGACTAATAGCAAACCGTGTGAATACCCCAATTGTAAAATTCTAGAAATCATTATATCTATAGAAAAGAGAAGAGTTGGGGCGTAAAGAAATTTAATCCATTTTGTATTTAGCAATCAGTTATTTTAAATATTGCCTAGAACTTGATTTTTGTTATAAAAATTATTTCTTGAAATTTGTTTTAATATTGTCATTCTTTTATATAGAAATTTTGTAGAAATATTTCTTGTTATTTTTTTTACTTTAAAAAGAAATTTATTTGTGTAAAAACTGCATTAATATTGTCTTAATTTTTCTTTTTCTTAAAACAACCATCCCACCCACAAATTTGAAATGCTGATAGACAGGGTGACACAATTTACTTAACACAAATGTCAAGTGTCTTCTTGTTGAGTTCGTGGATCATTAATAAGACAAATTACTGAATTTTAGATTAATGAACTTAATGAAATTTCGATAAAATTTATAGCCTTAAATAATTCCCTTCTATGTAATTACCAATCCTAGACCCTGAGTCTTTTAGGTCAGAAAATGATTTTTTAAGGAAAACTCTTTAAATTATTATAAAAGAATTAGAAACATATATAGGTCCCATGTATTTCAAATCAACGCCTTAATAACTTTTGCCAATTTCCTTATATACCCAGGAATAATTTTTAAAATAAAACAATTCTTCACTGGTGCAGGGAGTAAGCAGCTAGACTTTCAAAGTCAGATAATAAGTAGTTATCACTTAGTTACCGTATTAATTGCTGGCTTACTAAGTAAGTAGAGTTTTTGCTGGGTAAATATCAAAATTTCTCAAACGGAAAAAATATGTTCAAACATTTTTTTTTCAAAACTGGCCAAGTTTGGCACGCACTTTCAAACCCATATACAAATTGTATAGACTCCCTTAATCAACTGTGTGTAGCCTATCAATGGCCCCCATGAAACCCTGAAAATGCAAATCAATACAGATCTCAGTTCTGACTGACTATGATACAATTTTGTTGAGATATATCCAATGATTCATCTCCAAATCATCCTATATTGGTGGAAATTTTGCCTAATTTCGAGCCGTCTCTCTCCACGTTTCTCTTTCAGATACGCTATTGTAGGGTCCTATACATAGATAAATACACATAGATTAGAAACTCTCCTGTCAAAGACCTAACTCAGTTGTCACAGACCTGAAAATGTGATTTTTTTGTTTGAGTTTTTTCTAGTTTCCGCTCTGTGTATATTTCTGTATGGTTCTATACTTTTTACCTTTTAAAAGACTTTTTTGACTTTTTATTTTATTTTAATACAATTGTTATCAGATGATGATAAAGTGAATTTTTTATTTTAAGCCTTTTTCGACTTTTTATCGTAATTTAATGCAAAAAAAGATTTTATTTTAATTTAGAAGACTTTTCGCCTTTTTGGTTCGATGATACTAAAAGTACTTTTTTACAAGAAGATCAAAGTGGTAAAAAGGTAACGTTAAGACTAATTTGGATTATTTCAGTGACGGTGAATTAGAGGCAACGGTATTTTCTGGTATTTCGGTAACGGTAATTTCATTTTGTGTTATTTATTAATAATATTTAAACTAAGTTGACAAATGTATTCTATCATATTTTAAATTCTATAGATTTCAATAAACTATATAAAAAAAAATTAATTTTTACTTAAAGTACTTTTATTATTAAAAGTACCTTCTTACTAAGAGTACAATTTTTACAAGAAGTAAATTTTTTACAAAATGTACTTTTTAACTAAAAGCTAATTTTTACTAAAACTACATTTTTACTTAAAGTACCTTTATAATTAAAAGTACTATTATTTGCAAAAAGTATCTTTTTTACAAAAATTACTTTTTAACTAAAAACTATTTTTTTTACTTAAAGTACATTTTTTACTTAAAGTACCTTTTTACTAAAAGTACAATTTATACAAATAGTAAATTTATTAAATTTTTAACTAAAAGTACCTAAAGTATTTTTATTATTTAGTACTAAAAGTACTTTTTGACTAAAATCGTATTTTTTACTAAAAGTACAATTTGTACAAAAAATAACCCAAATGAAAGTACTTTTTAACTAAGAGTTATTTTTTTTACCAAAAGTACCTTTTTACTTAAAATGCATTTATTATTAAACGTACCTTTTTTATTAAATTACCATTTTTTAAAAAAAAGAAATACAAAAAGTACTTTTCCGACTGAAACTACTATTTTACTTAATAAAAAATTTAATTTTTTAAAAATTTTACTTTTAGTAAAAAATTACTATAAGTAAAATAGTAGTATAAGTTGGAAAAGTACTTTTATTGAATAGGTACTTAAAGTACTTTTTTATTAATAATACCTTTATTTAAAAAAAAAAAAAATAATTTTTTTTTAAAAAAGTACCTTTTTATATTAAATGTACCTTTTTACTATTGTAATTGAAAAATACTATAAGTACCTTTTTAATAATAGTACTTTTCCTACTAAAACAACTCTTTTATATAAGTACTTTGACTAAAATATTTATTTACTTTAAGTACTTTTTTGGCTGAAAGTACTTTTTTCACTAAAAGTGTTTTTTTTTGCAAAATTTTTTTTTTTCACTTAAAGTATTTTTTCACTAAAATAAAATATTTTTTATCAAAAGTACTTTTTAATTTAATTTTTGTAAAGTACTTTTGATAAAAAATATTTTATTTTAGTGAAAAAATACTTTAAGTGAAAAAAAAAATTTTGCAAAAAAAGCACTTTTAGTGGAAAAAGTACTTTCAGCCAAAAAAGTACTTAAAGTAAATAAATATTTTAGTCAAAGTACTTATATTAAAAAGTATATTTTATAAAAGAGTTGTTTTAGTAGGAAAAGTACTATTACTAAAAAAAAAAACTTTTAGTATTTTTTAATTACAATAGTAAAAAGGTACATTTAATAAAAAAAGGTACTATTTTAAAAAAAAAAATATTTTTTTTTTTAAAATAAAGGTATTATTAATAAAAAAGTACTTTAAGTACCTATTCAATAAAGGTACTTTTCCAACTTATACTACTATTTTACTTATAGTAATTTTTTACTAAAAGTAAATTTTTTTTTTACTAAAGTACTTTTTACTTATTAACAGAAATTTTTAACTAAAAGTAGTTTTTTCGCTACTAAAACTTATTACCAAAAAGTACCTTTTAATTTAAAGTAACTACTTTCTTTCGACACAAAAGCGCTTGTTTGTAAGCTCCCTAGTGTTCGCTAGTGTTTTAGCGGCGATTCCACCAATAATAAGAATGATTTAAGTTTATAAGGGAAATTTCTAAACTTTTTAAAATGTCAGATGTCATGGTCCAATACGTAAAATAAATTCATTATATTTCCGCTTCCATTGGTAAGCATTATACCAACTCTCCGTTATTGATCCGAATTAAATTTGGCTGGTGGAATTCCAGTTTTCAAGCTTCTCAATTGTTTCATTTCTTTCAAAATTAATTTTGCAAAAAAATTTTCTAAAAATTCAGATTAAGAATACAATTTAGACAAGAATATATCTTCTATAACCGGTTCGAAATTCAGTCGTAACCAATACTTTTTAAATAAAATTGGAAACAGTACTAAAAAACTATGTAAATACTCGTAAAAAGTACCATTTTGGTACCTTTTGAATAAGTAATTTTTAATAATAAAAAAGTATCTTTTTGTGAAACTTAAATTTCTATTTCCTTTTTCAAATGTAGAATTAAAATTTCTTTTATCTTTTTCGCCACACTGTCTTAATTTTATTGAAATTTTTTATACCACTGTAAGTTTTACGCCAAGTGCCTGTAGTTGTATTTGAGTTTCCATGTTAGTATGGGAATTTTAGAATATTTGTTCAAATGTATTTGTACAAAGTAATGTTATGCTTTGTTTGTTTTCTTCATAACATTCTCAGACGGTTATACATTAAGTTCTAAGCTAAACATCGTTATATTCTAAGGGAAGTAAGCCAGCTAACAGAAATCATTTGAAAAATAAACTGGGGTTAGTAAAATTAATTAGGCAACTTAGTAAAAGGAAATAATAATGATTTCAGGACAAACAAATGTCTATAAATTTTGAAAATATTTTAAAAATGAAAGATTTTGGATATTTTCCAGCTGTATTCAATCCACAATTATCTGACAATTAAATGGACAAGCAATGGTTTAAATAATTATATTTTTTGAACTGCCAAAGCTGCATCAAATTTTAAATTTGCCTGAGAGCTAGTCTCTGAATCAGTGGTCGGCAGTCCTACTCCCCGGAGGAATGAACTGATCGATTATTTATTTGCGTGTAAACTACACGAATGTCAACAATATTTATAAAAATCAAATATGAAATAAAAATCACAACAAATAGCTGCACAGTTTACACCAGAGAATTAATGTTAATCTTCAGTTCCAATGTTCTCTTTATGCCGACCACTGTTCTAAGGAGTCTTCTTTCGAAATGGAATTATTAGACATATGCAAGACTGTGCGTGGTATTCTCTATATAACTGAGAATGTATTAATGCCAGATTCCATAAAAAATCAAGCAATTCGTTGAGAAATTCGTTTTCATCAAAATTCCTAGATTTATTTTTCATAAATATCAATTAATCATTTTCTATAACCCTCTTTAAGCTTTCCTTCCCCACTTTATAAACGTAAGTTTGTATTTTTTTGCATTCTTAATTAATTTGCCATAAATTATGAGTATTTTATTAACAATTTCAATGTCAAAGTTAACGCGCAAAACGTTTTTTTTGTTTTGTGTTGTGTTCTTGCTGTCATTAATTCCAACTATTTATTGCCAACTATTAGTTTTGCATCTCGTTTAAAGGCAACAAAAAGTGCGCAGAATGCTACAATGAAATGACATTTATAGAAAAAATAGCAGAAAAAGAAAGTTTTGGAATCCAAATAGAGTAAAAAGCATCAAAGAAATTCAGTCTTAGGTTCGAAGGACCATCAAATTTTTGTACAAAAAAGTTAATTTTTAAAAGACAAAGTAACCCAAGCGATCCCAGTTAACTTCAATATTCTAAATTGAAATCTCCAGACTTAACTCCATCATTTCAATGCCGGATTTCCTCTACCCCTCATTTAACATTTCTTCATTCAAATATATGTACAATATTTAATTTCTACTTATATTTCGTTCTAAACATTTGCTCATTTAACCTGTCATTAAATAAATGAATTTCAATTAATATTCCATTATTTGTTACTAACTTTATACAATCACATTAAAAACAATCTTGTTAATTTATGGTCATTTAATACTTTTTACCGTTAGTGGAATAAATTATAAGAAAAAAAATTAAATTATTACAGAGAACAAATAAATATGGCAATAATTTATTCACTTGAAATTCCATACTTAATAATAATATTGAGAGAATTGTTAGGGTAAAGGGGCAGCTCTACTTAACCATAGTTAAGGGAAGAAATCAAGTTCAAATGCTAAAAATAGGGGTTTGTAGTAATAGTTCTTATAAATTTTCTTTATTGCCACCTGTTTACTATTAATAATAATTTCATTGTTTAATAACTAATAAAATTCCTGCTTTCAATTTGTTTCTTATTATTTATGCATTAAATTACTAGCTATAAATTCATAACACCTTCCAGTTTAACCACGGTTGTAGAGTTATAACATTATTAATTGATTTGTTAATTATTACAAATATGCTGCCATAAAAATGTTGTGTAAAGAATTACATGGCGACACTGGCATAAATTGTACTTAAATAGAAAAGTTATATGGCTAGAAATGGAAGTTTTTTACTAGAAAAAAACATAAGGAAAATTCTACTTAATAAAAGTAGTGTTTCAGTACTTTTGGCTACCTTTTTTTACTAAAAGTACTTTTTTGAAAAAAAATATTTCATTTTAAAGTACTTTATTTACTTAAAGAATTTGTTTACTAAAGTACATTTTTTTATTATTCATTTATTTCGTAAAAGCAGTTTTTTGACAAAAAGTACTTTTTTGGCAAAATGTACTTTTTTGAAAGTACATTTTTGGCTAAAAGTATTTTTTAATTAAAGTATATTTCTGGCAAAACTATTTTTTAGCTTTATATACTTTTTTTGAGTAAAAGTACTTTTTTTGCTAAAAGTACTTTTTTTGCTAAAAGGTATTTTTTGGCAAAAAGTACTTTTTTACTTGAAGTCCTTTTTTTACTAAAAGTATTTTTTCAATTAAAGTAACATTTTGACTAAAAGTACTTTTTTGCTTGAAGTACTATTTTTACTTAAAGTACTTCTTTGATTAAAAGTACTTTTTGCACTAAAAGTATTTTTTAATTAAAGCAGATTTTTGGAAAAAGTATTTTTTTAGCTTTAAATACTTTTTTGACTAAAAGTACTTTTTTTTGCTAAAAGGTATTTTTTTTGGCAAAAAGTACTTTTTTACTTAAAGTATTTTTTCAATTAGAGTCCTTTTTTTACTAAAAGTAAAAGTAATTAAAGTAACATTTTGGTTTGAAGTACTATTTTTACTTAAAGTACTTCTTTGATTAAAAGTACTTTTTTACTAAAAGTACTTTTTTAACTAAAATCTTTTTTTAATTAAAGCACGTTTTTGGCTAAAAGTATTTTTTACTTAAAGTGCATTACGATTTTTACTAAAAGTACTTTTTTGACTAAAATTACTTTTTTATCAAAAAGTACATTTTTACTTAAAGTATTTTTTATTCCTTGAATAATTTGTTTACTAAGTACCTTTTTATAAAAAGTACTTTTTTTGCTAAAAGGTCTTTTTTGGCAAAAAGTACTTTTTTACTTAAAGTCCTTTTTTTACTAAAAGTATTTTTTCAATTAAAGTAATATTTTGGCTAAAAGTTTTTTTTACTTAAAGTACTTTTTGGCTAAAAGTACTATTTTTGCTTAAAGTACTTCTTTGGTTAAAAGTACTTTTTTATCTGAAAGCTTTTTTTTAACTAAACTACATTTTTGACTAAAAATATTTTTTACGTAAAGTACTTTTACTAAAAGTACTTCTTTGAATAATATTACTTGTTTGTCAAAAAGTACTTTTTTAATTAAAGTACTTTTTTAACTAAAAGTACTTTTTTACTTGAATAATTTGTTTCCTAAGTACTTTTTATAAAAGTCATTTATTTAGAAAAAGTACTACTTTGAATAAAAGTACTTTTTTGTCAAAAAGTACTTTTTTTACTTAAAGTCCTTTTTTTACTAAGAGTATTTTTTCAATTAAAGTAACATTTTGGCTAAAAATATTTTTTTACTTAAAGTACTTTTTGGCTTGAAGTACTACCTTTGCTTAAAGTACTTCCTTGATTAAAAGTAATTTTTTTACTAAAAGTATTTTTTTAATTAAAGTACGTTTTTGGCTAAAAGTTTTTTTACGTAAAGTAATTTACGATTTTTACTAAAAGTACTTCTTTGCCTAAATACTTTTTTACTTAAAGTATTTTTTTACTTAAATAATTTGTTTTTGGACTAAAAGTACTTTTTTGTCAAAAAGCACTTTTTTACTTAAAGTCCTTTTTTTACTAAAACTATTTTTTCAATTAAAGTAAAATTTTGACTAAAAGTATTTTTTACTTAAAGTACTTTTTTGCTTGTAGTACTATTTTTGCTTAAAGTACTTCCTTGATTAAAAGTACTTTTTGCACTAAAAGTATTTTTTAATTAAATTATATTTTTGGCAAAAGTATTTTTTAGCTTTAAGTACTTTTTTTGAGTAAAAGTACTTCTTTGATTAAAAGTACTTTGTTACTTAAAGTCTTTTTTTACTAAAAGTATTTTTTCAATTGAAGTAACATTTTGGCTAAAAGTATTTTTTACTTAAATTACTTTTTGGCTAGAAGTACTATTTTTGCTTAAAGTACTTCTTTGACTTAAAGTACTTTTTTACTAAAAGTACTTTTATAACTAAAAGTATTTTATAACTAAAAGTATTTTATAGTTAAAGTACTTTTTTGGATAAAAGTATTTTTTTACGATTTTTACTAAAATTAATTTTTTGACAAAAAGTACTTTTTGTTACTTAAATAATTTGTTTACTAAAACTCACTTATTTACAAAAAGTACTTTTTGGACTAAAAGTAGTTTTCTCTTAAAGTACTTTTTTGACTAAAAGTTTTCTTTTTATCTAAAGCACCTTTTGGCTTAAAGTACTTTTTAGCTTGAAATACTTTTTTTGACTAAAAGTACTTCTTTGACTAAAACTAATTTTTCGGCAAAAGGTACTTTTTTGTTTGAAAGTACTTCTATGACTAAAACTAATTTTTCGGCAAAAAGTACTTTTTTCCTTAAAGTACTTTTTTAACTAAAAGTACTTTTTTTAATTAAAGTACCTTTTTGGCTAAAAGTATTTCTTACAAAGAGTACATTTTTGTTTGAAGTAATTATTTATGTTCTTTTATTTCCTTTAACCAGTATTCAGGGAATGACTGGAACTAGCAAAATAGATTATGGTAGGCAGGATAGAGGGTGTAGTGTTTGTGGATATTTGATTTGAATTCTATATTGAAAGTGACAGGAAATACTTCAGCAGGAAGGAAACTTATTCTACATACGGCTAAAGTACGAATTTTCCCTTTAATGTGTTGTGCGAACCACTGTTCAGTCGACCACGAATTGATGAGCCCTTGACGAAGAACGTAAAAAACTACGGGTTTCGGGAACATCTTCCCCAATTTCTGCACAGCACATTCCATTGTAGTATCGGCAGAGCAGTGAAATACAACCCAAATTGCGACGATATACCTGTGAGTCAATAGAGCTGACACCGTTAAGCACCGATAAGCGCCCTCTCCACTTTTAACAAAAAAAGTACTTTTTAGGGAACTTATAAAATCTGATACAAAATTTTGTTAAATTTTAATTCTTAAAAGTTGTATTAAGATCAACTTTTGTTATTTCTCATGTAAATGTAACCATTTTTGGCTGCTTTAAAAAAAGTACGTTCTGTGAAAATATTAATTTTGTTTAAAAAAAATTGACTTATACAATTTTTTGGACAAATTATTAAAAGTACCTTTTGATTGAATATTAAAATTTTGAATACTTTTAGTAACTGGCTGTTTAAAAACTACAGTTTTTTCAACTTCTTACAAAAAGAACTCCTTTGTGTTTAAATATTGTTACGTTTTAACCTTTTCAAAACGTTTGTTTATTTCCTTTAAATAAACCGGATAATTTTGATTGCAAATGAAAGCCGTTTAGTAGTTTAAAAATTGTAACAACTCTTTATTTATTTAAAATGTACAACAACAGAATTAAATAGTCACTCAATGTTTTTTATACACTTTTATAAATTCGCAGAAATACAGACACACTTTATAATGTACACGAATTCACTTGAAAAACACAGCATACTTTAAGGCACTCAGTTGATGTTTATTCGAAAAGCGTCTCTAACGACTGCAACCACTGCCACTATTTATAACACTGCCATCTGCACTCTAGATTGTTCTTTAACTGTCTAGAGCTTTATAATACATATGCCATCTGTGGTGTACTTTCTACAATGTTCTTTAACTGAATATTCGAATATACGGTCGCAGCAAACAGCGTTGCCAATGTTAATAATGCCCATAGATATGTTACAGTTTGCTATTACAGCACTGCTACTTTTAAGTCAGCCGTGTTAAAATCGTTATATTTGAATTTAAGTACAATTTCGTAACAATATTAAAAAGTACTTTTTGTAAAATTTTTAAATTTTTGTTTTATACCAAAATGTTTGCACTTTTTTGCAACTAGAGGTAGAGAATAACTTTTTATAATTATTTTTCACATCAAAGTTTATATAAATCGCTAACCCTCTTTAAAAAAAAAAAATATTTTAAAAACTACCAAAAAATATATAAAATTTTTACCCCCTTTTAAAATTTCCAAAAAGTACCAAATTTATATTTCTTATTTTCCAATAAGTAAAGAATACAATTTAATATTTATTTCTATGTTTATTGGTTTAAAAGATACATGGGGTAGCAAAAAAGTACCAAAATACAGTTTTGTCCCCTAAAAGGTTAAAATTTCCAAAAAGTACCAAATACCTGTGTGTTAATTTTGTAAGTAAATTAAGAAGCATTTTAAATACTATTTGTATCTATATTAGTTTAGATTTATAAGGTTACCGAATTTACCCGTTTTTACCCTCTAAACCTTGGAATTATTAAAAATACGCTATTATTGAATCTTCACAAGGAGAGGGGAATATATAGTTCTTAAATAGACTTTTTGGTGTTTGGATTGGTTGCTGTTGAATCAGCCAGTCAAGTCGAATCAGTATAAAAAGTACCTTTTGGTTGTTTTATTCAAAAAAGTACCTACATATTTATTTTTATTAATTTAATTCCAAATCTTATTTATATGTATTTCTAATTATGACTAATTTTTTACCACAAGTGTAACTTAGTATAGAATTTTTATTAAAGAACATTTAAGTAGTTCTCTTGAAACCACTTTACACTTCTACTAAGTGTTTTTTTTTATAGATTTTCTAGCCATTTCAAATTCTCCTTGGACTTCACTTTAGAATACTTGTATTTATTTATTGTTGTTTTTAGTTTTTTTTTTACATTTTGTTCTAGACAAACTTGATAAACAAAGTTAAGCGCCATTTAAGACAAATTTATTTATTTTACTCTAAGCTACCGCTATTTCAATTCCAGTTTGTGGCCTCTAAGAATTCTAAGAACGATTTGGAATGGAATAGAATTAAAATACTCTGGTTTAACCTTCAAATTTAAAGAATTATTAACGAGGGAGAGAGAGAGAGAGAATACTCTCAAACAGTGTAACTTCATGTATGTGCTTGATTACATGTTGTTCTTTTTTTATTTAGTAGTAGCAGATTTGTCTAGTCTTGTTTTATGTTCTTATTTTGTTGCTATTTGACACTTGCATACAGACTTACATCGTACTGGCAATTAGAAATGTTTATAAAATTAATTAATTCCGCTATTTATTTATTTATTTGCAAGATCTTAATAAGAAATCTTAATAGAATTTATATGCACGAACAAAAATATGTAGAAAAACTAAATGGAGGGAGAGCTTTTGCGCAAGCGCGCGCACCTTTTTAGTAGCACTTGCTTTTACTTTTGCTAAATGTTACATGAATTGAGCCACACTAGCTTAATTGTAATGATGTAAGACTATTTTATTTGGATTTAAAAGGAAACCATGCCTAGTAATGAATTTTTTAGCTTTTTTGAAAAAAATTGGTTGAGGCAACAAAGATTTGTTGAGACAACCATAAGTTTTAATAACAATTAAAAATTTCATTTCAGAGAACCACATTTTTGAGTTAAATTAAACTATTTTTATTAAAATTATTAAAATTCCTTAATATAAAACAAAATTTAACAGCTACTAACAAATAATTGAGCTATGAACAAAATTTGATTGTGAGAAACAAATCGAAAAATAAGAAAGATTATAAAAATCAATTTTCTCTGGCTAGAATCTAAGACAAGATTAAAATTACATAAAATCTTTAAGGCATTTAGAAATAATTAAATTTCTAGAACTGATAGTTCTAGATATTTCTGCTACGATTTTTTTACTTTTTAATTTTCATTTATCTTTAGATTATTTTAAATATCATTCCTTAGCCAGTGTAAACAGTTTTATTTTTAATTCTTGCTCTTGACTTTTTAAACTTTAGAAATGCGTTTGTAATTTACAATTTTAGTCGCTTACAAATCGTGTTTTCAAAAACGTTATTTCCCCCATCAGCTCAAAAGTAACGGACTTGTTTAGTGTAGCGGTGTGTGTCATTTTGTTTTTTATTGAACTGTGAAGTGTCATAAAATTGTTAAATGAATTTGCGAATTAAAGATTTTAATACTAGAAAAATAAATAAAAAAAAAATAAAATTCTATTGTTAAAAAGATTTCCTAGTTTCAAATAGTGTAAGTTAGAAATAATTATGAATAAAATAGAAATTGTCTGGATAATGGATAAAAACTTTTAATATTAATACGATCAAGAAGCCGATTATTTAAAAAACAAGCAACAGAAAACCGGCCAATAATTTCACTAAACTATTAGTACTAATCAATTTTATGCAAAAAACTAAAATTTTGTGAAAATGAGCGAATTCACTTAATTAAGAATAAATTCGTAAAGAATCCAACGATTTTTATGAACGATATCTTAATTTTTTCCTATTACTTGTGGCTTTTAGTAAAGTAATAAATCTGAACAATTTCTAACGTTTTCGATTTTTCATGATTTTTTTAAAATAAAAAAATTTTATATTTTCACTTAAAAAATATATTTTTTGCTTCAATTTGTTATTATAACTCCGAAACTACTGAGTCAATTGAAATGCAATATATATATGCAAATTTGTACAAAACATGGGGAAACTGTTTTTATAATTCATTTCATCGAAAGAAGAACATTAAGTACAAAATTTTATGTATATCATGCAAAAAACTAAAATTTTGTGAAAATGAGCGAATTCACTTAATTAAGAATAAATTCGATAAGAATCAATCGATATTTGTGATTGATATTTTATTTAGTTCCTATTACATGTGGCATTGCGATAAAGCAATAAATCTCAACAATTTCTATTGTTTTCGATTTTTCATGATTTTTTTAAAACAAAAAAATTTAATATTTTCACATAAAAAATATATTTTTTGTTTCAAAAAGTTATTATAACTCCGAAAGTACTGAGGCCATTGAAATGCAATATGTATATGAAAATTTGTAAATAGCATAAGGAAAATTTTTTAAAATTCATTTAATCGAAAGAAGAACATTAACTACACAATTTTATGTATATCATGCAAAAAACTAAAATTTTGTGAAAATGAGCGAATTCACTTAATTAAGAATCAATTCGAAAAGAATCCATCGATTTTTATGATCGATATTTTATTTTGTTCCTATTACATGTGGCTTTGTGATAAAATAACAAATCTAAACAATTTCTGCGTTTTGGATTTTTCATGATTTTTTTAAACAAAAATTTTTGCTATTTTCACGTAAAAAATATATTTTTTGTTTCAAAATGTTATTATAACTCCGAAACTACTGAGCCGATTTAAACGCAATATATATATGAAAATTTGTAAATAGCATAAGGAAAATGTTTTTAAAATTCAATTAATCGAAAAAAGAACATTAAGTTCACAATTTGATGTATATCATGCAAAGAACTAAAATTTTGTGAAAATGAGCCAATTCACTTAATTGTGAATAAATTAGAAAAGAATCAATCGATATTTGTGATCGATATTTTATTTTGTCCCTATTACATGTGAATTTGCGATAAAGTAATAAATCTGAACAATTTCTGCCGTTTTCGATTTTTCATGATTTTTTAAAAAAAAAAAAAATTTCTATTTTCACGTAAAAAATTATTTTTTGTTTCAAAATTTTATTATAACTCCGAAACTACTGAGCCGATTAAAACGCAATATATATATGAAAATTTGTATATAGCTGCTGAAAATGTTTTTATAATTCATTTAATCGAAAGAAGAACATTAGGTACACAATTGTATGTATATCATGCAAAAAACTTAAATTTTGTGAAAATGAGCGAATTCACTTAATTGGGAATAAATTTTAAAAGAATCCATCGATTTTTATGATCGATATTTTATTTTGTTCCTATTATATGTGGCTTTGTGATAAAGTAATAAATCTCAACAATTTCTGCCGTTTTCGATTTTTCGTGATTTTTTTAAATGAAAAAAATTTTATATTTTCTCATAAAAAATATATTTTTTGCTTCAATTTGTTATTATAACTCCGAAACTACTGAGTCGATTGAAATGCAATATATATATGAAAATTTGCAAATAGCATAAGGAAAATGTTTTTAAAATTCATTTAATCGAAAGAAGAACATTAAGTACACAATTTTATGTATAGAAAACAAAAACTAAAATTTTGTGAAAATGAGCGAATTCACTTAATTAAGAATAAATTCGATAATAATCAATCGATATTTGTGATTGTTATTTTATTTTGTTCCCATTACATGTGACTTTGCAATAAAGTAATAAATTTGAACAATTTCTGCAGTTTTCGATTTTTCATGATTTTTTTAAAACAAAAAAATTTTATATTTTCACTTAAAATATATATTTTTTGATTCAATTTGTTATTATAACTCCGAAACTAATGAATCGATTGAAACGCAATATACATATGAAAATTTGTAAATAGCATAAGGAAAATTTTTTTATAATTCAATTAATCGAAAGAAAAACATTAGGTACACAATTTTATCTATATCATGCAAAAAACTAAAATTTTGTGAAAATGAGCGAATTCACTTAATTAAGAATAAATTCGATAAGAATCAATCGATATTTGTGATAGATATTTTATTTTGTTCCTATTACATGTGGCTTTGCGATGAAGCAATAAATCTCAACAATTTCTATTGTTTTCGATTTTTCATGATTTTTTTAAAACAAAAAAAATTTAATATTTTCACATAAAAAATATATTTTTTGTTTCAAAAAGTTATTATAACTCCGAAAGTACTGAGTCAATTGAAATGCAATATATATATGAAAATTTGTATATAGCATGGGGAAAATGTTTTTATAATTCATTTAATCGAAAGAAGAACACTAAGTACACAATTTTATGTATATCAAACAAAAAAATAAAATTTTATGAAAATGAGCGAATTCACTTAATTGTAAATAAATTGAAAAAGAATCAAACGATATTTGTGACTGATATTCTATTTTGTTCCTATTACATGTGGCTTTGTAATAAAGCAATAAATCTGAACAATTTCTGCTTTTCTCGATTTTTCATGATTTTTTTAAAAACAGAAAATTTTTATTTTCACGTAAAAAATATATTTTTTGCTTCATTTTGTTATTATAACTCCGAAACTACTGAGACGATTGAAACATAATATAGAAATGGATTAAAGGTTATGTAAATTTGAAATTTTCTAAGTTTATTTTAATAATATCGGACTAATTATTTTTGTGTTATCATTAATTATGTGGAGTAACGTCTAAAAAAATTTTAATTTTACTTAAACATGTTTTTAAAAAAAACCTTTCCATAGACTTTAAAAATTGGACCATATTTGTACTACTGGCACCACAGTATATCAAAATTGTGTAGTGGTTTAGAAAGTGTTTAAAATTTTTTTGATTTTGTTGCTGTGTTATAGAAAATTCAATAAGTACCATTAGAGAAATGAAAAATTAACATTAATTCTGCCTTTTTTGTACTTTAATACTAATAAGCCCCTTTGAAAAGTACCAATTTCCCTTTTCCCTCTTCAAGACCCATCAAGTTTGAAATTTCAAATTTGTGTTCCAGAAAAAATATGTTTTGAAAGAGTACAAAACTGTTTACCCAGATTTGGCCAATTTTACACCTTCGCACTTGATTTCCAAATAATACCCTGTTAGTTGTATAACTGGAAGAACTAACATTGAATAAAATGTATTTTCCCGTTTTTACCCCTTTTTGGTACTTTTTGTTCCCCATTGAGATGAAGCAAATTTAAACTAAGTTTAAACTTTAAATATTGAGATTTCTTAACAGATTATCCTCTATATTTTTTATTTTTAGTTCAAGTGTTTAAACTGAGTTTAAATTTTATATATTTTTTTGCTTATAAACCATAGTTAACCAAGACTTCTTTAATAAATATATGTTCTTTTTTTAATTTCAGGCCATCTAGGTTATGACGCGAGCATTCCTTTTGCAGCGTTGGATTTTCTTTTTATAAGGTAAGTTATCAAAGTTTTGAACAATATGAAATAGAAACTAGTAGCTTATTGTAAAGATTTGAAAATTTACTTTAAAAAATACTGAAAAAGACTTTCAGAAACTATCAGCCCAATTATGAAAGAAAAATTCCCCGGGAGTTTTTCCTCTTTTCTTTTTTTAACATAGAATTTGAATAGGAAAATTTAGAAAAGGGGAAACAACTCCCGGGGAATTTTTTTCATAATTGGGCTGTATAATTGAAAAGATTACAAACAAATTATTTTTCCTTAATCATAAAACTATAAATTGAATAAATATATTTGTAAATATTTCAATTCTTTATATTTCTTATCAAACCAGCAATATAAAGTTTAAAACTCTTTTATATTCAACCATATCCCTATAAAGTTTATTTCAATTTAATTTCCCTCCAAAAACTCAAAAGGAACATCGCAAAATATCCATAAATATGAATTTAGCTCAATTTGAAACAGGTTTATTTTAAACTTGAAATTTTTAATTAAACTTTCTTTTGCTTGTTTTTTTTGCCAATATTTTCCTCCTTTTTTTGTGAAACATCATATTTAAGTTAAGGTTATTCTTCTGCTACGGAAATACCGTTAACTCTTTACATAAGTTGTATTTAGCTTTAAATGAAACCTTAAATGTTGTAAAATATATTAAGAAATATAAAATATATGGCAGCATTTTAAACACCTTTTACTGCAGAGAAGAAAAAAAAAATATTTGAGGTAAAATAGTAGTGTATAAAGAACTTTAAATGAGCTAATGCTTTATATAAAAGCTTAATGATGGAATTGTTAAAAACGTACGCGTCACGTGTGTGGTTATAAGTGGCCAACTAAATGGATGGTAGTGTAAACAATGAGTTTTGAATGAGATAAAGCTTAAAGCAGAAATTGTTTAAAACATACTAGTACCGTGACTGGTTCAAAGTGACAGGTTAACGGGTTTAAGAGTACACAAATTGTGACAAAGTATTTAATCAATTACCTTTAACCTAATAAATAAAAAAGTTAGCTCTGTTTTATATAAAATTTTTGAAGTCGAACTGTTCACTATCCCCTAGAACCAGTCACATAACTAGTCCTGTGTCAGTTATATTTCTTTCGGGTGGTACTTTCAAAGACTTAAGATTTAAGTTGTGTCAATCTTTAAGCATTTTGATTTGGACTTCTGCTTACGGCAGCAGACTAACTAAGAAGAAGTTTTCATACATTCCCAATAAGCATTTTTACTGGAATTCAAGTTGAAAGCAAGTGTAATTCAAGCCTTGAATTATAGTCAAGCAATTGAATTACAGTTTTATTACACTTTATTTCAATAACATTCTTTAGTAAAAAGCCATATGTTTTTTGTTTGAAAAATATTTAATTTTTCAAATATTTTTCAAGTTCAAAACATAATTACATTTGCATTCAAGTCAAATTCCAACAAAATGTTCAAGTGCTTGAATTTTTGGGGCTTTTGTGCTTATTGAGCTTGTTCAAAAGTCATAAGAGCAAATCATTTGTTGGATTTTGTGCAGAAATATTGATCAAATGTATGTGAAAGCCGGGGAATTCACAATTTTTAATAAAAGTAACCATTTCACAACAATTTATGGTATAAAATTCATTTATAAGCATTTAGAATTGAAAGTAAAGCGAAAAAAATAAAAAAAAAATCTTTCGAGTAACCGGTAGCCGTTTAGAAAAAACTCAAGTAACCGTTTGAAAAAATAGTAAAATTTAAAATAATTTCCAAAATATAAAACAGAATCACAATGTTAACATTTAATTTACAAAATTTTGGACTTCAGCATAAGTAACCATGTGACAAACAAACGAGTAACCATATAGTAAAACTTCTAAAAACAATTGTTTTACAAAAACCCTCCTAACATAATCTTTAAATTTAAAAAAACGGGCAAAATTTTGAAAAGTAATGCTCAAGTAACCGGTAATCGTTTTAAAAACCACAAGTAACCATTGGAAGAAACAGAAAAATAGTAAATTCTTCTTAAAATATGGTTCCAAATCAAAATGAAAACTTTAAATTCGCATCATTTTGGACTTTGGTAAAAGTAACCGCTTGACAAACGAACGAGTAACCACATTAAAATGCTTCTTATTTCAAGCATTTTTAAACAAAATTACAAAAAAAGTTCAAAATTAAAACAAATACAAAAAAATTAACGAGTAACCGGTATTCGGTTAAAAACCAATAAGTAACCATTGAAAGAAACATCAAAATTGGAAATTATTCCTAAAATGTGAATTACAGCCAATACGGGAACTTTAAATTCGCATAATTTTTGACTTTGGTAAAAGTAACCGCTTGACAAACGAACGAATAACCATATTAAATTGTAACTGGTAATCGGTTAAAAATCCACAAGTACCCATTGAAACGTCAAAATTGGAAATTATTCCCAAAATGTGAATTACAACCAAAATGAGAACTTTAAATTTGCATCATTTTGGACTTTGGTTAAAGTAACCGCTTGACAAACGAACGAGTACCCGTATTAAATTGCATCTTATTTCAATTATTTCGGAATAAAATCACAAAAATGGGTCAATATTTAAAAAAATTCACGAGTAGCCGGAAAAAAAATAAATTATTCATAAAATATGGTTTAAAGCCAAAACGAGTAACCGCTTGACAAACGAACGAATAACCATATTAAATTGTAACAGGTAATCGGTTAAAAATCCACAAGTACCCATTGAAAGAATCATCAAAATTGGAAATTATTCCCAAAATGTGAATTACAACCAAAATGAGAACTTTAAATTTGCAGCATTTTGGACTTTGGTTAAAGTAAGCGCTAGACAAACAAACGAGTACCTGTTTTAAATTGCATCTTATTTCAATTATTTCGGTACAAAATCTCAAAAATGGGTCAATTTAAAAAAAAAATCACGAGTAGCCGGAAAAAAAAATTATTCATAAAATAACCGCGTAAAGTAACCGCTTGAAAAACGAAGGAGTAACCGTATTAAAATGCTCCTTATTTCAATTATTTTTCAACAATATCACAAACAATGGGGAAAAATATAAAAAAAATACTCGATTAACCAGTAATCGGTTAAAAATCCACAAGTAACCATTGAAAAAACAGCAAAATTGTAAATTAATCTTAAAATATGGTTTAACTCAAAGTGAGTACTTTAAATTTACTTCATTTATGACTATGGTAAAAGTAACCGCTTGAAATACGAACGAGTAACCATATTAAAATGCTTCTTATTTCAATTATTTTGCAACAAAATCGCAAAAAATGGGGTAAAAATTAAAAAAAAAACAAATAAAATGAACGAATAACCGGTATTCGGTTATAAGTAACCATTGGAAGGAACAAAACAATATGGTTTAAACTCAAAATTTGAACTTAAAATTTTCTTCATTTATGACTTTGGTAAAAGTAACCGCTTGACAAACGAACGAGTAACCATATTAAAATGCTTCTTATTTCAATTATTTTTCAACAAAATCACAAATAAGGTGCAAAATTGAAAAAAAATGCACGAGTAACCGGTAATTATTATAAAAATGTGGTTTAAACTCAAAATGAGAACTTTAAATTTGCTTTATTTAGGACTTTGGTAAAAGTAACCACTTGAAAAACAAACGAGCAACCATATTAAAATGCTTCTTATTTCAATTATTTTGCAACAAAATCGCAAAAAATGGGGTAAAAATTTAAAAAATACACGAGTAACCTGCAATCGCTTTAAAAACCACAAGTAACCATTTGAAGAAACATCAAAATTGTAAATTATTCCTAAAGTTTTGTTTAAAAGCAAAATGAGAACTTAAAATTTGGATAATTTTGGACTTTGGTAAAAGTAACCACTTGAAAAACAAACGAGTAACCATATCAAAATGCTTCTTAATTGAATTATTATTCAATAATAGCACAAAAAATTTGCAAAATTAAAAAAAAATCACAAGTAACCGGTAATCGGTTTCAAAACCCCACAAGTAACCATTGAAAGAAAAAGAAAAACATAAAATTATTAGTATTAAAATATAACTCAAAATTAGAACTTTAAATTTGCTTCATTTAGGACTTTGCTAAAAGTAACCACTTGAAAAACGAACGAGTAACCATATTAAAATGATTCTTATTTCAATTATTTTTCAATAAATTTCAAAAAGATTGGCATAATTAAAAAAATGCTCGATTAACCGGTAATCGGTTTAAACCCCACAAGTAACCATTAAAAGAAACATTAAAATTGTAAATTTGATAAAAGTAACCGCTTGACAAACGAACTTATTTCAATTGAATTTCAATAAAAACGAAAGAAAATAAAAAAAAATGCACGAGTAACCGGTAATCAGTTAAAAATACTTTTTATTTCAATTATTTTTTAATATAAAAACAGTTGTTCAAGTTATTCAGAATTGACTTTTAATTATTTTTGAAATTGTTTAAAATTTTTCTTTAAGTTGGAGATTTTTTGTTACCAAAACTGTAATGAACTAATTAAACTTAAGTTTTCTGCTGTAGCTCACTCCATAACGCATTGCGTATGAATACAAGTAAATATGTGAACGTAAATGCGTAACTGGCTTTTTTTGCTTGGTTTTAACACACATAAATATAACTCCTTTTTATTAATACGTTAAATGTGGTAAGAATAAATTGGGTACGGTGTACGAAAAAAGCAGAAAGAACTGCATGAACTGTGAATGGCAAGTTTAAAATACTTATTTGCACTTTTGTTAATATTCAAAAAGTGGACATTTTGACATTATAAAAAATTAGTTTAAATGCAAAACTCAGAAAATTATTTTATTTCATTTAATAGACAATGACATAAGCTTTTGGAAAAATTAAGAAAAAATTTAAAATTTTAATATATATTTTTTTAAGGAGACATCAAAGTTGGAACATTTTCAATATTCAATTATGATTTTTCCATGGTATAGTTCTGTTTAGAAACTAAATTATTGGTTCGATTTGAAGAAAACTTAAGATTTCCATAGAGAAGGATTTCTGCTTTCAGAATATGGGCTAAACAGTTATGATATTTTGACAACCTCAGTAGTAGACCCCTTGTCCTGCCTGCCATTTTTGCTCCACTCTAATCCCTCACCTGTTTCCTTCACCCCAATGGGTTAATTTTTATTTCATATGTTGATGGTTTTTTTCTCTGTATTTTTTTTGTTTCGGCTTCCATCTGTTTTATTTTATTTTTATTTTCTGTATCAGTTTTCTTTCTCAACACGCTATTAGTGTAAGTGTGTGTGCCTGAGTCTTTTCGTTCATATTTTGCACTTTAGTCAATTTTTCTGGGTCAAATTTTTAATATACAACAAAACAAAAAACACACAAACTAAAAACAATATAAACATTTTGTGGTCATTGTACTCAAGCAATGCTGCTGGTGCAGCAAACAGCAAAATGTAGCTGCAACAACACGCTCAAAAATGCACTTCATCCGAAAAAAAACACACAAATTTACACTCAGAAAAAATGTTGGCATATTAAACAAACAGTTAAAATAATGAGAATAAAAATAAAAAAATGAGACAAGTGAGAGTGTATCTCATTATTTCAGAGATTTGTTGTAATAATATTTATTAGCAACAAACACATTTAAACACTGCATTTACATACATTTATGAACAAGGCTTTGTCTGGGCATGTTGCAACTTGCAATGTTTTGCTTGTTTTTATGCGAAACAGGAGAGTATGAGTGCGATTGTATGGGTTTTAGAAGAGTTTGGATAGAATTTTGTAGAGCTGAGATGAGGTAAGGTGTTGAAAGTGTTTATTCTAGGCTAGAAAAGTAAAATTAGTACATTTAAGTAAGAATTTTCATTCGGAATTTGTCCTGAAACGTTTCTTCTTTCTTCTTTTAATACTAATGCTCTGTGTTATCTTGCACCTTTTATTTATTTGCTCCAACATTCTAATCTTCTTTTATATTTTATTTGAATTTTTAGAGATTTAACTCCTTTTTATCACTGCTTATGTTAATAGTAGTTCAAATAGAATTTTAGCTTCATAATTTTTATTCTATATCTCATATTTGTTTACATTTTCAATTATTTTGTAGCATGTTATCTATCACAATAAGTTGAATTCTGTATTCTGAGTGTAAATAAATAGAAACAGAAATAACCCAGCAATATTTTCCGAAAAACAATGAATGAAAGCTTTTTGGATTCTACTCTTTTCGGAATTACTGAATAACATATATTTCAATAACTATTGCTTACCGTCTACATTACTTAGAAGTAATCAAATAATGTTTTATTTGTTAGTTGTTATATGACTATTCATTAGCATGAGGTCATTCTGTCTTTACTGAACCATCAATTTCAATGGTAAAAAAGTGGTTGCGGCCGTACAAGCACGAAATATGCCGAACGTTTTTGACTCTCAGTTGAGGTCTCTACACCCAAAACAATTGAAATAATTCACGATATTCGATCGGAGATAGAAAGTGCGAGAGATTGTGGAAGCCATATGCGTCTCACATGGCTCAGTGGTTTTTATTTTGAATGATGACTTGGATATGTGAAAGCTTTATTTAGTCGATTTACTGAAAATTTTAAAAAAGCCAAGAAACAAATTTTTTTTCATCAGGACAATGCAAGCGTACACACATGTGCAGTTTCCATGGCAAAAATTAGGCTACGAATTTAGCACCGAGTGACTATTTCTTGTTTCCAAATCTGAATAAATGGCTCCAACGATGAAATCATCTCATAAAAATGTACCTCGACAAATCTTATTTAATGGAAGGAATTAAAAAAAAATTGGAGAACCGTTGGACAAATTGTATAAAGCTCAAAGGAGAAAAATAATGTTATTTTTTATCCAAAAACCTGTAATATTTCAATATTGATTGAAACATCAATTTCATTTTCAAAAAAATAAGGGCCAATTATCCTTTCGGACGATACACCACAGCAAACAGTACACTTAAGTGAGTGTAATTGTCGCTGATGAACTGCTCTTGGATTTTCGGTAGCCCAAAACCTGCAGTTTTGTTTGTTTGACATAGTCATTTAATAGGTGGACTTATTCGGTCCTTATCAAATTTTGAATAAAGTCTGCACTTTTCTCTGCTTTTTTCACGGAAAAACAAGTAAGAAAGTATGATCGGTCAAGCCCGACCATATAATACCCTACACTAAGTAAAAGAGCAAAAACATTTTTCTTTTAAAAATTTCAATAATTTATATTTTTGAGTAATTTTCGGAAGTGGGCCTCATATGGGGGCTAAGACCAATTATGGACCGATCACCATGAAATTAGGTCGTGTGATTTATGTCTATATGAAAGTTATTTATGTTGAATTTTGTGTATATACCAACATTTTTAAGTTATTTAAGCATGTTAAAGTGATTTTCGGAAGTGGGTCTATATGGGAGCTATGACTAATTATGGACCGATCGTAACAAAATTTGGTGACATGAATTTTGTATATATAAAACTTATTTGGGTCGCAATTTGTGGAGATACATATATAAATTAAACATTTATGACCGATAAAGTCCAATTTCGTATTGGGGCTAGGTGAAATAATGGACCGATTTCATCCAGTTTCAACAATTTCAATATATGTACCAAATTTTATCGAAATATCTTCAAAATTGCGACCTGTACTCTGCGCACAAGGTTTACATGGACAGACAGCCAACCAGCCAGACGGACGGACGGACATCGTTTAATCGATTCAGAAAGTGATTCTAAGTCGATCGGTATACTTTAAGGTGGGTGTTAGACCATCGTTACACACATCTGCACAAACGCATAATACCCTCCCCATTATGGTGGTGTAGGGTATAAAAACTTGTAAAAATTTTTAAGTGGAAAAAGTTATGATACCTAAACTGGGAAAAATCATTAGTTAGTTAATTATTGTTTTTTTTTTAATTCAAAAACGTAACAAAATGGGAAGCTTAATACCGAAACTATTATCAAGAATCACCTTCAAATACCAGCGAAAATACAAGCTTTGTCAGTGAGCGTTTGGTAACTAACGCGTCTCAATCTAATTTATAATCGGGTATTGGTAAAGGTGTATTCGGTAGTCACCTCTGTTAAATAGAACATTTCAATGACTTTCACAAATATATCTGTATGATGGATTATAGAGGGATCAATTACCATTATACGCTTATATAGTATTAGTAGGTTTTTAAATTGACAACTTCTGATCATCGATATATTGCTGGATTTATTCAAATTTAAAAAATTTCACAATTGTGCCAGAAATCCCATCAAAGCCCTGGTTATCAACTTTAACCACCGTCTAACATAGGATCAATACGTAGAATCGAAATTAACACAATACAAATTTGAATTCTGCACAAATTCCCTGGCTAAATGGTTTACGCCCTCAGCCATAGATTGGGAACGAACGAACGAATGGAGGTATTTAGGATCCCAAAAATTTGTAATCGCTCGCAATGATCAATTGGAGAATACTGGATTATTTACCGGTCATTGTGGTTTCAGATACCACCAAAATGAGATGAGACCTTTGAGTACGTTGTCCTCGACCAGAGAAAAATTGCTCGACAAATGGAGCAATTTTCTTCATACGAAACCTGAACCTGTTATGAATTCCGAGGCTCATCTTTTGAGGCCAAAGTGAAGCGTATCCCAGGGAGAGCGTTCTGCATTGATCAAAACATATAGTAACAGGACGGGGAACGGTCTAGGCTATAAATCGGGTTAGTCAAAGCTTCCCAACTACTTCATTCTAAATACTTTTTAACAGGTATTGCAACATGTGGCCGAGCGTTGTCATGATGGAATATTATGGCTTCAAGTCTGTCCGCATATTCTTGGCATATTCTAGGCTTTATTTTAAGAAAAAAAAGGGCCCATTTTAAAAAAAAGTCTAAAAAAGTCAGATCTTCTTGAAAGATTGTGTCTGAATTACTATTCAATAGGTCTAACCTCGGTGCAAATTTCATACCGATCGGAAGACATCGATTTTAAAAGATCACTTGACGTGAAATCCCACTTATATCTTATATTTTCCACTAGTCAAATTTATGGATTCAAAATCAACAACTAACAGAAAAGTTACAGAATACTGCCGACTATTGCAGCACTAAACATAAAAAACAGTACACGATATAGCTAATTACTACGAGTTATGTATCTTATCTTTTGTGAATAAAATTAAAAGTTGTGGACAGATTTTAATCATTTAGGGCTTGTTTTGTTTGGAACTTTATTTTCTATATGTGTAAAAAAAATTAATTTTCCAATTTTAATGCCGTTTTAAAAATCAAAAAGTTGTCTAAAAAAATATTTTTTTTTTGCAAAAAAAAATTATATTTCTAAAACGACTGCGAAGTTTAAAAACGTGTTAAGCCTTATTTAAAAGCAATTTTATTAAATTAAACTATTTTTGAGTTACGCAAATATATGCTGTGCAACCTCCTCCATTTTCGAAATAACGGTATATCTCGAAAATTCGAGCTAACCTAAAAAAACGGTTAGCACCATTGAATTCAGCGTACCCGAATTAGATGAACCCACTGGGTGTCTTTCTTGACAGAAAAAGTGTCAATTTCGAGCACAGTGTAATTACGCTGGCTTAACATGCAAAGGCTCCATATTTTAATATTTTACAGGAGAGACAAAAAACATTCAAACTTTTTTTTGCGTAAATATTTTTGAATTCTGTAAACGCAATTTTTTTTGTCTTTTTCTTTGTTTTCGATGTGCGTAAAAGCAAAATGATAACATAAGTATTTGCCCAGATAAAAGATTTTTTGGACTTAGAGCTTTTTCTATTGCTTAGCTTGTATTTTTTCTATGGACCTAGGTCTTTTTCTTAGAACTTGTCTTTCATTTCTGGAGTACTTTTATATATCTGGAGTACTAAGTCATTAATATAGACAATATGGGTATCTAATGATAGAAATTTCAAAGTCCATTGCAACCATTTAAAAATTTTAAAAAAATTTTCAAAAATTTAAAAAAAAAAATAAAAAATTAAAAAAAAAAATTGGAAAAAACTTTTTTAAGAAGGATATATAAGATTCGGTACAGCCAAATATAGCTCTCCTACTTGTTTATCACTAATAATTTCAAAAAACTTGAAAAAAAAAACAATTTAGAAAAAATTTTTTTTTTCAATTTTAAAAAACAATTTTGAATTTTTTTTTTTTAAATTTTGTATACCTAAAAATATTTAAAATTTGTATTTTAAAGTACAATTTGGTGAAGGATATATGTATAAGATTCGGCACAGCCGAATATACATAGCTATAATACGTTTATGTAGATAATTGTAACGCCCAAAAATTATAGTATAACACCCACCTTAAATTATACCGATAGACTCAGAATCACTTTATGAGTCGATTAATTTTGAAGACATTTCGATAAAATGTGGTATATACACTTTTTTTAGGCCCAAGGACGAAACCTATTGAAACTAGCTGAAATCGGTCCATTATTTCCCCTAGCTCCCATACAAATGTCCTTCCGAAATACTTTATTCTATGGAAATTATGTCACCTAATTTCATCGCGATCGGTCTATAATTAGTCATAGCTCGCATATAGGGCCCGCTTCCAAACATCACTTTAACGACATAAATCTCTTAAAAATTTTCGGTATACACATAAAATTCAACGCAAATGAACTTTGATGGCGATCGGTCCATAATTAGTCATAGCTCCCAAATAAGACCCTCTTCCGAAAATTACTTTTTTAAATTATAAAAGAAAAAAATGGTTGTGCACGACCCACCATTTTTTCTTACTTGTTTTAATACATGTCATTGAACAATTTGACAGAAATGGTTAAACTGTACTTTTTATAGGGACTTTTTCTTGTGATAAATTGTGTTAAATTGGACTAAGCGCTTTTGCTCATCACTACAAAACAACAACAAAATGCGAGATAACTCCAATTTTTTTCTTTGTAATCAATGTATTTTTACTTATTGTACATTACTGCATTAAAATCTCAATTTCTAAAAAAAGTGGACTTAGAGCCTTTGCACGTTAAGCCAGCGATATGTTGCAGTTATTTTAAATGATTTTATATTTGTGATGCTTTAATGCCTCCAACTATTTGCTGGGTTTTATTGGTTCTATCATCATTACTTAAACAAATCTTTTTATTTACTTTTTTTTGTTAAATGTACGAGTATTTTATTTATTTATTTTTTTTTGAAAATGTTCATTGCAATTTTTTGTTGTTCGGCTGTATTCTATGGATGTTTTTTTGTTGTAGTTCGTGTGAGTGTGTTTAGTATTTTCGTAGGTCATGATTTAATATTTTTATAAACACAATTTTTGTTATTGTTGTTGGGGTAGTCATTTTCTACGTAAATTTATAAAGAATGTTTTTTTTATTTTATTTGTTATAAAACGTATGTACTTATATTGTTTTTAGTTTTAATTTTATATCAAATTGTTAATAATCTTTTTTTTTTAAATGTGGGGGTTGTGTGTTTTGTTTTCTTAGTAAATTAAATATAAAGTGTAGGATTTATGATAAATTAAACACTTTTATAAACAATTAAATAAGAAAATAGTAGTTTATTATATTGCAAAAAAAAAAAAAAAAATAGATAAAATATCTTGTTCAAACGGTTTGCCTTGAATTGCAATTTTCTTGTTTCAGCAGGATATTGAACTGTAATGATTTTATATAATTTCATTTCCCCCAAACACATCCTTAGCTGTAAGTTTCTCTTATAGATTATATATAACTAGTGGGTAACTTTGCGCCTGGTGCCCTTTTAAACACAACTACCCAAACCTCCAACACTCTTATACAGACAATGCAAAAAGTACGTCAAATTTCTACATTACATGCACAAATGTATTTACAGTTATTGTTATTGTTGTAGTTGTTTTTGTATTCAGTTTTCTGAAAACTATAGTTGTACTTTCTTTGGTATTGCGTATAGCTGTGTATATATAACATTTGTTCCAGTTATTTTATATACTCAAGGACTCCAAACCTCTGACCTTCGAACGGTGATTGACTCTTTCGCCAGCTTCTGCCCTTTACTGCTCCAAAAGCCCCTCTGCTTTAGAAAACTTTATTTTTACAGAAATGTTGTTTCTATTAAAGCAAATAAATAAAAATATTGTGCTTTGGTAACTCTTGCATTATGCAGGCGCTCTATTGTTGTTCGCTGCATTTTAGGCAGCAGAGAATGTATTGCAGTCACTCTCTCCCTCTCTTTTTAAATTCTCAAATATTGTTTTGCAACTGCAGGTTGTTTCCTAAAAGAAAATTTTAGATTTTGTTGATAAATGTTATAGTTTACGAAAGAATATAAGTAAAAAGTTTAAAATCTTTTAATTCGACGTGTTAACAACTATTCTCTTCAAAATTTATACAAATTTCTAAGCTCCGTTATAATTCATTGGAAAGCCCTTTAAAATACCTTTCATTTGATATATATTTTGTCTCTGTACAGCATTTAGATTCTGAGATATTGTAAAAATACTGAAAAATTGTAAAGCCACGCCCACATAAAGTAGGCGTCGTCCTTAAATACCTTTTATATTTGTGTACTCTCAACTGGTTTATAAGATTTTAAATTATTTTTGTGGAAATTGTCTTAAATTAAACAAGGAACAAAATAATTTTTAAAAAAAAAAAATCGGTTACCGGTTACTTACTTTTTTAAAATTGAATTTTAAAGTAAACATTTTTTAAATTTTGGAAAATATTTTTTAGTTTCTTTCGAAATATTAAATTTTTAACAAGTACCCGTTACATTTTTAATGTTTTTTAACACGAAATAAGAATTTTGGAGAGTAACCGGTTACTTACTAATTTATTTTAATGATTTTATGTAATTAAGTTATATTTTATTGAATTTGTTATAAATATTTTCCAATTTAATGATTATAGTTGGATAGTTTGCCAAAGAATATAAATTTGGCCTTTTTTTACTCAAATTAAAAACGGTTACCGGTTACTTACTTATTTAAAATTTAATTTTAAAGTAAAAATTTTTCAAATTTTGGAAAATATCTTTTATTTCCTATCGAAATTTTAAATTTTGACTGAAAGTTTTATCGAGTAACCGATTACTTAACTATAACATTTTATCATGAACATTTTTAACAAGTACCCGTTACTTTTTTTAATGTTTTTCACCACCTAATATGAATTTTATAGAGTTACCGGTTACTTAATAATTTATTTTAATGATTTCATGTATCTAAATTATATCTTAATGTTTTTCACCATAAAATAAGCATTTTAAGGAGTAACCGGTTACTTAATAATTAATTTTGTAATTTATTTTAATGATTTTATGTATTTAAATCATATTTTAATGAATTTGTTATAAATATTTTGCAATTTTGTGATTATAGTTGGATAATTTGCCAAAGAATATAAATTTGGGCGTTTTTTTACTTAAATTTAAAACGGTTACTGGTTACTTACTTTTTGAAATTTAATTTTAAAGTTAAAATTTGTCAAATTTTGGAAAATATCTTTAATTTTCTTAAAAAAAATTATAGTTTAGCTGAAATTTATATTGAGTAACCGGTTACTATTAGATTTTATCAACAAATTTTAACGGGTACCCGTTACTTTCTTAATGTTTTTCATATAAATAATATTGTAGAAAGCTCCCAAATATTTATTAAGCTTAAAATTCGTTTAAAGTAACCGGTTACTTGATAATTTATTTTATGTATTTGAATTATATTTTAATGAATTTGTTATAAATATTTTGCAATTTTATGATAATAATTGGATAGTTTGCCAAAGAATATTAATTTTTACTCAAATTAAAAATGGTTATCGGTTACTTACTTTATTTTAAATTTTTATTTTAAATTTAATTTTAAATTAAAATTTTTTCCAATTTTGGAAAAAAAAATTTATTTCCTTTCGAAATTTTAAATTTCGACTGAAATTTTTATCGAGTAACCGATTACTTAACTATTCCATTTTATCAAGAAAATTTTTAACAAGTACCCGTTACTTTTTTTAATGTTTTTCACCACCTAATATGAATTTTATAGAGTTACCGGTTACTTTATAATTTATTTTACTAATTTTATGTATTTAAATTATATCTTAATGTTTTTCACCATAAAATAAGCATTTAAAGGAGTAACCGGTTACTTAATAATTAATATTGTAATTTATTTTATTGGATTTGTTATAAATATTTAGCAAATTTAATGATTATAGTTGGACAACTTGCCAAAGATTATAAATTTTGGACGAGTTTTTTATTCAAATTTCAAACGATTACCGGTTACCCGTTACTTTCTTAATGTTTTTCATATAAATAATATTATAGAAAGCTCCCAAATAATTATTAAGCTTAAAATTCGTTTAGAGTAACCGGTTACTTAATAATTTATTTTATTGATTTTATGTATTTGAATTACATTTTAATAAATTTGTTATAAATATTTAGCAATTTTATGATTATAGTTGGATAGTTTGCCAATGAATATTAATTTTTACTCTAATTAAAAACGGTTACCGGTTACTAACTTTTTTAAAATTTAATTTTTAAATAAAAACTTGTCAAATTTTGGAAAATATCTTTTATTTCCTTTCGAAATTTTAAATCTTAGCTGAAATTTATATTGAGTAACCGATTACTTAACTAATAGATTTTATCATAAACAAATTTTACCGGGTACCCGTTACTTCCTTAATGTTTTTTATCATAAAATAATTTTTAGGTGAATAGTTATTAAATTATAAACAATAGAAAGCTCTCAAATACTTAAAATTTGTATAGAGTAACCGGTTACTTAATAAATCATTTTAATAATTTTATTATTTTAATGAATTTGTTATAAATATTTAGCAAATTTATGATTATAGTTGGATAATTTGCCAAAGAATATAAATTTGCAAGAAAGTTTTTAACGGGTACCCATTACTTTTTTAAAGTTTATCTCATTATAATGTGAACTTTTAGCATTCTGAGACTTAATACTACACTATAATTGTTAGAAAGGTGTCTAAAACTTATTAAGCTTAAAATTTGTATAGGGTACCCGGTTACTTAATATTGTAATTTTAATGATTTTCTGTTATTATATTCTAGTTTTATGAATTTTTGCTAGATGTTTTGTGATTGCATGTTTAAAATTTATTAATTGTTAAACTATTAACAATTTGCTTAAATTTTTTAACGGGTACCCGTTACTCTTTAATGTTAATAATAGAAAAAATTGGTTTTATAAGTTTTAAAGTTATTTTATTCCTAAAATGGTTTACATTGATCAAAGAATTAAAGAAATTCTCACAAATTTAAAACGGGTACTCGGTAACTATATTATATGTTTTTTTTTTATTTTTGTAGTTTCCTGTATATAAGCACAAATTTATATCGAGCAATCGTTTATTTAATTATTAATTGTTGATAAATGTTTAATTTTATAGTGAAATTATATTAAATTTATTGCAAGAGTTAATGTAGTTCGAAAAATAATTCAGTTTGATGACTTTTTTTAACGGGTACCCGCTACTTTCTTTAAGAGTGTCACATTAAAATGTGAATTTTTAGCATTCTAAGACTTGTTATTACTATATAATTGTTAGAAAGCCCTATAAAACTTATTTGGCTTAAAATTTGTTTTGGGTACCCGGTTATTTAATAATTAATTTTAATAAGTTTTTGCTTTTATTTTATAGTTTAATGATTTTGTAATAAATATTTGGAAATTTTTTATGTTTACACCTCGATAATTTGTAAATCAACCACAATTTGGGCAAATTTTCTAACGGGTACCCGTTATTCTATAATGAATAAAATAAACAAAATTTGGATTTTAAATTATGTTTTTACATAAATGGGTTACATTTATCATGAAATTAATTAAATTAAACCAAATTTAAAACGGGTACCCGGTAACTTAATTATTTGTTTTTGTAATATTTTGTAGTTTAAAGCAAAAATTTATAACATAATTTATATGATCTTTTAATAGAAGATATTTTATTATATATTTCCTATGGAAATTTGTATATAAGCACAAATTTATATCGAGTAACCGATTACTTTCTTAATTTTGGGGACATTTTCTTATGTAACCAACCTTTATTGTTTATTAAGTAACCATTTTTTTATTTAGTAATTTTAATTTGTTTTACACTTTTAAATATATTTAAAGAACTTTTTTATTCTAAAACTTTTGTGATTTCCTAAAGAAAACAAATATCAAAAATCTGTTAATGGGTACTCGTTACACATTGGTCCTATATTTCGATTTCTGTTGATAGTAAATGTTGTGTCTTATTGTTATCTTAAAATTATAAAAATTATTACAAAAAAAGGCAAATTTATTTGATATTAATAATGGGTACCCGTTTGAAAAATTGGTATTTTGACAAAAAATTTAAGTTGTTTATTTAAATTCAATAAGTATGTTGCAGTTAAACTTCTATAAATTTCCAAAGAATGTCGAGTTAGGCAAATTTTCATATGGTTACTCGTTACTCTTTGTAAGTTAAAACAACTTTTTTATTATTGATTTTTTATATTTTTTTAAAGAAAAGCTAATAAATATTTAGTCTTGTAGTTGCCTTAAAAATATAACAATTACTACAAAAAATAATGGGTACCCGTTTGAAAAATTAGTATTTTGAAAAAAATTTAAGCTGTTTATTTAAATTCAATAAGTAGGTTGTAGTTAAACTCCTATAAATTTCCCAAGAATGTCGAGTTAGGTAAATTTTTAATGGGTACTAGTTACTCTTTATGTCTTCTAAGTAACCGGTTACTTAAGTAGTATTATACTTCTAAATAAGTTTAAACAACTTTTCTATTATTGAATTTTTAGCATTTTTTGAAGAAACATTAATTTAAATATTTTTTTAATGGGTACTCGGTATTCATTAAACATATATATTGATTTGTGTTCACAGTAAATGTTGAGTCTTTTGTTCAGTTGTCTGAAAAATATAACAGAATTCTTATTTATTTGAAATAAATAACGAGTACCCGGTAACAGAAGTGTGAGACAATTTTATAATTAAATTTATTTTATTTATATACACGGGTACCCGGTTACTTAGATAGTATTCCTTTTAATTTTAAATAAAAATTTAAATATTAAAATTTTTGATCAAATTTATATTGAGTAACCGATTACTTAATATAAATGTAGTGGGTAATCATTACTTTTTTAATAATTTTAAATACGATTTTTTACATTTCCTTTGAAAATTTAATATAAATTTAGCGGGTAACCATTACTTTCAGAATAATTTTATGTCATTAAATGTGATTTTTTTACATTTCCTTTGAAAATTTAAATATTAGCTTAAATTTATATTGAGTAACCGATTACTTAATATAAATTTAGCGGGTAACCATTATTTTTTGAATAGTTTTGGGTCACTAAATGTGATTTTTTGGGTTTCTGAGCCTTGTTATTACAGTATAAATGTTAGAAATCTTTCAAAACCTTATTTTTCATAACATTTTGAACGGGTACCCGTTATTTTTTTAAAGATTTTTGTTTACGAAATGGAAATTTTAAGTATTCTGAGTTTTATTTTTAAATATATTCAGAAAAAAAGGTTCCTTATAAAATTTAAACGGTTTATTTTGAATTTTCTGTAAATAATTTATATTTTAAACCTTATTTTTAAATACTTTTTCCATTCCATTTTTAACATTTAACATTTTCCTCGTTAGTTAGTTTTTATAATTAATCTTACTTTTATTTCGTGTAACTAAAACTCTTCCTTCCCACTACCAAATACATACATCATTAGAGAAAAAAAAATCCGTCTCAAATGAAAAATTGTCTATTGCACTTTATTTTCTTCTTCATGCATTATTTCTCGTATTTATTTATTTTACTCGTTCTATTATTTTTCAACAATCTATATTTTTCTATTTATTTTATTTTCAACTTTTTTATTTTTTATTTTTCTATATTTTTTTCAATTTTATTTTCATTCGCTTCTACATTTTTTTCAATGACTCTCAAGGATTTTGTATGAAAATGTTGTTGAACTTATACTGTATTGACTTTGTTGCATTAGAATAGTGATAGTGCTGGTGGTTGTGCTGTGCTGTGCTGTGTTGTGTTGCACTGTTAATGTTGTTGTTTTGAAAAACTGACGTTACGTTTTGTTTTTTTTTCTATTTTATATACGAGATGCTATTGAGTTTACCGAGTATAATTGTATTAGTGTATTTGTTAGTATGTGTGCGAGTGTGTCAAGCTCTCAAACTGCACAAAAAAAAGCAAAAAAAAACCAAAAACACTATTGTGTAAAGTGCATGGTTTGATGTTGTAGTTGTTGCTGCTGTTTTTATCAACATAAATTTTGTTGTTAGTTTGTTAAGAGAGGGTTATTGGTATGTGTGTGTGTGAACGAGAGAGAGAGGTTTTGTTTACCAGGAGGTGTTTAAAGGGGGACTTAGACAAAAGAGTAGGTTTGTTGTGTTTTTCACACTAAAATTTAATGGCGACACTATAATGACGTTTGAAATGACGAAAAATTAACTGGAAATTTTGAAATACATATTTTAAACTATTGAACCACGTTTTATTGCCAAGAGATTCATGAGTTTGAAAATTTTCCAAATTTCTTTAAAAAATAGTAAAACGAGTAACTAAGTAACCGATTACCTAATATAGACTCATGTTTACCAATATAACCAAAATAATAATTTCGCTAGTAAATACATTTTAGAAATAACATAAATACTATTTCCCCTTTATTTCACTTATGTGGCCAAAAACTTTAAAAGGGTCCCGGGTACCCGATGACAAAATCTTCCTTATTATTTCTTCCTATCTTCCTTATTATTATATATAAAATCTATAGTTTTTTCACATAATTGTCAAGTATGCATGAATTTATAAATTGAAAACATAAAATTATAACAAGTAAGAAAGCTATATTCGGCTGTGCCGAATCTTTTATACCCTTCACCAATTTATACTTCAAAATACAAATTTTAAATATTTTTAGGTAAACAATTTTTTTTCCAAAGTTTTTTTTTAATTTTTTGGAAATTTTTTTTTCCAATTTTAAAATTTTTTTTTTTAAATTTTATAATTTTTTTTTTAAATTTAAAAAAAAATTTTTGGTTTTTTATATAATTTTTGTTGGTGAAAAAAATGTCGTGTTAAAAATATTTTTTTTCCGATTTTGACCCACTGTAGGTCCAACTTACTATGGTCTTATATACGTCGTTGCAAATAGCTATCATTAGATATCCATATTGTCTATATTAATGACTTAGTAATCCAGATATAGGTCAAAAATCGAGGTTGTCCTGTTTTTTTTTCTCATATCTCAGCCATTTGTGGACCGATTTTGCTGATTTTAAATAGGAAACTTCTCGAAAGCATGTCTGACAGAATTATTGAAGATTTGGATCCAACAGACTGACAGACGGGCATGGCTTAATCGACTCTGCTATCTATAAGGATCCAGAATATATATACTTTATAGGGTCATAAAAATTATATTTAACCCGAATTTATTTTTTCCCAAAAAAAAATTTAAAAAACAAAAAAAGTTTTAAAATTTAAAAAAAAAAATTAAAAAATTTGAAAAAAAAAAAATTTTGTTTACCTAAAAATATTTAAAATTTGTATTTTGAAGTTTAATTTGTTGAAGGGTATATAAGATTCGGCACGAATATAGCTCTCTTACTTGTTATTTAATCAAATTGATACATAAACTCAGGTCAGATTGCAAAGGTATCAGAAAACCGCGACTACATTGATTTTTTCACCTACAATTTTTTTTAACATTTTTTTCACCAAAAATTTGTTCACGAAATTTTTTTTTCACCAAAAAAATTTTGAAAAAATTTATTACTCAGATTGCACTACAATGATTTTTTCACATATAATTTTTTAAAAAATTTTTTCACCAAAAATTTATTTTGAAAGATTTGTACAATAAAAATTCATTCTGGCAACATATGGATTCAAATTGTTATTGGCCATTGTTAGCTATGAACTTTTACCTTCTTTCTGGGAACATATGGATTCCGAGCCAAAATAACTGCTCATCTTATGAGGCCAAGAACGAATCAAGCCAATATCGTATACTTTGTTCTGAAGTGAAGCGTATCCCAGAGAGAGTGCTGTATCGATCGAAACAAATAGTAGTCGAACGGGGCAAGATCTGGACTATAAAGTGGGTAAGGCAAAACTTGCCAACCACTTCTTTCTAAATAGTTTTTAACAGGTATTGCCACATGTGTCTGACTGTTGTCATGCTAGACTATTACAGTTTCCAATCTGACCTCATATTCTGGGCTTTTTTCGGCCAATGCTCGCTTCAAACGAATCAGCTGCGTTCAGTACAGGTTCCCTTTGATGGCCATATTTCAGCAGCTCTTAATAGATAGGACCCTTTTGCTTCCACCAAATACAGAGCATTACCTTGGCTCCATGGATATTTGGCTTTGGTGTCGATTCGGCTGGTTGTCTGGGCTTCACATGCGATCTCTTACGCTTCGGGTTTGAAATGAATCCATTTTTCATCGCAAGTAATGATTCGGTGCAAAAACTATTTTCTTTTATAGCGTTCAAGCATTATTTCATACAAAATCATCTTTCAAGGTCTCTCGGCTTCAATTCGTATGGTCACCAATTTCCCTGCTTTTTAATGAATCCTGCTGCTCGCAAGTGTCTTGAAGTTGCTGCTTGAGTAGCTACCACTGATTTTGTTAGCTCTTGTGGAGTTTGACAACAATCTTCAGGGATTAATGCCTGCCATTCTTGGTCTTCAAACTTTTTTTTTAATTTTGTCTTCCGTGTCAAAATCACCATTTCTGAACCAAACAAACCATCTCTCGCACATTGAAACCGATAGAACACATTCTCCATAAGCTTTGGTGAGCAATCGATGTGCTTTAGCAACACGTTTTTTTTAAATTAAAGAAGTAAAGCTAAACTTCCCGCATATGACGCTTCGTTGGCACAAAATTCGTCATTTTCGAAGAAAAAAAAACTTTGTTGTTTACACTATAATGTTCAATAACTAAGAGAGAATAAATGACAGATATGTACCCTTCAAAATGTTATATAAGTTATTACAAAAACCGCGTTCTAAACATACGCCATTTATTATAAATCCCGCATTTTTTAAGTCATTCACCCAATATTTGTTAATTTGTCTTTATTAATTCTCGTTTAATGTTTTGGAAACATATTTGAAGATTTGTTGAAATAATTTATTGTCTTGAAAACTTAATGACCATTTTTATTTGAATAGAGCTGCTTAAATAAAATATTAATCATACCGCAGAGTGTTCACTTAAAGTTTGCAAAAAGTTATTCGTCAGATATTGTTAGATAGCCGAAGATAAGTTATGTTTAATGAATCTACGAAGAACCGATTTAAATAGAAATTGATTTTAATGAAACATTGTCCATATTTTTCAAAATTTTTGAAAACTGATTTAAACAAGATTGCTTGATATTGAAATATAGAAAATATTTTTGAAAAGTGTTTGATGTTTAATTAAGTTCGCTATAGAACAGAGTTTCTCCAGGAAAAAATAAAACTTTGGTTGAATAAAAAGTAAGCACAATGAGAGATTTCACGAATAGGGCTGCTTAATAAAATATTACTCATAACACATGTTGTCCTCTTAATGTTAGCAGAATGTTTTTGGTCAACTAAAACAAATTTAAACTAGATTTTTATTGAAATATTGACTATATTATCCAAAATATTAGCTGAACAAAACCAAACTTTCATGGGCTAAAATGAAACCATGAAGAGAGATTTCTAGCATAGGGCTGTTTATTAATAAATATTACTCATACCACAGGTTGTCCACTAAATATTTGAAGAACATTATTTTTAAGTCAGGAAGAATATTTTTAACAAAAAATAAAACTAAATATTTGCATAGTTTGGTATTTAAACAAGTCTTTCGTTTGACTAGAGTTCATCCAGGAAAATTAATCAGCAGTTTTTAGAATATCATTACTCATACCACAAGTGGTTCACTTTATTATTTTCAAGTCATACATAAGACAATTATTAATGTCGGTTTAGTTTTTTGGACAAATATTTTAAATCCAAATTTTCGTAACAAAATTCAAGGAAATTCTATGTAAAAAGTCTTTTTTTGCATGAAAGTTCATCTGTGAAAATAAATACTTTAAATGGATAAAATGTTCGCTAATTTTAGAATTTTAGGCTGAGAAACGTTCTGTGGCTCTAGATAAAAGATATAGTGGACTTGGACAGGTTTGTAAAAATGCTATTTGTTATGGTTAACAATAATTTCATTATAAATGAGATTTCGATTTAAGAATTTGAGACTGGCTGGCATGGAGGATCTTTGTCTCCCATATCAAAATCATCACTTCTGAACCGAACAAAACCATCTCTCGCACGTTAAAACCGATGGAACACATTCATCGGATTGCTTTGGTAAGCAATCGTAGTGCTTCGGCCGCACTTTGTATGACGATTCGTTGGTACAAAATTCGAGATATGTACCCTTCAAAATGACATATAATTTATTAGAAACAAAAACCGCGTTCAAAAGTTACGCCATCTATTGTAAATCCCGCATTCACCGGGACAACCTCGATTTTTTACCTATTTTTGATCTATATCTGGATTACTAAGTATTAAGGAGTGAGATCGAAAAATTCTTAACACACGTTTTTCATTACATTTTTTAACCCAAGTATTATTTGAATTTTTTTTTGATCAAGTTACCTTTGAAAAACATGTCAGTTATTATGTGTAATGTCAATTATATTAATTTTTTTGTTAATCTGATTAAAATGAGTGACCAGAAAAAAGTGCGTACTGAAATTATTAAATATTTTCAACAAAACCCAACTTGGTCTTACAAAAAGTTGGCCAAGCATACAAAGGTCTGCCGTCAAACTGTTTCCAATGTTATTAAACAGTACCGGGAGAACTTGTCAGTTGATAGAAAACCTGGTTCAGGTAGAAGGAATGGTCCACATGATGTTTCTAAAGCCAAAAAAATAGAACGCATTTTCAAAAGAGCTCCCAACACATCCGGTAGGAAAGCAGCCCGGTTAGCTCAGTGCTCGGACTATTTGGTACGAAAAGTTAAAGCTAATGCAGGTTTAAAAACATACAAGGCTCAAAAAGTTCCTGACAGGAACGCTACTAAAAATTTAGAGGCCAAAAACAGAGCACGGAAATTGAAGTCAAGTTTTATAAAAAAATATTCTTGCTGCATAATGGATGACGAAACGTATGTTCTGGCAGATTTTTCGCAACTTCCAGGTCAAAAATTTTATGTTGCTGATGCTCGAGGGAATGTTGAAGAAAAGTTTAGGACCCAAAAGCAGACAAAATTTCCCAGAAAGTTCTTGGTATGGCAAGCAATATGCAGTTGCGGCAAAAGAAGCCACTCATTTGTTACAACGGGCTCTATAAATACCGAAATTTACATCAAGGAATGTTTACAAAAAAGGCTGCTTCCATTCATAAGACTTCATAATGTGTCCACTTATTTTTGGCCTGACTTGGCATCCTGTCACTATGGCAAACAAGCCCTTGAGTGGTACAAGAACAATAATGTGGTATTTGTACCAAGAGAGGCAAATCCTCCAAACTGCCCGGAGCTAAGGCCAGTGGAGAGATATTGGGCTCTTGTTAAAAGAGAATTGAAGAGTACAAAAAAGGTGTCCAAAAGTGTGGTAGATTTTAAACGGAGATGGACTACATGTTCGAGCAAAGTGACAGAAAGCACTATAAAAACGTTAATGGAAGGGTTTCCGAAAAAGGTTCAAAATTTCATCACTAGTGATTAAAACTATAAAAATAATTTTTTTTGTAAATTGTAATAATAATTTCAATCAAATAAAAAAAAATTAAAGCTGTAAGTTTAGTGGTTTCTTTTTTATAAACATATATGTATGTTAAGAATTTTTCGATCTCACTCCTTACTATAGACAATATGGATATCTAATTATAGATATTTCAAAGTCCATTGCAACGATGTAGATAAGGCTATATAAGTTATAATGGGTCAAAATCGGGAAAAATATTTTTTAAACCGAATTTTTTTTTTATCAAAATTTTTTTTTGTCACAAATTTCATTTCTAAAAAAAAATTTAAAAAACTAAAAAAAAATTAAAAAAAAAAATTGGAAAAAAACAATTTCGAAAAAAAAAATAAATTTTGTTTACTTAAAAATATTTAAAAACAATTATTTTAAAGTATAATTTGGTGAAGGGTTTATAATATTCGGCACAGCCGAATATAGCTCTCTTACTTGTTATTTAAACAAAATAATTTTTTTTTTTCCAAATTATATTTAAAAAAGTTTTTTCCAATTTTATTTTTTAAAATTTAAAAAAATGTTGGAAAAAGAATTTATTAAGAGACCTATATTCGGCTGTGCCGAATCTTATATACCCTTCACCATATTATACTTAAAAATAATTTTTTTTGTAAATATCGAGCCCTTAGCGCCAAATTATCGTAAGCGATAAAACTCAAATTTTACAGAAGAAGGTTTTTTCGATTATTTTGAAATTTATATATAGAATTCAAAATGTTATGATGCGATACAATATAATTTCGTTCAAACTATTTTCTATTTTTCAAAAATATTTATAACTTTTGACAATTAAAAATTCATGGAATACTTTATTGAAAAGAAATGACAAAAAATATTTTTTATTGAATTTTTTGCATAGATACAAATTTTTCGAATTGAAATAAAATTGTTATTTATGAATAGTTTTTAATGAAATTTCACTGTTATGTAAAATTTTCTACTTAAAATGGAAAAATAAAAACGAAATTTATTATCAGCAATCCGCAATTCCCAAATTTCCAAAAATGTAAATTTTTAGTTTTTTGGCTATAATATCTATACCAGGCTCGAAGTTATCGGAATCCTTTACAAAATAATTAAAAGCATATTGGGCCATCTAAAATCGGTTACTATATTTTGATATCGAATATGCGATTTGAGAATTTTTGCCCTAAATCTTAATTTTACATAATAAATAGGTGGTTTTTGATTGGACCTGGTACCCTCGGTAACAAAAATTTTTAATTTTTTTTCATTTAGAATATTTTATGAAAATTTAGCTTTCAGAAAGTATAAATTCCTTATACATCCTCTTAGAAATTTTTTGCGATAACTTAAAAAGTTATTTTTTCCCAAAAAATTAGCGAAAAATCGGCTTTTTAAATTTTTTTAAATTAAAATGCATACAACTTTGGACTTAGTCATTATTTTTAAACAGTTCTTTTTCTATTTGACCCATACATATGTTGTTAGTCTAATGAAGGAAATCTTATCAAAAAAACTGGAGTAGGTTGGGTAAAACTGTTGAAAATTTAATTTTCAAATGTGAATATCTCCTAAGCTATAAGAGATAATTGATAGCTGCGACTAGGTCTTTTGTAGCGCTCGATGAAAAGATTTTATATGTGTAATTTTTTTGAAATCGAAACACAAACGAAGAAATAGTATCGTTTTAAAAATGTAACATACTTTGAGAACCCTTGATCGCGCCTCTGTTGGGCCCATGAGGTCCACGTTCAGAACTTAAATTCAACACTTCTTGTTTGCGCATGTGAAATTTCATTCAAACCAATCTAACCATTTAGAAGTTACAGATTTATTTCCCTCCTTTTTTTCTATACCACTATGTGTCGCTTACGATAAAATTCGTTTACTGTAAAATGTAAACATTGACTTACGATAAAATCTTACCCCCTATAATTTTGAAGTTATTAACAATCAGTCGCTCCATAAAATTTTAATTTTTGCAATAAAAAAAAATTTAGAAAATGTCGCTTACGATAATTTGGCGCTAAGGGCTCGATATTTTTATTTAAACAAAAAATTTTTTTTTACAATTTTTTTTAAATAATTTTTTAATTTTTTTAAAAAAAGTTTTTTCCATTTTTTTTTAATTTTTAAAAAAAAAAAATTTTTTGGAAAAAGAATTTTGAAAAAAATTTAAGAAAAAAAAATATTTTTCCCGATTTTGACCCATTGTAGGACTTTGAAATATCTATCACTAGATATCCATATTGTCTATATTAATGACTTAGAAATCCAGATATAGTTAAAAAATAGGGCAAAAATCGAGACTGGCCCGGTTATTTCCTTATATCTCAGCCATTTGTGGGCGGATTTTGTCGATTTTAAATAGCAACCGAGTCTGAGAATTCAGGAGATATTGATGTATGAATCGTGTATGTAAGTTATTTGGGGGCTTCGGAAAGTTGATTTCAACATACAGACGGACAGACTGACATTACTTAATCGACTCCGCTTTCTATAAGGATCCAGAATATATTTACTTTATATGGTCGGAAAATTATATTGAGGAAATTGCAAACGGAATGACAAACTTATATATACCCTTCTCATGAAGGTGAAGGGTATAATAATGGTTACCCGTTTATTTTCACAATTAATATAAAATTTAATACCTCAATACCATGCGATATACATTTTTGGATTTAAATTTCATCTTTAGGGGGAATTAATTGTAATAGGGTTCAGTTTTCGTTATTTCTTTACAATATTGTTTTTAAATATTTTGATTTTTGTTTCTAATTGTTGCATTTTTTCTAATATTTCTTGTTATTTATGGTCGATTATTTCAAACCCGCCTCGTTCAGTAGTACATGGTCTATATCACTGCTGTTCATATTGAGTAAGGTCATGTTGTTTATGACTTAAACCATTCAATTTGTACTAACAACCAAACACATATACATCTTAACGTATATATAGAAACTGTTATACTATATATTTGTACAGTTAATACAGAAAATATCCTTTATATATAGTATTTGTTCCAGTTTGTATTTATTTTTTTTTTTGTTTCATATCTAACATAACCAAGGACTCTTCTGTTGTATAAACTACTGACCTTCGAACGGTGATTGACTCTTTCACTGAGGCAAATTCAGCTCGCCCCTCTGAAAGCAGCCCCCTTTGGTCCAGGTTTGAAATTCAAACAATATTTTTGACCAAAACACAGCAAATTGGGTTTAAAATATGCAATGGTAACCCCCAAGATAACAGAAACTGCAAGTGATTTTACACTCTCTCGCTGCTGCTCTTTTTTGTATTAAATTTCTAGTCACATTTTTAAGATATTTTAATTATTTTGAATAAAATATTTATTATTGGCTGAAAAATAGAATATTTTTGATATTTTCTTTATTAAAAACATAAAATTTTGCTTAAAATATTAAAACAATTTCTTTTAATCCCTTTTTAACTACTAAATCTGCTCCTTTTTTTGTAAATTAACTGTTTTAATTTGTTTTCTCTCTCTCCATCTCTCTTTTGTTATGATTGAACTGCTCTCATTTCTCTGCCTTAATTTTGTTTGCTTTGGTTTGTTTATGTTTGTTGTTGCTTTTGCACACAATTTGTACCAGTTTTTTCTAGTTGTTGTTGCTGTTGTTTTCTTTTACAGAACCAAAAAAAGCGTCGGAGTAGGTTCCTCATATAGGTGTGTTTGTGAGTGTGAGTTTTTGCATAGAACTCTCAGTTTGCGGATTTTTGTTCATACATGTTGATGATGACTGTCGTCAGTTGCAATTTCCGTTTGAATTTTTACACATACGAGTGCATGCAACATAGTAGAGTGTAAAATTTGCTTTATGTACGTGCGTGCGGTAAAACATAAAACAATACAATTAAATAGCAACAATAATATTAATAAAAATAAAAAATAAATTCGTTAAATTAAAACAAATTAAAAGAAAATCAAATGATATGGGTTTGATTTAAATAAAAGTGAAATGATGATAAAAAAAATAAGGTGAATTTCGGCAAAAAAAAAAGTGTTTCGAATAGAAAAAAATTTAAAAAAAACGGAAGTTCCTGAAAAAATTCAATTTTAAAAAACAACCAACCAACTGTTAGTTTAAAGGCTGTATTCATAAATGAATTTTAAATTTAAACAACGTTTTAAAATCAAATTTTGTAGGGAAATTTTGCATTAAAACATTGTTTAAATTAAAAATTTAAATATTTAAAAAAAAAAATTATAAAATTTTTTATTTTTTCAAAGAAAATATTTTTGAAATTTTTATTAAAATTGAAATTTTACTAATTTATTTTTTAAAATTTATCTAAGAAACAAAAAATATTGAAATTTTATGAAACAGAAATTGGAAATTTATTAATCAAAATCTCAGTTATTGAAAATCATGAGAAATAACATTTATGAAACTTGTCCAAATCTATTGGTTTTACGCTCTAGACTCATTCAGCCTGAAATTCTTAAATCGAAATCTCATTTATAAAGAAATTATTGTTAACCATAACAAATATAATTTTTAAAACCTGTCAAAGACCATTATATCTTTAATCTAGAGCCACAGAGCATTTCCCAGCCTAAAATTCTAAAATCAGCTACCATTTTATCCAATTAAAGTATTTATTTCCAGGGATGAACTTTCATGCAAAAAACACTTGTTTATATAGAATTTCCTTGAATTTTATTACGAAAATTTGCTTTTAAAATATTTGTCCACAAAACTAAACCAACATTAATAATTGTCTTATGTCTGACTTGAAAATAATAAAGTGAACCACTTGTGGTATGAGTAATATTATTCTAAAAACTGCTGATTAATTTTCCTGGATGAACTCTAGTCAAACAGCAGACTTGTTTAAATACCAAACTATGCAAATATTTAGTTTAATTTTTTGTTAAAAATATTCTTCCAAATTGTCAGAAGACTGACTTAAAAATAATGTTCTTCAAACATTTAGTGGACAAGCTGTGGTATGAGTAATATTAATTTTTAATCAGCCCTATTCAATAAATCTATCATCATGCTTTCATTTTAACCCATGAAAGTTTGGTTTTGTTAAGACAGCTAATATTTTGCAAAATATGGTCAATATTTTAATAAAAATCTAGTTTAAATTAGTTTTAGTTGACCAAAAACATTCTGCAAACATTAAGAGGACAACATGTGTTATGAGTAATATTTTATTTAAGCAGCCCTATTCGTGAAAACTCTCATTGTTCGTACTTTTTATGCAACCAAAGTTTTATTTTTTCCTGGAGGAAATCTGTTCTATAGCGAACTTAATTAAACATCAAACATTTTCAAAATATTGGCAATATTTCAATAGCAAGCAATCTTGTTTAAATCAGATTTCAAAAATTTTTTAAAATATGGACAATATTTCATTAAAATCAGTTTCTATTTAAATCGGTTCTCCGTAGACTCATCAAACATTACTAATCTTCGGCTATCTAACAATATCTGACGAATAACTTGTTGCAAACATTAAGTGAACAACCTGTGGTATGAGTAATATTTAATTTAAGCAGCCCTATTCAAATAAAAATGGTCATTAAGTTTTCTAGACAATAAATTATTTAAACAAATCTTCAAATATGTTTCCAAAACATTAAATAACAACTAATAAAGACACCTTAACAAATATTAGCCATATGACTTAAATGACTTTTTAATAGATGGCGTATATTTTGAACTTGATTATTGTTTTTAATAACTTATATAACATTTTGAAGGGTACATATCTGTCATTTATTCTCTCTTAGTTTTTGAACATTATAGTGTAAACAACAAAGTTTTTTTTGCTTCGAAAATGACGAATTTTGTGCCATCATAGCGTCATATGCGGGAAGTTTAGCTTTACTTCTTTAATTTAAAACAAGTAAGAGAGCTATATTCGGATGTGCCGAATCTTAAATACCCTTCACCAAATTATACTTCAAAATTTTAAATATTTTTAGGTAAACAAAATTTAATTTTTTTTCCAGTTGTTTTTTTCATTTTAAATTTTTTTTTTTAAATTTAAAAAATTTTTTTTTGGTTTTTTCAATTTTTTTTTTTTTGAAAAAAAAATTCGGGTTAAAATTTTTTTCCCGATTTTGACCCATTGTAGGTCCAACTTATATACGTCGTTGCAAATGTCTTTGAAATATCTATCATTAGATATCCATATTGTCTATATTAATGTCTTAGTAATCCAGATATAGGTAAAAAATAGGTCAAAAATCGAGGTTGTCTAGGTTTTTTCCTCATATCTCAGCCATTTGTGGACCGATTTTGCTGATTTTAAATAGAAAAATTCTCGAAAGCATGTCTGACAGAATTATTGAAGATTTGCATCCCGAAGATATCAGGGGTCATCAGAAAATTAATTTCAACAGACAGACAGACGGACATGGCTTAATCGACTCCGCTATCTATAAGGATCCAGAATATATATACTTTATAGGGTCGGAAATGAAAAATGTAGAAATTACAAACGGAATGACAAACTTATCTCACGAAGGTGAAGGGTATAAAAAAAGTGCCGCTAAAGCACATCGATTGCTCAGCAAAGCTTATGGTGAATGTGTTCTATCGGTTTCCATGTGTGAGAGATGGTTTGTTTGGTTCAGAAATGGTGATTTTGTCACGGAAGACAAAGTTAAAAAAAAAGTTTGAAGACCAAGAATTGTAGGCATTACTCCATGAAAATTGTTGTAAAACTCAACAAGAGCTTGCAAAAACATTGGGAGCTACTCAAGCATCAATTTCAAAACATTTGCGAGCAACAGGATTCATCAAAAGGCGGGGAAATTGGGTACCATACGAATTGAAGCCAAGAGACCTTGCAAGACGATTTTGTATTTCTGAAATGCTGCTTGAACGCTATAAAATAAAATCATTTTTGCCCCGAATCATTACATGCTATGAAAAATAATTCCATTACGATAACCCGAAGCGTAAGAGATCGTATGTGAAGCCCGGCCAACCAGTCGATTCGACACCAAAGCCAAATATCCATGGCGCCAAGGTAATGCTCTGTATTTGGTGGAACCAAAACGGTCCTATCTATTATGAGCTGCTGAAATATAACCAGACCATCACAGGGAACCTGTTTGAACACAACTGATTCGTTTGAAGGAGAATATGCGGTCGGACATGAAACTGTAATAGTCTAGCATGACAACACTCAGACACATGTGGCAATACCTGTTAAAAACTATTTAGAAAGAAGTGGTTGGGAAGGTTTGCTTCACCCGCTTTATAGGGCAGACCTTGCGCCGTAAGAATATTATTTGTTTTGATCGATATGCTTCACTTTGGAATAAAATATTCGAAATTGGCTTGATTTGTTATTGGCCTCAAAAGATGAGCAGTTCTTTTGGCGTGGAATCCATATGTTGCCAGAAAGATGGGAAAAGTTCATAGCTAACAATTACCAATAATTTTAATAAATTTATATTGTACAAATATTTGAAAATAAAAGTTAAAAATTTCGTATTTTGAAGTCATACGCCCAATATTTTAGCAGAACTTCTATAAAATATTGTTTAAATTAATTTTAAATTCATTTCAATTATTTTCCCATTATGTCTGATTGTCTGTTAAGTTATTCAACTAACTGTTGCTTAAATTATTTGTCGGTTTGTCTGATTAGTTGTTTTTAAAGATATTTTCTCATTAATTTAGTCATCGTTGTCTAGCTATTAGATAATCTAAGTATTTTTCCATTTTGTCTGATTGTCGGTTGAATTGCTAAAGAAATTGTTGCTTAAATTATTTGTCGGTTTGTCTGATTATATGTTTATTAGGACATTTTCTCATTAATTTTGTCATCAATGTTAAAAGCTATTAGATAATTTAAGTATTTTTAGATTTTGTCTGTTTGTCGGTTAATTTATCAAACTATTTGTTGGTTAAATTATTTGTCGGTTTGTCTGATAACTTTGTTTAGAGGGTTTTAATAACATTTGTTACACACTTTTTAAATAAATGTCTAATTGTAGATCGGTTAAGGTAAAATTTTGTCTAAAAAACGATTAAGTTACTTAACAAAATAATTAAAGTATTTTCCCATTTTGTCTGAATGTCGGTTGAGTTAATAAACTTATTTTTGTTGCTTGAAATTGTTGTTGGTTTGTCTGATGAGTTTGTTTATAGGTTTTTAAAAATATCTGTTAAATACTTTTGTTATAAATGTCAAGTTGTGGGTTAATTTAATTATTTTCCCATTTTGTCTGATTGTCGGATGAGTTATTATAAACTACTTGTTGCATAAAATAGTTGTCGTTTTGTCTATTTTGTTAAAAACCTTTAATATAGATAACAAATTATGTTTTAATTTGTTTAATTTACGTATTTTCCCATTTTGTCTGATTGTCGGTTAAGTTTATTACACTTATTAATGCTTCAAATAACTGTCAGTAAAAAAAATGGTTTTAAAGAAATCTATATATAAAAATTAAATGGTCCATGTATGTAATGGCATCACGTGAGACCGGCTGGAGCGATTTGGCTGATTTTTTTTTATTCGATTCGAAATTTTCAGGAGATGGTTTGTAAAGAAAAAAATTCTAAAATTCCGGTTAAAACTCGGAATTTTTTTTTGAGTCCAGTCAACTGTTATAAAAAAGCTACCTAAAGTGTGCAGAACAAATTTAGATATTTTATTTGCAAATAAGAACAGGCAGGTGTAGGTGGGTTGGAGAAACTTGAAGAACTAACATCAGTAAATGCTACCGGGTTGACCACCCCGGTCAACTAGTTTTAAATAAATGTCAAGTTGTGGGTTAGTTTGTTTAATTGAATTTAATTTTTGTCTGAATGTCATTTAAGTTATTAAATTACTTGTTCCAATAGTTGTAGATTATTTAGATGTTCTTAAATAAATTTCTTAAACACTTTTAAATTAAATAACAAATTGTGTATTTATTTGTTTATTTAAAGTATTTTTATATTTTGTCTGAATGTCGGGTGAGTTTTGAAACAGCTTGTTGCTTAAAATATTTGTCGGTTTGTCGGCTAAATTAGTTTTAGAAAATTGTACATTATAATAATGGATTACAAATCCAGTTGTTAGGTAATTTAAAGATTTTTCTTTTTTGTCTGATTGTCGGTTGAGTCTATAGTAACTCAGTTTAATAATTTTTTCTTATAAACCCTTTGTGGTTTTTAACTGACAATTTTGTTTTGTAGAGCTTTTAGAAAAATCCAAAAAATAATTTTATATTTAATAAATCAATTAACATTTTTAAATGTCTGATTGTCGGACAAGTCTTTTAATCCATTTTTTAAGTTGTTTAAGATTTCTAGTCTCATTTAAATATTGATATTTCATATAGAAACTACTTAAACAATTGAATTTATTGAAAACTTTTGGATTTCATTGCATTAATGTGTTTGTCGGTTTGTCTGTTAAGTCTAATTAAACGATTTTTGGGATTATTTTTATTGCTTTATACAAAATAAGTTTCTAATTAACAATTTGTAGTTAGATAATTGTCGAAATAATAAATATTTGTATTTGTCTGATTGTCGGTTAAGTCTTGAGAACAGTTTTAAAATGATCTTGATCATCATATTTGTTTCAAAAGTTTACACAAATGTCATACCTAATAATAATGATAAATTTCTAGTTTGTTGCTGTAATTAAAACTGATTTTTAATAGACTTTTGCTTTTTGTCTGATTGTCGGAAAAGTCTTAAAAATGGTCATAAAAACATAGAGCTCATAATTTTGATTTAAAATTCGCTTAATAATTGATTTACTTAATAATCTAACAAATTTGTATCATTTGGTTTTATTGTTTTTATGTTTTCAAATTTGTCGGTTTGTCTGTTTAAAGGTTTTTCATTAGTTTTTTTTTAGAATCTTTTAAGAAAAATGACAAATAATTTTATATTTTATGAAATCTTTTCTAATTTTAAATTTGTCTGATGGACGAACAAGTCTGAATGACAATTATAAGAGTATTTATTTAACAATTTTTTAACAAAATGTGCAAAAGAATTTTATATTTTTTGAATCTCAAAATTACAAATTTTTCAATTTGTCTGATTGTCGGACAAGTCTTAAAGACTGTTTTAAGAGGCTGGAGTTCAAATTTTTTGTTGAAAAAACCTTTGCAACAACATTATACATATAAATCTAACAAACTGTTACCCTTTATATATATTTTTGTAAATTTTTTACGTTTTGTCGGTTTGTCTGATAGCTTAATCTATAAAATATTGCTGTCCCTTTGTGTTTTAATTAAGCCGTTGTTTTTCAATTTGCCTGATTGTCGGATGAAGGTTAATTTTCGAATTGTCTGATTAGCTTCTTTAGAAGATTTTTTTAAAAGTTTTTTTATTAAAAGTAGACAAGATTGCCTTAACAGACAATTTTGTTATTTGTCTGATTAACCGACAAGTTTGAAAGTAAGTTTCTTAGGTTAAACTAAGTTTAAGCGTCTTAATTATAACCGACAAGCTGTTTATCTGTTTGTCTGCAGACTCATTGTTTTTTTTGTTGGTTGTCTCAGATTATCTGTCTGTAAATTCAAAAATTTATGTTTAAGAATTCAACAACATTAGAATTTTATTTTATTAGGCCTACAAGAAATCTGTCATAAACATAAATTAACACTCTCTCATTGCAGCAATATGCCAATAAAAATTTAACCCATATTTGTCATATAATTCACAAAAAAAAGGGTGTCAAATCTGTTTATTGAGAAACCTGCCAACACTCGAACAAACAAAACAAGTAAAACAACCTTTTCTTATGCACTGAGAACTAGAAGAGAAACGCAGAAGAGTAAGAAAACATTATGCCGAGAGTGCAAAATATTGGGGAGAGTGCAGAAAAACTGCAGCACAAAATGACTGTAAACATGTTTATATACAATTTGTTTTTGTTTTGACTCATGCATTTACCAATACTCTGGCAAAATGCGGCAAAATTTTGTAGGGGGTTTTGAGCGTAAACGGTTTTGTGTTGTGTGTTAAACGTCAACGTTATTGTTGGTGCTAGTAGTGGTAGTAGATGTTTCTGGCTGTAAGAAATTCGCAAGAAACTGAAATCGTAATGAAACTAAAAGTTGGTTGGATTTTTTTTTTTTTTTGTTTCATAAATTTTGAGATTTTTTTTTTATTCGTATTTTAGACAAAATTGTTGGAGCAGCAGCAGAAAATAACAACAAAAAACAAATAACAAGTTGCAGTAGTAGTAATGCTCGCAAGCTCGCTCAGTGTTAAACTGCAGCGGTTGCTGCTGTGGCGATAAAACGTAAAACTAGAATTTGAATTCGTAAAATTGAAATTAAAGATTTGTAAAATAAAATCAAAAAGAAAATTGTTTTAAAATTTAAAAAAAATACTTTAAAAATTTAAAAAAAAAAGTTCTCTTTAAAAAAGCAGCTTGCAAGAAAACTCTCTTGCTTTTAAAGAAATTGCCACAAAAAGTTTGATTTTCCTAAAACAAAAAGAGTGAAAAAGAGTAAAAGTTAAAGAAGAGCATTTGAAAGTGATCTCTAAGACAGTGTTAGAAAAAGAAAACACTGGCATTACACAAAAATCCAATTTAACTGCCATATTAGTGTTAAAACAAAAACAAAATAAAGCCACTAAATAAATTAATTAATTAAATAAAAAAAAACCTTAAATCCAAACAAAATAAAATTGCAAATTTTTAAACAAAATATTACAACATGTTGGCTCAAATATTTCCACGAACAGCATGATCATAAAACTTCTAGAATTAATTTTATGCAATCTAAGGAAAATGTTGAAAATATTTATTTGAATTGAAAAAGTTAAAGAAAATTAAGTGGCAAAAAGTGTTAAAAATCTAAGAGATTTTTTTAATCTTTAAACGAGAATTTGCATTTGCAACAAAAAATTTTTTAATAATTTTAGAAAAATTAGTGGAAGAAAAATATATTGCAAAAATTACGTCCAACAAAGTAACACAAGGAACACAAACCATGCCTGGCTCAGCTGTATGGTCTGGTAAGTTTAGAAAATTCTTAAAAAAATATAACAATAAATTTACTTAATTCAAGAATATTTCTAAAACATAAATTTCTAAATATAAAAAAAATATTAATTAAAATAAAAATTTTACAAAAAGCTTAGATTCCTTTAAAAACCCAACCAAATGTAAAAAAATATTTAAAACTAGTTTCAACATTATCTGTGGAATTCAAATAACGATTAATTTTAGGAATATGTTAACTATTTCATATTTTTAGAAAGAAATCATTCAAAACTCAATGAAAATATAAAAAAACATACAATCAATATTCAATTTCTCAAAAATTATAAAATCTGGTACCGATTACTTTTTTTTTGGAATTTAAGAAATTTAAAGTTTTTCATTAAAAATCATCATTAGAACTTAAAAATATAAAAAAAAATATAAAAACAAAATTTTCTCAAAATTTTTAAAATCTAAATACCGATTACTTTTTTACAAAATTAACACAATATAATATTTTTTATTATTAACAACTTCATTAGAACTTAATAACTTAAAAAATATAAAAACTTTTCATCCTATACAAGATTTTACAAAATTTATAAAATCAAAATACCGACTACTTTTTTAAAAAATTAAATAAAAATTATATTTTAAAAAAAATTAATTAAAAGCTTCATTAGAACTTAAAACGAATTTATTCAATACAAGTTTTCTCAAAATTTATAAAACCTAAATACCGATTACTTTTTTAAAAAATTAAAACAATTTCATATTTATCATTATCAAATATTTTTATTAGAACTTAATAGCTAAACAAATATAACAAATGCAAGATTTTACAAATTTTATAAAAATCTGGTTACCGATTACTTTTTTTCAAAAATTCAAAAAAAATTATATTTTCCATGAAAATATTCATTAGAATATAAAAAGAATTCATCCAATAAAAGTTTTTACAAAATTCATAAAGTCTAAATACCTATTATCCAATACAAGTTTTCTCAAAATTTATAAAATCTAATTACCGATTACTTTTTTGTAAAATTAAAACTATTTAATATTTTTCATTATTAAACATTTTCATTAGAACTTAATAACTTAAAAAATATAAAAACTTTTCATCCTATACAAGATTTTACAAAATTTATGAAATCTGGTTACCGATTACTTTTTCGAAAATTAAAAAAAAATTTTTTTTTAGAATATAAAAAGAATTCATCAAATACAAGTTTTTACAAAATTTATAAAATCGAAGTACCGATTACTTTTTTAAAAAATTAAAACAATTTCATATTTATCATTATCAAATATTTTCATTAGAACTTAATAGCTAAACAAATATAACAAATACAAGATTTTACAAATTTTATAAAAATCTGGTTACCGATTACTTTTTTCAAAAATTTAAAAAAAATATATATTTTCCATGAAAAGCTTCATTAGAATATAAAAAGAATTCATCCAATAAAAGTTTCTACAAAATTCATAAAGTCTAAATACCTATTATCCAATACAAGATTTCTCAAAATTTATTAAATCTCAATACCGATTACTTTTTTGCAAAATTAAAACAATTTAATATATTTCATTATTAAACACTTTCATTAGAACTTAATAACTTAAAAAATAAAAAGACTTTTCATCCTTTATAAGATTTTACAAAATTTATAAAATCTGGTTACCGATTACTTTTTTAAAAAATTAAAAAAAATTTATATTTTTTATTAAAAGCTTCATTAGAACTTAAAAATATAAAAAGAATTTATTCAATACAAGTTTTCTCAAAATTTATAAAATCTAAATACCGATTACTTTTTTACAAAATTAAAACAATTTCATATTTATCATTACCAAACATTTTCTTTAGAACTTAATAGCTAAACAAATATAACAAATACAAGATTTTACAAATTTTATAAAATCTGGTTACCGATTACTTTTTTCAAACATTAAAAAAAAAATATATTTTCCACGAAAAGCTTCATTAGAATATAAAAAGAATTCATCCAATACAAGTTATTACAAAATTCATAAAGTCTAAATACCTATTATCCAATTCAAGATTTCTCAAAATTTATAAAATCTTAATACCGATTACTTTTTTGCAAAATTAAAACAATTTCATATATTTCATTATTAAACATTTTCATTAAAAATTTATAACTTAAAAAATATAAAAACTTTTCATCCTATACAAGATTTTACAAAATTTATAAAATCTGATTACCGATTACTTTTTTCGAAAATTAAAAAAATTAATTTTTTTTAATTAAAGCTTGATTAGAATATAAAAATTTAAAAAGAATTCATCAAATACAAGTTTTTACAAAATTTATAAAATCTGGTTACCGATTACTTTTTTCAAAAATTGAAAAATTTTTATATTTTCCATTAAAAGCTTCATTAGAATATAAAAATATAAAAGAATTTAACCAATACAAGTTTTATAAAGATTTTTAAAATCTAAATACCGATTACTTTTTTTTCAAAATTAAAACAATTTAATATTTTTCATTATTAAAAATCTTCATTAGAACTTAATAGCTTCATTAGAATATAAAAAGAATTCATCCAATACAATTTTTTACAAGATTTATAAAGTCTAAATACCGATTACTTTTTTAAAACCCAAAATAAAATATATTTTTTTTTCATTAAATACTTCATTAGAACATAAAAATACAGAACGAATTCAAGCAATACATGTTTAAACAAAATTCATTAAACCTGAATACCGATTACTTTTGTACAAAATTAAATCATTTTAATATTTTTCATTAATAAACTTCATTAGAGCACAAACAAGTAAAAGTAAATTCTTCCAGAACAAGTTTTGAAAAATTTATAAACTCGTAATACCGATTACTTTTTACAAAAGATTTTACATAAATTTTAATTTCAGCATTTTTCCTAAAACTAAATCATTTTAAGAATGGTATAACATCAAAAACAGATTAGTTAAATCTAAAACCGTAAAAAATTGATTTTTTTTAATCCATTAAACTCCAGTTAAAATAATTTATGTATAACAAAATAAATTTTAGAAAAAAAGTGTTCCATTTTAAATTTATGTACCGATTACTCGTTACTTACTACAGATAATTATTGTATAAAATAAAAAAAACATTTTTTTTTTAAATTTATTTTATTTAAATCCGATTTTAAAGGCATTAAGTATCGGTTACTCGTCATGTTGTAACAAATATTATGAGTAACCGGTTAAATTTTTACAAAATTTATCAAAATAATAATAAATTCTAAATAGTGATTAGCACTTAATATACATATCTTTAAAATTTACATAGCGGTTACTTGCCAATTATTGTCGGGTACCCGGTTCATTTATTGAAATAATGTACGAATTCTAAGCTTTTTAATGGTGAAAATCTATTAAAATAAAACAATTTTAAGTTTTAAAGTATAAATTAGCGGTTACTTAATAAATTCTATTGAAAATTGGTGGGTACCCATGGACATTTTTTGAAATTTTAATAGGAAAATTGAATAAACATTAAATATTAAAAAAAAGAAAATACAAAAACTTACTTTCAAATGCATTAGGTAATGGTTACTTGTCAAGTTGTAAAAAATATTGTGAGTAACCGGTTAAAATTATGCTAAATTTTGCAAAATAATAATAAATTCTAAATATTGATTAAAATTCAATATTTTATAATATTCTAATTAGTGGTTACTCGTTAATTATTGGCGGTTACCCGTTTCATTTATGGAAATAATGTATACATTGTTAGCTTTTTAATAATAATAATGAAATAAGAGTTAAAAGATTTTAAATTTAAAAGTATCCAGTACCAGTTACCTAACAAATTACATTATAAATTGACGGGTACCCATAAATATTTTTAAATTTATCAACAAATTAAAAATATATCAACCGAAAAGTAGATGAAAAATTAAAAAAAAAATTTAATTATCTTTTTAAAAAAATTGTTTAAAAAAAATTATTAGTGAAACAATTTTATTGCAAAAAAAATTTCTTTAATATTTTTCCCGATTTTGACTATTTGTGGGGCGATTTTCTCGACTTTAAATAGCAATCGAACCGCGTCTGTAGCGGGTATATTGATGTATGAATCATGTATGTAAGTTATTTGGGGGCTCCGGGAAGTCGATTTCACCATACAGATGGACAGACGTACATGACTATGTATATCGAATCCGGTATCTATAACGATCCAGAATATAATGCAGGAATTACAAACTTATATATACCTTTGCGAAATAGTATTTGGTTCGTTGGAAATTCTTTGTAAACATATTTTTATTAGAAACAACCTTTTATTGCTCTAAATAAATACAATAATATTCAGGTTTAATTAAAAAGCTGATGCTATTTATGTTAAAAATATTTCATTTAAATTTTTATATTGAATAGTTTTCCTTAGATCCTTTTAAATCATTTCATCTACTAAAAATTTTAAACCTGTCAAACTCTACTCTGAAAACCTCAAAAACGTAAACTCAGTAAAAATGTTTTTATACAAAAAAATTTCCGCATTCACAACAGCAGCAACGTAACCGAAACATAAACACCTTAATTGACCAATAAAATCAAAATGATTATCATTAAAAACCAACAAATAGAGTTTATTTCTTCTTTCTGTATAGTGGAACAAAAAAAAAAACAAAAAACAACCGTTAACTTTGGGTAAATAAACAAAAATTGACAATATTTATTTTTGGCAAACATTGTTTACACTTAACATTGATGGCCCGAATTGAACTACGGCAAAAATAAAGTAAATAATTGTAGCGACGAGGCTAAACGGAAAAGTGTTTTCAAGATAGAGTTCATAATTAACTTGCCAGCAGTCTGCAATAAAAGCAAAAGAACAAATATTGTTGTTATTAGAAATCAGATAAAAAATGTTTTAAAAAGTTTAATTGAGAAGTATTAACATTAAATAATAAAAATTTTATTGCTGAAAACAATTATGTGAGAATTATTTTGTAATTAAAACTCACCACTGCTTAAAATGTGGCTTCTTAGATCAAATAACATTAAATTTAAACCATTTTGTATATAAAATATTTTGCAGAATTGTGTGGCACCATTTTTAGAGTGTGGTGAATTTCTTGAAAAATTCACTTCTGTCCCAAATCTGTTATGTGCTTTAAAAAAAATATAAAAAACTTAAATTAGAAAGTATTAAGATTAAATAAAACAAATTTTATGGAAGAAAGCTGTTTTTAAAGTGTGTTGAAATTCTTTAAAAAAAACTCACCACAGCTTAAAATTCAAGTTTTTGTAAAGAATATAATAAAAAACTATACAAATTATGATCGAATTATTTTTGTAATTATAGGAACACAGTTTTTAAGGTTTTATAAAAACTCACCACTGCTTAAAAAATGGCTTTTTAGTCAAATAACATTAAATTTAAACCATTTTGTATATAAAATATTTGGCAGAATTGTGTGGCACTATTTTTAGAGTGTGGTGAATTTCTTGAAAAATCCAAGTCTGTCCCAAATCAGTTATGTGCTTAAAAAAATATGAAAAACCTAAATTAAAAAGTATTTAAAGTAATTAGAACAAATTATAGGGAGAAAAACTATTTTAAAAGTTTATTGAAAACAAACTAACCACCGCTTAAAATTCAACTTTTTGTAAAGAATATAATATAAAAATATACAAATTATAAGAGAAATATTTTTGTAATTATAGGAACACAGTTTTTAAGGTGTGGTGAATTTTATAAAAACTCACCACTGCTTTAAAAATGGCTTTTTAGTCAAATAACATTAAATTTAAACCATTTTGTATATAAAATATTTGTCAGAATTGTGTGGCACTATTTTTAGAGTGTGGTGAATTTCTTGAAAAATCCACGTCTGTCCCAAATCAGTTATCTGCTTAAAAAAAATAAAAAACCTCAATTTTAGCTAAGAATATAATAAAAAACTAGTAAATTTATAACTGAATCGTTTTTATAATTTTGAAAAACACTATTTTTAGAGTGAGGTGATTTTTATTCAAACCCACCACTGCATAAATCATTGCTTTTTGGTGGAAATCAGGTGGAATTTAATTCATTTTGTATGTAAAATGTTTTGAAGACTTTTGTTTCACTATTTTTAAAGTGTGGTGAATTTCTTGAAGTATTAAAAAAAACTCACCACTGTTTTAAATATAGCTTTTTGGTTGAAATGACTTGGAATTTAAATCATTTTGTATATAAAATGTTTCGCAGTATCATGTGGCACTATTTTTAGAGTGTGGTGAATTTCTTGAAGAATTTAAAAAACTCACCACTGTTTTAAATATAGCTTTTTGGTTGAAATGACTTGGAATTTAAATCATTTTGTATATAAAATGTTTCGCAGTATCATGTGGCACTATTTTTAGAGTGTGGTGAATTTCTTGAAGAATTTAAAAAACTCACCACTGTTTTAAATATAGCTTTTTGGTTGAAATGACTTGGAATTTAAATCATTTTGTATATAAAATTTTTCGCAGTATCATGTGGCACTATTTTTAGAGTGTGGTGAATTTCTTGAACAATTGAAAAAACTCACCACTGTTTTAAATATAGCTTTTTTTGTTGAAATGACGTGGAATTTAAATAATTTTGCATGTAAAATTTTTCTCCAATTCGTGTGACACTATTTTTAAAGTATGGTTAATTTCTTGAAGATTTTTAAAAACTCACCACTGTTTTAATTATAGCTTTTTGGTTGAAATGGCGTGGAATTTATATAATTTTGCATGTAACATTTTTCCCCAAATCGTGTGACACTATTTTTAAAGTGAGGTGAATTTCTTGAAGATTTTAAAAAACTCACCACTGTTTTAATTATAGCTTTTTGGTTGAAATCACGTGGAACTTAACTCAGTTTGTATCTAAAATGTTTCGTAGATTTTTGTAACACTACTTTCAAAGTGTGGTGGATTTGTTGAATAATTTAATAAACTCACCACTGTTTTAAATATAGCTTTTTGGTTGACATCAGGTGGAATTTAAACCACGTTTTGTGTAAAATGCTTTAAAGATTTTGTAAACACTATTTTTTAAGTGTGGTGAGTTTGTTGAAAAACTTTGAAATCACTTATTTTCAATAAAAAAGTAACGAAAGGAGTAAAATATACAAATTTAGCAAAAATTCAAATGATTGAACTCAGTTAATAAGCTATTAACTGTTAATGAACGCCTTTTCATCCTGCTTTCGTAAATTGATATAATTTTTATTAAATGTGTAGAAAAGTATGTGTGTGACTATGAGTTAATACCATTTGTTTGTTGATTTTACTTGAAATTTGTATTTGCTTTTTTTGTTGGAGAGTGTTGTTGTTTTTTGCAAAGCCTGACCACTGCTAATGTAAAATAATGTAATGCAAACGTGTTTACTAATATTTTGCATTGTATTGTTGTGTGTATTTGTTATGCTAAGCACGTTCACATACACCAACACATTAGTAAAATACAAACAAAAAAACTAGCATCAATGCATGCCAACAACACACACTCAACACAATATCAAATTATTTTTAACAGATATGGATATCTTGAATTATTGAAAATATGGTAATAGAACCTTAAGAAATTTCTAATTAAATGAAAATCTAATATTAGATTACAATAATTGTTTTAATCAGTCTATTTTAAATGAAATGGAGAGAAATTTCTTAAAGAAATATGATAAAATCAGTGCAAAAGTTGTGAATAGTATTGAAGTTTCCATGCCTGCGATCTTTACTATTAATTTAATATTGGTAACATACAAATACTTACTCACCTGTGCACACAAACACTGGCACAATTTAATAGAAATGTTAAATGCTACTCTAGGCTTCGTTTAAACGAGTGTGATTACACGAGCCTCACAATACTGCAAGTATGTATGTTTGTAGGTTCGTAAGCTTATTCGTTTGTTCGTTTATTATTAGGGGATAGAAGAGTGAGTGTAAGTGTAATAATGTATTAGTTGTATTATTGTTATTGCTTTGCCTTAGTTGTTATTGTTGTTGTTGCTATTACATACGACGACGACGACGACAACAACGACGACACAATATTTTCAACGTTCAATGTACGTAATCGATGTCACGGACGTTCGTTCGTTTATACATTTTTTTAATTCACAGTTTTTCTGTTGATGTTGTTGTTGTTTTTGCTGTTATATTTTTATTTATTTTTTTTGTTCGTCAATGCACAGAGTAAGTCAAAGTGAATGAGTGTAGTGCGAGTGTATGTACACGAGTATGTCCATACATATGTAATAACAAATGTACATGTTTTTTTATTATTATTATTTAGTTTTATATTTTTTTGTTGGTTGTATGTGCAGAACTTTCACTTGCCATGTAAATATGTATAAAAAGGTATGTGTATATGCAATTTACAATATATGTATGTACGAAAATACGTACATTCATGAATATTTGATCTGTTATTATTATTGTTTTCATTTTCGATATTTTACTGATGTGGGCAGTTTGTGGACATGTTGTAGAGAGATATAAGAAAAGGGTGATGTAAAGTTGGATGATACATGGTAATTTTTATAAGTCAATAGTATCTACGCATTTAATACAAATAATGTTAAGCATTTAAAAGATCATTTTAAAAAGAATGTTTTGCTGAACTAGTAAAAACTATTTTTAAACTGTGGTGAATTTCTTAAAAAACTCACCACTAGTATAAAACTGTTAAGTGCATTTAAAAAATTAAAACAAAGACTATTCCCATTAAATATAACTAAGAAGTAAAATTTTAAATGTGCAGTGAATTTCTTAACAACCCTCCCCAGCTTAAAATTCAACTTTTAGTTAAGAAAACTATTTTAAATTATAAAAATTATGCCTTAAGAAATGTTTTTGTAATTTTAGAGAAACAATTTTACATTAAATACTAATTAAATTTTGCATTATTTACTTATAGCAGCTGTTTTTAAGCAGTGGTGAATTTTCTTTAGAAACTCACCACTAACTCAATTATAGCTTTTAAAAATAAATAAAATTCAACTTGAAGAACACGTGAAATTATGAAATTGTATAAGAAATGTTTTTATTTTTTTAGAAGAGCTGTTTTTGGATTATGGTGAATTTCTGAAATAACTCACCACTGCTTAAACTACAGCTGTTATAAAGAAATAATGCAAAATTTAATCAGTTTTTAGTGTAAAATTGTTTGCTAATATTTATAAAACTATTTTTAAAGTGTGGTGTATTTCTTGAAAAACTCACCACTAACTAAAATATAGCTTTTAGAAGGAAAATTAAGTGAAATTAATAAAATTTAAATAGAAAATGCATGACTATTTGTGTAGATGTATTTTTAAAGTGCTGGAAATTTTTTGAAAACTCACCTCAGTTTCAAATCAGTTTAGACATTTAAAATAAGCAACTGTATTGTGATTTTATATTATAGTTTAAACTAAACTTAACTTGTAGCCAAGTAAAATATAGAAAATTATATAAATTATTTAGCAGTTTTAAATATTAAAAATTGTTATCAATAAAACATGGAAAATCTATTTTCTTCAAATGATAATTCTTTAATATTATAAAATTATGATAATCTTCTAATTGTTTATATTTAAAAACTACAAGAGCTAAATAATAATCAAGTTTTGATAGAAAAATCTACAGATTTTTTTCTTAAAAATTTTCTTTTTAAATAAATTTATTTCAAAGTCTGCTGAGTTTTTAAAAATATTCATCAAATAATTTTTAGCAATTTCAGGATTTAGTGCTGTAATCAATAAAGTTCTTTTAAAAACATTTCAAATCTTATTTCTTTTTATTTCATTATTTGTAAATTACATTTTTTTATGTTTATCACATGTTTTTGAGGTGTGGTGAATTTCTTGTAAAACTCACCACACTTGAAATTTTGAGTAAATGCAAAGGAAATTTGGTAATTTATTATAATTTTTAAAAACAAATTAAATTGTAGGTGTAAAAAATAGAATTTTGCTATTAAAAGCACTTTAAAATATTAAAAAAAACTACATACATATTTAATTTTTGTTTAAATGTTTTATTTATTTATTTATTAATATGTTTCGTCTGTTTTTGAGATAAAAGTTCAGCTTTTTGCAAAGGAAACTTTAAATTTGTAATAATCTTAACGTGGTTTCGTCTTTAATTTTAATTAATTGTAAGAAAAATTTCTAATTTGCAAACATTTGTACAATAAATTTAAATTGTGGTAGTTTTTTATAAAAATTCCTTTAAAAATTTTAAAAATAAAATAAACCATTTGTAAATTGGAATTTTGTTCCTTAACAGATATTAAAAACTCACCACACCTGCAATTTTAGCTTTTTTCAAAGGAAATTTTGCAATTTATCAAAATTTTAACAAAAAATTTAGATAGTAGTTGTAAAAATACAATTTGTGTACTGAAATCATAGTTAATAAAGAAAACAACAATTTTATAATAAATTCCTACAGTTTTTGAAATAAAATTTCAGCTTTTTGCAAAGGAATTTTTAAAATTTATAATAAACTTAATAAGTTTGCAACTTCAATTCTAAGTTTTTATAAAGAAAAATTTATTATTTCCAAATATTTGTGGAAAACATTTAAATTTTAAAGTTTTTATAAAAAAATTATTTTAAACCTTTAAAAAAAAAAGCAAAAATCCAGCACTTTCATTTCATTGTGTGTATATTTAAATTTTCTTTTATTTGAAGCCATTTTTGGAGAGTGGTGAATTTCTTAAGAAACTCACCACACCTAAAATTTTAGCTGTTTACAAAGGAAATTTTCTACTTAACACTATATTATATAAGAAATATTTTTAATGTGATTATAACAATTTCAAAATGCGATTTTCCCTTTAAAACTTTAATCATTTAAAAAATATCACCATTGTTTTATTAGTAAAGTGGGTTTTCCTAAAGAAAACTATTATAGGTTTAACATATAAACTTAAATTTCTTTAAAAATATTTCAAATTTCTTTAAATTAACACCCGTTTGGAAGCCAAATAAAGTACCGCCTTTATATTATGCCATTTAAAGTCTAATCATATATGAATTTTCATTAGTTAAAACCAGAAACAATCAATTTTCTTTTCTTTGATTTGTATTTTTTGTTTTTTTTTTTGCTGTTCATACACAATTAAATTTAAAACCACGTTTATTGCTAAATAAAAAATAAAAGTGATTTGTTTAGTGAGCAAGAAAGCAAAGTTAAAATGAAATGAAAAATACATATTGCAAACCTAATACATCAGGAAGTGAAAAAAGCATACAACAACAACTCTAAATTGTGTTATTTAATACCACACAAAAACTGCATTGAAAAAAAAATGACAAGACAAGATACGATACGAAAAAAAAAACCTGAAACAAAGTTTTATTAAGGCATAAAGAAATATATATGACTTGCAACGACACTGGGGCACAAGCACACAAGACTCAAATACATGCAAGTACATATGTACATATAAATAGATAGTTGCATGGCTACTGTATACTTCAACTATTTTTTTCTTCTTGTTTTTTTGTAATGAAATGTAAGCATTTGATGTAATATGTTACTCTAAAAGCTTTTTTTTTGATGAAGCACATATTTTAATTTTTATGTTTTATGCAATTTTATTTAAACAGGAAAAGAAAATTGTTTGCTTTTTAACATTTAAAAGGAATATGTAGAAAAGAAAAAGCTTTTTTTAGTAAAGAAAAGTAAAGTCAATAAGATATATTAAAAATGCTCTTAGTTATTTCAAAAAATTAAGAGAAATAAAGCTAAATTAACACCGGTTGTTATAAAAATGTAAACACCAGCATAGTTACACACACACTAATCATGTTTTCTAGTTAAACATTTAGATAACATATAAACAAATGTTATTTAAAGAGCACCAGCTAACTGTTAATAAATATGTAGTAGAAGAGCGAGAGAGAGAGAGATGTTTACATGCCGGCAACTTCATTTTTGTACGAGCTTTGTATATATGCCTGAGTGTGAGGTGGTGTTGTTTACTGTTAATAACAGAGAGTGTGTGCTGAGTTGAGAGAGCAAGTGTTTGTTTATGTTTTGTGTGTGTTTTTAAGAGTTGAGGGAAATGTAAAGCTTTTAGTTGAGCAAGTGTGTGTTAAGTGTAAGTGAGGAATTTTCTTTATGACTAACTGTAAATTGTTAGTTTTTCCCGTGCTGCTGTTGTTGTTTTTATTTAAAGCTTTCTTTTTGTACTCTCTTTTTTCAAGTGTTTTTGTTTTCTATTAAGTAATTTTTAAAGTGAGAGTGTGTATTTTTTTGTCTAAGGGAGGGAGAGTTTGTTAGATTTGTTTAGTTATTTCTTTGTACAAAGTGTAGGTGAAACTCTTTTATGTTGTTGGTATGTATTATGTATGCTCTTTTAAAAGTGTGTGTTGCTTTTATTTTGTTGAGTATTATTAGTTTTTGAAAGAAGCATTAGAAAAATGTTTTTTTTAAAAAAAAAAAAAAAGTTTTGAATTTTTATGTAGGTTTCTGTTTCGGTTTCTTCTTGCTTTTTAAATGTTGTACTCATAGAAATGTTTATGGCTGTGTGTATCTATCTATGTATGTTTGTGAGTGTGTGTGTGTGTCATGTTGCTGCTGTTGTATAGATTTTTCAAATGAAATAGTTTTTGGCGCTTGTTGGTGGCTTTCTTTCGTTGACTCCTTTCATTTCACTTTAAACCGTTCGCCTAAACGCACGTTTAACGCGGGTTATTTATACTCTACTACTTACTTTTACTCTATACATTAACAACAACAACAACAGCAGCAACAACAAATCATAGAGAAAATATTTTAATAGACTACAACAACATTTTGTAAAAATAGAAACATCAAGTACAACTACAACAACAAATCAAAAAGAAAGAACTTTATTTTGTTGCTTTTTTGTTGTTTGTTTTTTTTTATTCGTTTTTGTCGTTCGTGTTTTGCTTGTATTGGTATTTGTTCGTTTATGTGTACGTGTGTGTGTGTTACATTTTATGTTTTTATAAGATTTATTTGTATTTTACATAAAAACTCTTACTCTAACATTACATTTTCCATTTACTCTATACAAACTCTAACGGTAACATTTCAAAAATCCTCAAAAAAGCAAAAGCAAAAACAAAAAAAAAAGAACAACTTTTAAGCATTTCAATGCTGTAACTTTAAAATTAAATTATAACAACTGTTAGTATGTTAAACTTTCTTCGGCGGATACCATGAAAATCTAACGCTTAAACAAGATTTTAAAATATTTTTAAAAATGAATTAAAATGTTAAGACAAATAAATAAATCAATTAAATAAATAAAAATTGAAAAAAACGCGCGTTTTTTAAATTTCTTTAATATTGTTTACCGCTGTTTTTATTTATTGTTATGACACGGAAACCGGAAATAATGTGCAAGTGTTTTTGAAAATAAAAGTTCAATTGATATGCAATATTTGCAAATGATTATTAATAAATTTATTATTGTGGAAAATACAATTGAAGTGTAATAAATATTTTTTTATTTGGAAAATTTATTTAGAATTTTTTTTTAACAAAAGGTGTTTATTTGTTTTTAATTTTTTAAAGAAATTTATAAAATAATATTGTCTTCGAGTTGTTGTTGGCGTGGATGGATAAAATAATAAAAATAAAGCTGAAATACTTAATAATGGAAAAAACTAAAAAATTTAAAAATCATAAAAAAATCATTTATTTAAAAATAAACAAAATACATACAAAAATATAACTAAATAAATGTAAACAAACCAAATATATTAAAAAAAATTAAATTGTATTAAAATCTTGAAAAACTTAAAAAATATAATTAAGTTACAAACTATTTTTGGAAATAATAATTAATTATAATGCTAAATAAGAACTGGATTTAATACAAAAAAATATTAAAAAAATTATTAAAAATTTTAATAAATAAAAAATTATTTTTTTACAAACTTGAAAAAAAAATTAAATAAATTAATATAAAATAAATATTTTATAACAAAAAAAAATATATACAAATTTAATAAAACTTAACAAAAATTAAAAAAAATATTTTTTGTTTATAAATATAAAAAAAAAATTTAACAAAATAATAAAATAAATAATTATGATATAACATAAAATGCAAATTTAATAAAACTTAACAAACATGTTAAAAAAATAAATAATTTTTTAAAAAATTTAAATAAAATTATAAAAAAAAAATTTACAAACTTTAAAAAAATAAATATTTATAACATAAATAATATGAATTACAATTCAGAATTCAAAGTTAACAAAAAAAATATTTGCCTACAAAATAAAAATTAATTATAAATTTGATTTTAAATAAAAAAAATATTTTATTCTTAGTGGTTTGAGCCAAAACTTTAAAATCTTTTAAGAAACAAAAACATTTATAAATTTAAAATTGGATTTTCATTTAAAAATTGTTGAAATTGTGAAAATATACATTTCTAAAGAAATTATTAAAAAATACTCCAATAAATAAAATAATAAGTAAGTTCAAAAACTATAAAAAACATTTAAAATAAATACAATTTCTTACAGAAAATCAAATTGTTTCCCAACTAAATAAAATAAAGGAAAATGTTAAATTAAATAAAATATCTAAACAAAATAAAGTTGAAAGACTCAAATTAATAAAATTTACAAAAAAAAAATGGATACAATCAAACTCTAATACTAATTCCACTGGACTTTATATACATATAAATAAACAAATAAAAAATACAAAACGTTTTACACCAAATATTAGGCAAACATCTGCCTATAATACTATAATACCAAAAAATATAACCTAAAGTTATAAACTAAAACAAAAATCCTGTAAATTATAAATAAAACCCATAAATTAAATAAATAAAAATAAAATTTTTATATCAAAAACTTTATTCTAAAATTTGTGCTAAAAAATATTGAAAATAGAAGACAATAATAAAATCAAATATAATCATCTAAAACAGATAAAAAAATAGCTACAACTACAAAAAACTATTTAAAAAATAAACTGAAATTAAAAATTTTAAATTATAATTCAAATAAATTTCTATGACTTAAAAATAAATCTAATAAAATTATTCATAAAAATATTAAAAATTCAATGAAATACAGTGGAATATATTTCAAGAAAATCGCAAAACTTCCCTAAGCTAATTGGAATACATTTCTTGTATAAAATATTCATACCTAAGGTGGATTAAAAATGCAAGTAAGAATTGTTTGTAAGTCTAACTGGACTATTAGGAATTTGCTGGAAGGCTTTGCCAAACAACATTAATGCTACTGTGAATTATAAAGAGATTTATTCTCACAGACACCCTGGTCAAAACTAGACTATTAGGAATTTGCTGGAAGGCTTTGCCATACAACATTAATGCTACTGTGAATTATAAAGAGATTTATTCTCACAGACACCCTGGTCAAAACAGTATTTCTATTGTGAATAGCCATGTATCTCTTTAAATTTAAAATATGATTAAGTCAAGACTGTTTGAGAACTTTTAAATCTTGTTGTGATTATATATTTCTGGCTCTAAAGAAAATATATTAAAAATATTAATAAGAATATTTCTGAGCTGCAGAAAAAGTATAGTGAATTTAAAACTGCTTAAATTTGATTACAAATTGACTCTTCTTTCATTTACCCAAACTTGAAAATATCACTGACTTTCTGTATTAAAATCAATCTATATTTTTAGATCTGATATTATGTAGTTTAAAACTACCTAGAAGACCATTTCGTAAATCTTACTGGAGCATTCAAAACTAAACTGCAGAAGCTCTATTGTGAATTGAAAATTACGAGTACAGCCATTTTAGCAATCAGACCATTTCTTAAGTCCCCTTTAACAATGCAGAAATTGAAAGGCAGACATTTTTATCATTCTCTTTTGAACTAACTTAAACCTGTGTAAAACACACTCTACCGCTTCAACCCCTCGCCCACAAACTTCGTCTGTCTGCCTTTCAATTTCTGCATTGTAAAAGGGGTCTAAGGAGACAACTCTTTTTTTATACTTAAATGCACTGGATTACGAGTAAAACTATTTTGTCAAAAACACATTTGAGACATTAGAATTATGTAGCTATTGTGAATTTAAAATTTCCTTGTGATTGCTCTAAAAGACGCTCCATGCTCAGTCCCTATACATTCTGAATCCACCAATTCATTTCATTGTGAATTAAATAGTGCTTCATTGCTATTTCAGAAAGGCGATGCATTCTTTCTCCCAAACTCTACTCTTCTCATTAACAAGCTCTCTATTTCGCTCTGAAGAAAATTCATTAAAACTATTTGAAAAAGCTTTTTCAAACTCCAGAAATGCTATTGTGAATTGAAAAATGTTTTGTTGAAGCATAATCACTTTGTCTTGAACATATTTGTCTTTCAGTTGTGATTAATAATGTCTATATTTCGCTCTGAATTGAAGTGGATTTAAAATACATTTAATAACTTCAAATAGGCCTGGTTTAGCTAACTACAAGAACACTATTGTGAATTAAAGAAAGATTCGTTGAAAAACCTTGGAAATATTTATATCTCTATATTGAAAAGCAAAGTCTTTATTATACAAAATCTTTATTGAAATGAGGTTGATTAAAAATACCAGTTAAAGTATACTTTTCTCTCTAAATTATATCCACAGATTCATTTAAGGAAATTCAGTTTCAATAATTTCAGTTTTGATTCTATTGAGTATATTTTGAAGAAAATTTTAACAAAAGTAGATAAAATCATTGTGTTTTGTAAAAGAACAAGTGACAAAGTCCGCCAGACATAAAATGTTCCACTGTATTTCCTATATTGTAAAAAATAGCAAAAAAATTGCTGTAAATAAATTAATTAATCAAATATAGATCAATAATTTTAATAAAAAATCTTTAATATTTGAAAATGTTTAATACTCAGCGCTGAATAGAAATAAATATAAAAATGAATTGATAACAATAAATCAAAAAAAAATACAAATGAATATAAAATATCCTTAACTCATTTATTAAATATTCAAACATATTTTTTTATTTTCCTAAAAAGAAAGCAAAACATTTTTTTTTAAAAAATCTAACAATTTGATAAAAATTTAAAATATTTATAAATAAATTGTACATAAATAAAAAACACTCCGTCCCTTTATAAAAAGACTTAAAATTCAACAAAAAAAACCAATAACAACATTTAAAAGTTTATAAACAAACCAGCAAAAAACAATGTTGCTAAACATTTATTAACAACATTTTAACAGTTTAAAATAAAGCAGATATACTACAAACACTCATTTGGAAATATATAACAAAATAAATATAAATTTTTATTAAAAACACCAAATAAACCATAAATTTATAAAAATAACAAAACAAAAAATACAAACTTAAGTGCATTTAACTGGTATTTAAAGGGAAAATCATAAATAAAATTAAACTTTTGTAAACATGTTTTGATAAATATTTTATATACAACAATAAATAATTATTATATAACAAAATACTGCCTTAATAAACCATAAATAAAATCATAAAAAAATATTTAACAAAAATCCTTAAAATGTTTCGCAACATTTCTTTGTAAAAATCTATTATAAATAGCGCAAAAATGTGGCCACAACAATATTTACCCACTTAAATTGAAATAAATGTATAGGATACTTTTGTAAATCTTCAAATAATTATGAAATAATTACTTAATTTTAAACAGCAACATGTTGCCTAAATAATTCAGAAGAAAATTATATAAAAAAACTTAAACATTGAAGACTGGTTTTAAAATCAATAAAAATTTTATATAAAAAATTCAATAAAACATAATAAAACTAAGCATTTTGTTTATAAACTAAAGTAAATCTCAACCTTATAATAAACAATTTAAATAATTAAAAAAACAAATAAAGAAAGAAACTTTCGAAGCCGAAAATATTAAAAAAAAGGTGTAAAAAATAAACAAATAACTATAAACATTTTATGCAACATATGTATCTAAACATGTTTCCAACAAATTAATCGGATAATGAAATAATATTCTACTGAAAATTTATAATATAAGTGAAATAAAGAATGAAACAAAAGTATAAACAAAATGTATCTAAACATGTTGACAAACATTTGATAAATCAAAAACATAAAACAAGTGAACAAACTAATAGCTGCAGCAATAAAAACTGAAACATATGAAACGTACATAAAAATTCATAAGCTGCAACATGTTGCTAAACATTTAAACAATAATAAACCACTAAACAGTGAAGAATTTTACTACTATCTTGAAAAAAGCGAATTTAAGTGTATGTGAAGTTAAATCTTTTTAATTATTTCCATAGCAACATGGAAATAAACATTTATAACGAAAAATATAAAAGAATCTTTGAAAATATCATACAAATGAATAATTGATTTTAAAGTTAATAAAAATCAAATTTTTTGTAGCTAAACATAATGATAAACATTTGAATTAAAAACTATAAACATTAAACCAACGAAATACATGATTTACCATAAAATCGATTAGCAACATGTAGCTAAACATGTTGATATAATTTATTATAAAATAAAAACATAGAATCTTGTTAAAACGTTAACAAAAACATCTTAAAACTAACATTTATACATGTTTTTGAATGTTTCTAAACATGTTGCTGAAACTAAATGACAAAATCAGTAAATAAACTTGTATTTTTCATAAAAATTAAGAAAACATTTATAAATCTGAATAAAAGCTGCCTCTAACAATCTGTTAAATAAATGTTGCTAGCAAAATATTTTGTTGCTGAACATTTTTAAGGAAACTTGTGAAAACAAAAGATATTTGTAAAGAAAATTCTAACAAATTTAAATATAAACGTCAAGTGGCTAAAAATTAGCAACATGTTTTAATATTAATTTGAAAAAATATGGTTAAATAGTGAAAATATGGCTAAAAATTTAATTTAAAAATCTAGCAACATGTTGCCGAAAACATTTTAGTTGCAATACTCATAAAACAATAAAACTTGAATGAAAATCAACTTAATTTAATACAAAAATTACGAATTTAATAATTGTAAAGCAACATGTTGCCTTTAAATCGGTTAGCAACATGTTGCTTCAAATAGTAAACTAAAAATTACCAAAACAAAAACTCAAAAAACATTTTTTTAACTTAAACATCCAAATGAGTGTGGAACAGCAGCAACAATTAACGGCCATTGAATTAACAAACTCTACGAACAACAACAATAATAATAACAACAACAACAGCAGTAGCAATACCAGTTCTCTAAGCAACAACAATTCAAGCCTTAATAAACCAAACTCCAATGAAAATGTCAATGCTTGTGATTTAAAACACAATGATATATTCCTTAAAACCAAAGACCCCACATCATTGGACAAATCAGCAGCTGCAGCAGCAAGTGCTGTCAAACAAAATGGTCAACATTATGTGCACGATTCTAAGGAAACCAATGGCGATCATTTGAAACATACGCAACAGCAGCAGCAGCAACATGAAGATAATGAAAAAGAAAAAGAACAAAAGGATGGCCTCAACGAAGCACTAAAAGAGGAAACCGAAAACCTTGGCGAGGATAATAATGATAATGAACCCAGCGATGAGAAGGAAGATTGTACATTAAATACAGCCTGTATTATCAAGACTCCTTTAAACAAGACTCTTTTAAAGAAATGTACACCCAATGGCAATGGTAATATAAATCCCTTATCCTTGACCTCAACAGCCAACATCTGTAGCTGTTCTCAAGAAACCGATGCTCTGGAAAATGATTTTAATGAGAGCTCGGAAAATTTCGATCATTTTACGAAAGTTCCCATACCCACAACACAAACGTCAGCGTCCTCATCTGCGCCAACAACAACTTCGTCGCTTAATGCCACAATAAAGTGTACAAAATGCAATAACAACAATAATATACATTACAACAATTACAATTGTTATTATCGTAAAAAGGCAACGCGTTTAAAACCATCAATATGTCGTTAGTATTTTCAACTAACCCCCCCCCCCTATCCCCACAGCACCTAAACAAACCCTTTTATAATATGAAATTTTGTTTTTATATTTATTTTTAGAAAATTTCAAGATCTCAAAACGCAATTTACCTAAAAGTAACAAAAAAAATATACAAATAAATTGAAACAAAAGTGCCAAAAATATTTTTAAAAAAACTTTTTATAAAAAACCATCCAAATTGACTTAACAACATGTTTATTATTAGACCATAAAAAATTGGCTTTAAACAACAATTACACAATCTTAATCCTTTACCCTACAAAATTGGCTGGTATCCCGCCTTTATAATAATGTTTTTTGGATTTTTAAGAAATTTTGTTTAAAAATTTTGCAAAATTTTTAATCAAAATTTTTTTGTGACAAAATTTTGCTACCATCTACCCCCCAAAACTGTCTACAAACCCAACACTTACATCAAAATTATGACATCTATAGGTAAATTGTGTTTATTTTTTATTATATTTTAAGTATGTAGTTTTTAAGTTATTTTTAGGATGAAAACTGGAATAAGCAACATGTTGCTGTAAGAAATTTATGCAACATGTTGCCAATTATAACATTTTCAAGAAACTATTAAAAATAATTAAATTAATATCGACATTTTTTTAAATTTTAAATGTTGATAAACTTCTGCAACATGTTGCCTGATCAAAACTTTTTCAAAAATGTTTCTAAATATTTTATAACTATAATATAATAAATGATTTTTAAGTAAATTGTTTATAAATTTTAAAAATACATGAACATGTTGACAAGCATAAAGAACATGTTGCTGAAGTATGTATTTCAAACAAATATTCTAATTGGTTGCAGTATTTTTGAAATAACATGTTGACAAGCATAAAGAACATGTTGCTGAAGTAAATATTTAAAACAAACATTATAATTGGTTGCAGTATTTTTGGAATACCTCTATTTTTATAAAATTAACATGTTGATAGGCTTAAGCAACAGATTGCATGACCAAAACTTATTACAATATTATTGTAAAAATTTAAAAAATCATTATTGGGTTTTAAATCATTTTATAAAGAAACATGTTGCCGAACTCAAAACAACATGTTGCTAAAATAATTTTCTTAAGAAAACTTTTTAACTATTTGAAAAATTGCTAATTAATACATAATTATTGGAAAATATTTAAAAAGCTTGCAATAAGAGTTCATCTTCTTAAGCTAACATTATAAGAAACTTAACTAAATATAATTTTTTTCTATAAACATGTTGTTTTAATTAAAACTTCAAAAAATTTCCTATAAGTATCTTTTAAAAACTCAAATGTTTGCATTGTGTCAAATTATAACATGTTGACTAACTTCAGCAACATGTTGCCATACTCAAGTATATAAGAAAATTGTGTAAATATTTAAAACAAAATTATATTTGAAACATTATATAAAGGTTTTTTTAAAGCAACATGTTGATAGGTTTCCAAATTTGTTAATATAATTAAAATTTCAAGATAATGTTTAAGTAATTGAAATATAACAAAAGACTACTTAAGGCAAAATATTGATAAATTTAGGCAACATTTTGTTTAACATCAACTTAATGTGTTTAAATGTATTGAATACCTAAGACCATAATGCTAAAACTGTTTGGCAACATTTAGACATTCTTAAGTATCGGTATTGTAAAGATTTTAATAAAACAACCTGCTGAAAACAAGATCAACATATTGCCAGGTACACTCCAAATAAAATCAACATGTTTCTAACAATACTTTTGCTGAAAACCTTTTTGAAATAATTTTTTAAATAAGCAAACAGATAAATTAATATGTTAAGTATACAATTTCAGACAATAAATTTCATTAACAACATTTAGAGATGCTTAAGTTTCTTAATATTGCGATGCTTATTTAGACACATGTTGCAAATTTTGTGCAATATGTTGCTTAGTAAAAGAACACTGCATAATAGTTCAGATTGAATTATAAATGATAATACAATTATAACTTTTAAATTACCGGGGTGATTTGAACAAAATTTATTACATTAATAGGTCAGCAGTTAAGCTTTTAGAATATAGTTCATAGAATTGTTAAATATCTGCACAGAGGCCGTTACAATCAACCAAAGTCGACCATCTTGTCTGTACAAAAACTTTACAAAAATGGTAAATTTTGCAAATACGAATCTTTTTTAAAGGCTTTTTAAAACTAGGAAGGGCAAATCTAGACTGTTACATTACTATAGAATAGGTTGTAAGTTTTTAATATGAAATTCTAAGCCGCTAAATAATCAATAAATATGTTCCACTATCTTTTTAGTACGTTGGGTCCAATTTAGACTTTTAAACTATTTTTAAAAACCTGTATAACATCAAAACTTCAGAGCCCATTAGGACCAAACTTTTAATATTTCTTAAGCTTTCAGAATATAATTAGCATTTATTGCTTTCATTGGGCAAATTTTTAACTTTTTAACTACTATAGAGAAAGATCTATGTAAACTTATTCTAAGCAGCCTGTTTTTATACCCTTCACCTTCGTGAGAAGGTTATATATATTCCGATCCTATAAAGTATAGATATTCTGGATCCTTATAGATAGCGGAGTCGATTAAGCCATGTCCGTCTGTCTGTCTGTTGACATCAATTTTCTGAAGACCGCAGATATCTTCGGCATCCAAATCTTCAGTAATTCTGTCAGACATGCTTACGAGAAGTTTCCTATTTAAAATCAGCAAAATCGGTCCACAAATGGCTGAGATATGAGGAAAATCCCAGGACAACCTCGATTTTTTACCTATATCTGGATTACTAAGTCATTAATATAGACAATATAGATATCTAATGATAGATATTTCAAATACCTTTGAAACGACGTATATAAGACCATAGTAAGTTGGACCTACAATGGGTTAAAATCGGAAAAAATATTTTTTAAACCAAATTTTTTTTTTAAATTTTAAAATTTAAAAAAAAAAATAAATTTAAAGACCTTTGCAACGTATATAAGACTATAGTAAGTTGGACCTACAATGGGTCAAAATCGGAAAAAATATTTTTTAACCCGATTTTTTTTTCACCAAAAAAAATTTAAAAACTAAATTTTTTTTGAAATTTAAAAAAAAAAAATTAAATTTAAAAAAAAAATTAATTTAAAAAAAATTTAAATTTTATTAAATTATCTTGTCTAGGACTAGTCTTACGAGGTCTTCCACCTATATGTTGAGTTTTTACAGAACCGGTCTCACGAAATTTCTTTATAATTTTTGAAACTGCTGATTTATTTATTGAATATTTGTCACAGATACTTTTTTGTTTTAAACCAGCTTTAAAATCGTTAATTATTTTATTTTTTAAGTCTTCACAAATCTTAACTGTAGCCATTTTCGTTAACTTTGAAAAAAAGCAATTATGCGAAAAACTTAGAAAAAGAAATTGTGAAAAATAACCAGAATTTAAAAATAAAATAACTGTAAACAGGATGTTTTATACTTTTTTCTTGCAGAAGTTTCCATTGTTTTGTCAGTAGCGAAATAGTGAATATTTTTATTTTTGTTCCCTTTTTTCAGAATATAATTAATTATGTTGTTTGTTTTTCCGTTAATTTATATAAATAAAACTATACAAGTAAAATACTAAAAAATAAATTTTTTTTTTTAAAAAAATATTTTAAATTTTGGGCTACATATGGAATGTATGTAGCTCTCTTACTTGTTTAAGCTCAATATGTCAAATTTGTTCTTTTCAACTGTAAAAAGAGTCTTTTAACCTCCGCAAAATAAACTACAATATTTTGTTAATCGAACAATTATGCATTAATCTTTGTAATCTCATTTAGGTACTTTGTATGGAATAAAACTTTAATAAATTATTAAATAAATTTATAAAATTTCTTTAAACTATTCCCTTTACATATGTAGGTATATTCTTTATTTCTAACATTAATTCTTAAATAATTTCTAAATCTTCCAAATTAGGCAATCAACCAAAAAAATAAAAAAATATATATAAAAACAATTTATTAAATAGAACAGTGGAAAATTTTTACAAAAATCGTAATAAAAAAATCCAAAAACTTGAAAAAAATAATAAAAGAAAGAATTTCTTTAGCTTTCGAGTAAGATAAACAAATCAAAGCTCTTGTGTTCTCCTCGCTCTTCGGCTCTCTGCTGCCCACATTTTTCTAAGTTTGTACGCACGATTTACGGTTACTTTTACACATGTAATAATGACCAGAACAGAAAAACTCCCCCATCATTAAACAACAAAACCAAAGAGAATTTTTGTTATCATTATGTTAGAAGTAAATACATATTTACATACTTATGTATTGGATGTTGGTTGTATATAAAAAAAAAGTTTTTATAGAAATGCATTTATTTTGTTTCAATTAATTCTAAATAAAGTCTGGCACTCACGCATTTTCTAATAAAAACAACAACATCAGCAGCAGTATTATACAAAAAAAAAAATAAACTTGATTACAGCTGCAACAACAACATTAGAGCATTCAATTTTGTTGTTGTTTTTAGATACCAAACATGTGTCTCATAAAAGCAGAAAAAGCAAGCACTATTTGTATCTCTAAGTGAGTCAATAAAAATTATTTATTATATATTTATATTATTGTTGTTTTTGTTGCTGTTTTTTTTTTATTTAATTCTGTTACGTTTTGTATTGTTTAGAATTAATCTTATGTTTGATAATGAAAATGGGTCAAATAGTTTTTTTTTTCTTTCTTTCTATTTTTCGTTTATTTTCAAATCATACACAAACACACACTCACCACTGTCAAACACACTTCTCTACATACACAACTCTTAACATTAAACAGTTTTTTTTTTTCTGTAGACAAAATACTGTTAGTGAGTAAGAGTAAACGAAAATGAGTGGAATGTAAGGAAAAGAAGGGAGGGAGGTTTGTAGCAGGGTGGGGATTGAGGTAGAACGAAAGACAGAACAAAAATAAATAATTTAAAGAAATCAACAAAAAAAATATGTAGACATTCATTTAAACAAAATAAAAACTAAAATTGTAGCAGACATACATAGTTATTTAGAAATGTTTGCAGCTACGTGAGCTTTACGATCTATGTTTTTTCGGCGTTTTTTTATTGTTGTTTTGTTATTATTTACTAATGTTGAGTTCGCTATGGCTACCAAGCGTTAGAGTTTGAATGATAAATTGGACTCACAAGTGTTATTCACCTAGTTTTAGGAAATTAAAAGCAGATTATCTTTAAATCTATTTTATGTAGTAGATCAAATTTATGAAAATTTGGTTTTGGGGGAGTTTGATCCCAAAGTTAACAAAGGTTAATTTCCATTTGTTGCTTCATATAATAGGTTTAAAACATGGGGATGAGTTTCCTCCAAATCCTCTAATAATATTAATTTGGGTATTCACACGGTAGTCATAAAGTCGTATGTCATAAAATAATAACACGAAAAAATATGACTGCCCTCATAAATTAGTGTGCTATTTCAAATTTGAGTCAAAAAACTATTTTAAATATTTTTAATAAAAAACAGTAAGACAGCTATATTCGGCTGTGCCGAATCTGATATACCCTTCACCAAATTATACTTCAAAATAAAAATTTTAAATATTTTTAGGTAAACAAAATTTTTTTTCCAAAGTTGTTTTTTTTAAATTTTCGAATTGTTATTTTAAATCTTTTTCAAATTTTTTTTTTTCCTTTTTTTAATTTTTTTGTTGAAAAAAAAATTTGGGTTAAAAAATATTTTTGACCCATTGCAGGTCCAACTTACTATGGTCTTATATACGTCGTTGCAAAGGTCTTTGAAATATCTATCATTAGATATCCATATTGTCTATATTAATGACTAAGTAATCCAGATATAGGTCAAAAATCGAGGTTGTGCTGGTTTTTTTTTGCTGATTTTATATAGGAAAATTTTCGAAAGCATGTCTGACAGAATTATTGAAGATTTGGATCCCGAAGATATCTGGGGTCATCAGAAAATTTGCACTGGTGCTCAATTTTAACAAAATTTGTATTGATGATTTTTCCTACCAAGAGCCTTAAAGGGTTAATGTATATTTTTTGATTTCAATCTATATACATACATATATAAAAATGAAATGGTCCATGTATGTAATGTCATCACGTGAGAACGGCTGGAGCGATTTGGCTGATTTTTTTATTCTATCCGAAATTTTCAGGAGATGGTTTGTAAAAAAAAAATTTAAAAATTCCGGATAAAACTAGGAAATTCTTTTTTTTGTGAGTCCATTCAACTGTAATAAACAAGCTCCCTAAAGTATGCAGTACAAATTTAGATATTTTATTTGCAAATAAATAAGAACAGGCTGGTGTGAGTGGGTTGGAGAAACTTGAAGAACAACATTAGTAAATGCTACCGGTCGAAGCCGGTGCGGGGCGATCAACTAGTAAAATAAATATGTAGACATTAATTGATTTTCTGAAGTTTCTTTAAAATCCGCCTCTAAATACCCAATATTTTATTATATTTTGATAATATCCAAGCCTTTGATCTCCTTCATAATGTGGGGTCAAAGGTTACACTTAACAGATTTTGCTAAACTATCAGCATATTTTTAATTTTGGTCATAAGAGCTTTAGAATTTTCTATTAGGGATAAAAATTTATCTTTTTATACATTTTTAAGTCAAATTGATGAAAATTTGTTTTCGAAATTCTTTTGGTCTCAAGGGGATTAAAGAGCTTATTTCCATTTGTAACAGTTTTAAGATTTGTGTAAAGATTTTCTGTTCAATTCCCAATCATGAATAAAAAATCCACGGGAGTTTTTTCCCTTTTCCCCTTTTGTCCTATTCAAATTCAATGCTAAAAATGTGAAAAGGTAAAGAAATGGGCTGATAGATTCAGAGCCAAAAGAACTGCTCATCTTTTGAGGAAAAGAACGAATCAAGCCAATATCGGATACTCTGTTCCAAAGTTAAGCGTATCGCAGAGAGCGTTCTGCATTGATCTAAACAAATATTAGTCTGAAGGGACAAGGTCTGTACTATAAGGCGGTTGAAGCGAAACTTCCCTACCACTTCATTATATATAGTTTTTAATAGGTATTGCAACATGTATTCGATCGTTGTCATGATGGAATATTACGGTTTTATGTCTGGCCGCATATTCTGGGCGTTTTTCGGCAAATGCTCACTTCAAAATAATCAATTGCGTTCGTTATAGGTTCCATGAGATGGTCTCTCCACATTTCAGCAGCTCATAATAGATAGAACCCGTTTTTTCCCACCAAATATAGAGCATTGCCTTAGCGAAGTGGATTTTTGGATATGGTGACGATTCGGTTGGGCGGTCTTCACTCACGATCTCTTATGCTTCGGGTTATCGTAATGCATCCATTTTCATCGCAAGTAATGATTAATTTCTGACATGCAAAATCGTCTTTCAAGGTCTCTCGGCTTCAATTCGTATGGTAGCCAATTTCCCTGATTTTTATATGAATCCTGCTGCTCGAAAATGTTTTGAAATTTCAGCTTGAGTACAACCCAATGTTATTGCAAGCTCTTCTTGAGTTTGACAACAATCTTAATGGAATAATGCCTACAATTCTTGGTCTTCAAACATTTTTGGCTGGCCTGTCTTTGTCTTCCGTGTCAAAATCACCACTTTTGAACTGAATAAACCATGTATTTGAAAAAAATTTAGATATTAATAAACAGATCTTTTAAATAGCTTTAGTTTAGTACAAAATTTATTATTTAAAGGGTCAGTAAAGGACACCATATTTTACAGGCTTTAGCAAGTTTTGTCTTCCTATATGTATAGCACCTTAAACAGTCTTTGTTTACCTCCTGCCTATAACTATTGGCAATGTGAAATTCTTTCTCTCATTCTCATGACAATTTTTGACAGCAAGAATAACAACAAAAATCTAAAAAAATAACAATATTTTAAGTGTGAAGAAGTTTTTCTAGAAAAAAAACCCAAACACTGCGTCAAACATTTGACAAAAGTGTGTCAAATCAATTTTTATTTTAATGGTTGTTTTTATATTTTTCAGTTTGTTTGTGATTCTTAGACTCCCTGTTTAGAATTTAATACAAGAAATAATGACTGGCAATTAATTTAAAATAGACAAATGTATATAGTTTTATGTTATTAAAAATATGTGCATAAATTAAAACTAAACATTTTTATTTTATTCAATTTAAAACTTAATAAAAAGAATATTAATAAACAAAAACACTTGTTAAAATGCATAGTTGTTTCTTTTTGTTATTATTTATATAATTATTAAAACAAAATTATGTTTAATGTGTGTAACTAATTTAGGCGTTTTTTTTCCTGTAATTTTCATAGATAAGGCAACACATAGGCTTAGCTAGTGGTTTTTCTTTTTTGTTGTTCCTCTACATTACATTACACTGTTGTTGTATTTACATAATCATATATTGTTGTTGTTGCTGTTGTCACTGTTATTGTTTTTATGAGTTTATTGCGTTCGTTAGTTCGTTCGTTTAGTTTCGTCGTCGTAGTTGTTGTTGTTGTTTTGTTTGTTCATTCGTTACTGGGTAAACAACAGTTATGTTTGTATGACCGATAAGTGTGTTTGTTTGTAGTAAAATGTGTAAATTTAAGCCTCAACTATACAAACACACACACTCTACCACTCAAAAAGGTTAATAAACTTTACATTTGAGTGGATGTGAAAAAAGTTGAAATAAATAGAAACAATGTTAGTTCTTTTTTTCTTCTTCTACTTTTTCTAGTTTTTCAATTTAATAAAGATAAAGTGACATTTTTTATACATAACTATGTAAATGCTGTATGTTCGTACGTACCTTTATTTGTAATAACTTTATTATCCTCTACTTTTTTTTCTTTTTATTAGTTTCTATTTAATTTTTTGATTAAGAAAAACATTAAAACAAAAATTAAACGCGTAATGTGAGACTCTTTTGAATGCATCTCTTACCACGTGCTTTGTTAGCACTCAACTGTTAAGTGGGCGTGCAAAAATGAAAATATTTGCTGCGAAAAAGCCATATTAAATGCATTAATATTTTTAAACTGAGTAGCCACATGTTTAATTTGTTTGAAATACCCAAAAATAAGGAGAAATCTATGAAAATGTTTTCAAATTACAGCAAATTAAATTCTTTTAAATCAAATGTTCTTAATTTTGCAAAGGCAGAATGTGTTATATCAGCGACATTATTTTTTGGCTATCAGTTTCATAGAATAAATACATAGAAGGGAGGTCAACCAAAATAATTGAACAAATTTCCCAGCAGTTAAGCAAGTATACAATGTATCCCTTACAGACAGTAATTGCCACTAATGTCTGATCACTTGGCTGACTCTAATTTATATATATTGGATAATTTGAGATGTATGTGCTTTTTGTAGTGCAGAGAGAAGTCAATTGGTTACTTTATATATCCCATGTAACCTAGAGTAACGACAATTGTCACTTTAATGTCTCTAAGTAACCTATAGTACAGTCACTTTAAACATTTATTTTGTACTGCACTTTGTTATTATACTATCCTCCAAAAACACTCCAATAGATTACTTCTGATGGGTAAAGAGGTAATCTATTGAAGAGTTTTCGGACGATAATTTGTTACAAGCAACAGGTTATTGGACTGTTTATGAGATGTCTTTTTAACTGGCTATTTGAGTTCAATTATCACCCGTACATATATTGGGTGTATAACTTAAAAATGCAGGATTTTTTCAAGTTGTTACCATTTATTTTAAAACATTTGTGCAATATAAATTTAGTCAAAGCATTGGCCATTGTTAGTTATGACCTTTTCCCATCATTCTGGCAACGTATGGATTTCGAGCCAAAAGAACTGCTCATCTTTTGAGGCCATGAACGAATCAAGCCAATTTCGGATACTCTGTTCTGAAGTGAAGCGTATCCCAGACACAGCGTTCTGCATCGATCGAAACAAATAGTAGTCCGACGGGATAAGGTCTGGACAATAAGGCGGGCTAGGCATAACTTTCCAATCACTTCTTTCTCAATGATTTTTAACAGGTATTGCAACTTGTGGCCGAGCGGTGTCATGATGGAATATTATGGTTTCATGTATGGTGCATATTTTGAGGTTTTTGGCCAAAAGATTCAGTTGCATTCGTTACAGGTTCTCTGTGATGGTCTGGCAAGATTTCAGCAGCTCTTGATAGATATGACCCTTTGGTCCCACCTAATAAAGAACATTACCTTAGCGCCATGGATATTTGGCTTTGTTGTTGATTCGGTTGGTCGCATACGATTTCTTACGCTTCGGGTTATCGTAATGTATCCATTTTTCATCACAAGTAACAATTCGGTGCAAAAATTAGATTCTTTTATAAGGTTCAAGCAGCATTTCAGACATACAAAATCGTCTTTCAAGGTCTCTCAGCTTCAATTCGTATGGTACCCAATATCCTTGCTTTTGGATGTATCCTGCATCTTCATAGAGTAATGTCTCCAATTCTTGGTCTTCAAATTTTTTTGGCTGGTCTGGGCGATCTTTGCCTTTCGTGTCAATATTACCACTTCTGAACTCGCACATAAGCTTCGCCATAAGCTTCGATGGGCAAGCGTTGTGCTTCAGCGGCATTTTTATACTCTTCATCTTCGTGAGAAGTGTATATATAAGTTTGTAATTTCTACATTTTTCATTTCCGACCCTATAAAGTATATATATTCTGGATCCTTATAGATTGCGGAGTCGATTAAGCCATGTCCATCTGTCTGTCTGTCCGTCTGTCTGTTGAAATAAATTTTCTGACGACCCCAGATATCTTCGGAATCCAAATCTTCAATAATTCTGTCAGACATGCTTTCGAGAAGTTTCCTATTTAAAATCAGCCAAATCGGTCCACAAATGGCTGAGGTATGAGGAAAAAACCAGGACAACCTCGTTGTTTTACCTATTTTTGACCTAAGACCTTTGCAATAACGTATATAAAACCATAGTAAGTTGGTCCTACAATGGGTCAAAATCGGAAAAAATATTTTTTACCCGATTTTTTTTTTTTTCATCAAAAGTTTTTTTCGCTAAATATTAAAAAAAAATTTAAATTTAAAAAAACAATTCCAAAAATTTTTTTTACAAAAAATTAAAAAACTTAAAAAAAAAAATAAATAAAATTTTGTTTACCTAAAAATATTTAAAATTTTTATTTTGAAGTATAATTTGGTGAAGGGTAATAAGATTTGGCACAGCCGAATATAGCTCTCTTACTTGTATTTCTTCAAATTAAAAATTTATCTAAAACTTTTCACATTTGTAAAAGTTATTCAATTTTCTTTAAGAAAATTTTATAATTTTCTTAAAGCATTTTAATACAAACATTTTCCAATAGGACGAAAACTTTCAAGGATACATAAATATGTATTAGGATTTATTTCAGATCGGCCACACTAACTTGGCACCTAACTGAAGTACTTATTCGTGATCGATAAACTCAAGATCAGATTTAGATTAGTTAATGCTAATTATGCATTTTTTAAAGTCATTTCTTAATATTCTATTAATTAATATTTTAATTTCATCTTTAAAACCTTTAAACAAATATTTGTACTTTCTATTTCTTAACGTAAATAGTCTGGCATCTTGCTATATCAGACTCTTGCTATATTTGTTCTTGTAAACATTGTGATATTTTCAGCTCTTCGTCTCGCCCTCTCTTTCACAGTGTCTGTGCAAAAAAATTATATTTGCAAAATAAATATAGAAAAAAAATAACAGCGAGCAAATGAGCGACCTACACCAAGCCATTGCAAATTGCGTATGGTTTTGAATGATTAATTTAGAATGAGTGCAATTTGTTGATATAAATAAACAGCCAATATTAAAAATTCAAAGAACAAGGGCCAGATCTAAATCTTAATAATTATAAAAGTATTTAAATAAAAATGATTTTTAAAAACAGCTTATTTAGAAACAAAATATACAAATTATTTTAATAGAATAGCAATTATATTTACAGTCGGAATATTAATTTATGACATAATTGAAATAATATTTGTAGCAACATTAGAACTTTTAATTGCTATTACTATTGTTTAGTACCGATTTTTTTCTTCATTTGTAGAAGATTTTCTTTTATAAAGTTTAGCAACATTTTGTTTCTCGACCAGCAACATGTTTAAATTGTGTTCCTTAAGAAGTTCTTTTTATCTTTTAATTAAATATTGAATTATTATTGAAATAATATAAATTTTACTTTGTTTTTTAATTGTTTGCAAAATGTTTAGCAACATTGTTGTGCATCTTTTTGCAACATAGGGCAAAAAATTAGTTTTTTCTTTGACATTTTGCTTGATTTTAGCATATTAATCATTCTATTTGCTAAGATATTTCGAACTATTTGACTATTTGTTTAATTTTCTTTCAACATTTTGCTTCAGCAACATGTTGCTAGCAAAATATTGTAATTAAGCTGCCTTAATTGTTTTAAACTCCACACGACATTGTCTTGTCCAAAACTGTTTGTTATAATTTAAACACACCTCCGAAATATTTTGTTTTTTTGTTTTGTTATTTTCAAAATAATATTGAATATTTTACGGAAGTGTTATTAAGACATTGTTGGTGTGTATGTGTTAAACGTATGGGTACCAGTATTTCAAACAATCTCAAACCTGTTCGTTTTTTGTCATAACTTTGCAAAATAATTAAAAAATAATGCAAATTAATTATGACTAATAACCGTTAGTAGTTGAAAGACATTTGTTTTCTTATAGAAAAGAGATATTAATAAAGTATAAGCAATATTTTTAAATAACTTTATTGAAATGCAATAATTTAAGAACAAAAAATTAAATATTATTGTCACAGAGGGTTTAAAAACTAATTTTTAGTAATGAAATTTTAATAAAGTCTGGACAAAGTAAGAATTTTTGAAAGTTTTGAAAAATATTTTGAACTGTCTTAAAGTTGGATCTTCCAGTTATTCAAATTTACTAAAATATTTACTCTTTTTGCAAAAAGAGTACTTTAATTTCGTTGCCTACTCATTAGATTCTTTATTTCCGCTTTGTCTGTATCTTCTAAGCTGAAAAAAACACCTACTGTTTTACACACAAACTTTACTTTGCTCTTGAATTAATGTCATAGGTGCAACAATTATAACTATATTTATAAAATAGCATATAATTAGCCATAAATTAAAGATTATTTTTCAAAAATGTTACAATTTAATCACAGATTAAATGCATACAAATATTGGTTATTTACTAATAAGCAATAATTTATTTATTTTGTTTATAAAAACATATTTTAAAACGAATTTTGTTTACCCTTCATTATACATTCGAATTTAACCGCCTTAAGGTAGGCTTTACAATTTGATGCACTAACCAGCATACAACAGTTTAAGTAAGAATTAGAAAGAGAGAGAGAGAGTGTAATGGTGGGAGAAAAAAATGTGAGGTTAGGTTGGTTTATTGAATAAAGCAACAACTAAGCAGTTGTTCAATGAATAAGAAGTAGAATTATGTCTAAATAATGCAAAATTATACGAAATATTTTAAAAAACTGTACAGAAACGAGCTTTTAATTAATTTGTGTCATAATTCAACTTAATTATGTTCTAAATTTTAATAAAAAATTATGTTTTAATGTTACCAGCTCTTCCAACAACTTTTATTGAATTTCTTTTGCTACCTAAGACAATTTTTGTCATGTTTGCAAACATTTTTTTTGCATAAAATAACAAATATATCTTTTTCCTATTATGTTTTTGTAGCTATGTATATTTGCTTAATAATTTGTGAATACATAAATGTATATTTTTATCTTTAAATTAATTTATTATGCTAAAATAACAAAACAGTAAAAAATATATGTATTTCTCTCATTGTCAAGGTTTTTTTCAAATAGCATTTTTAGCGTGATATGTTGTATTTGGTTAATACGTTGTTTTTTAGTTTTATTTTCAACAAAACAAATTATTATTGTCTTAATGATTGACTTTTGTGGACATAAAAGTTAAATGATTTATATTTTAAAGTATGCAATAATTTCAAAGGAAACTGGTATACTAACGTCATGAATTTTGTAAAACAAAATCTTTAAAAAACTTATTTGCATAAAAATGGCCAGGTGTGAATTGTAATGTTTATATAGAAGAGATTAAGTGTGGGAAATAAATGTTTAATTGAAGCAACATGTTGCGGGCAACTTTAAATTGTAGATAAACATATTTTTCTTTTGATTCCAAATTTAATTAAATAATTTTCTTGTAAGCTAAATAGTACTAGGTGGGCTACCGGTTCGTAAGGCTATTTTTAATTATTTGTTTAACAATTTTTTAGCTTTTAATGATTTAAGTAGCTTTTGTGTCTTAGGAACATTTTTCTGTAAAAACTGCTAACAATTTTTTATTTGTAAATTTAATTAAATTTAACCAAAATATATTTATTTTTTGTATAACAGTTTACTAAATTATTTAAGAATATATTTCAAATAAAATATTAGTTTAGATGGCAATTAACTGTCATACTTTCCAAAAATTAGGAAAAATTTTGCAAAAAATTATAAATTTTTGAAATAAAATAAGTTTTGCTCTAAATAAATCGAAGAATTTGGAAAAAATTTCATCCATTTGTGTTCTGCAGATCTATATTTATGTTCTAACAAAACTAGATAGTTGAACACGAGACGTTTTAAATACTTTTGCTGAAAGCAGTAATAAAATTTTACATTTGTTACCTAATCTGTAACCATAACATTATTAGTTACTGTTTTAATATTATATAATGTATGATAAGTAAAATTAATACAAGTTTTTGCATTTATTTGCAAAAACTATGTTTAATCCTAAAAATTGGCATCACTGTTTAAAAGGCAGTACTTATGTACACTCATATAAGGAAGCTCAAATTTGTGAAAACCCTAAAGCTCAGCCATGTTTAAAGTTACAGCAACAAGTAAAGTAAATTTTATTGCATGCTCTTAATTTTAGAAAATACAAATGGAATTTTGGTGCAAATGTGGTACATGAATGATGTTAAATACAAAAATAGATTTAATATTTAATATTCTTTAAAAAATTATAACAAAAGTCTAGCGTAACAGTTAAGTTGAACTGCTAAAATCTATTTTATATTTTTAAAATCCGATTTTGGCTTATATCTCTCTATTTATGTACCTATTTGGAGAATTTTTTCAACAATAAAGACAAATAATGCCATAATCTAGCTATTTATTTTATTATTTGTTATTTTTTACTTCTTTATGAAATAAACGCTTTACTGAAACTGTTCTAATTGCCAAAATCTTAAAATATCACCCAAAACACCTACATATATAACGGTTCCACTTAACAGTTATACTTTAAATTAAATAAAATATATAGAAAATCCAGTTTTTTTATGGCATAATTAATGAATTTTTTTTTATTTTAACATATTTTTCAAGTTCAGTTTATATATTTAATTCTTAAGACTTGTTTAGTATTTATACTAAAAGCGTGCCTTAATTTTATGCCTAATACCTTATTTGACCTTAATTTTGGCAAATTTCTAAAATAAAACACCGAACATTAGACAAACAAGTATTTTCATATATATCGAACCACCTGTTGTTCTCTTTAAAACAACAAAATTTTCAATAACTAAAAACAAATGCACGAATTTTACAAAAAAATTCAAAAAAAAATCAATATTTAATTAAATATTTCCGCAAAATATTTGAGATTAAAACATGAAATGAAATGATACACAACAAAATTCCTACAAGAATCTCAGAACTTTAGACTATATAAAAAAAAATGTATAGAAATAAACTACTACAATATATTTGAAACACAAAATATAATAATAATAATAAAATTTGCATTTAATATTGTTTTCCTGTTGACCTCTAAAATTATACACACAATTAGCGAGACATACAGACATTCAGTCAGACACGATTTTAAAACGTAGCAAAATTTCAAATAAAATTTAGATGGGAAAAAAATTAAAACAAAACATAGTAATAACTATTCAGACTCAAGATTTAAAACAAATCTAAGTAAAAATTGTAAACATTAATTGAAATTCTTTCCAAATTTTTTTTTTTGTTTTATAAAAAACCTAATCCATCATACTTTCACTTCTTGATACTTTGAATTAAACCTTAATATATTGATGTCATTGCTAAACTTTTCCCATTTCTCGATGTTTTATTTTCTCTATAAATTACTTAAACCCATATTGTTTTCTTCTCTCTATTTATTTTCTCAGGGTTAACACTTTCTTAGCTGTCACTCAGTTTAAGTTTTATAATACTTAATACAAAATATTTGGTAACACAACAAACCAATAGAAAGAAACACACAAAATGAAAAGTTCATTAGCCTTTAAAAGACCCAAATTTTAAACTTCTTTCAAGCCATTACTAATTTTGTTTTGGGGGGACTAAGAGAAAGCTTAATAAAAGAGATTTTTAGTAGTAAATAAAAGAGTACAAAAAGTAAAAGAGCAGGCAGGTGTGATGAAATGTAAGTAATTGTAACATGATCTTGTAACTCTGGCAGAGCTCGCATTCATTTACGATAACAGTTGTTAACGGCGCCAAGTTTTGCATAATTTACATAAATAAAATTAACTACAACTTGCTGTTGTTTTTAGTGTTTTACACAATTTTACAATGTATTAAATGAGTTTCTTTGCTATTTTTTTTTTATTAAATTTAATTATGAAAGTTTGTTTCACATATAAATAAAAAACAAGACCTTTAAAGGGAAGTAAGCTATTCATATAGTTGATGAAGTAATTAAAATAGTTAGTTTTTAAACAAATTTATACCTTAAAAAACTGTTATACTCTCTAAAAAAAGAAGAATATAACAGGAACTGTAATAATTACAGTTATATACACTAATACCCCGGTTTGCGTCGCTAATTGGGCCTGGAGAAACGCGACGCAAAATTGATTTTCATTTAATTGGTTTTAATAGATTCATAATTTTTGCTGAAAAATAAGATTTTTCAATACAAACATTTTCATATTAACGACACAAATCGAAGAACTAACAATGCAACTTCGAAGCCATCCGACGCAAACTGAAACAAAAACGATGCAAATCGAAGCACTAACGACGCAACTTCGAAGCCATGCAACGCAAACTGGAACAAAATCGACGCAACTTCGAAATCACAGAAATTTTAAAAGACGCAATTTCGAAACCGACGCAGAACGAGGCGACGCAAACTGGGGTATTAGTGCATTCTAAAAAGCAAAATTACCCTATTTTCTTTTAGTATAACAGTTTTATAACAGTTAACAAAAACTGTTATATTCATTAAAAATCAAAATAAATGATTAAAAACAGCAAATATATGAAAGTTTTTTAAATTTAAATACAAATTATTATATAACAGTTAACTAAAACTGTTATACTCTTTAAATATTAGAAACAAATAACAAAAACTGTAATAATTGCATTATTTTCGTTTAGATTTAATAAAAATATTTTAAGTTTATCAGCTTTTCCAGCTAAAAGGCAAAATTTTGCCTGTTTTCTCTTAGTAGAACTGTTTTATAACAGTTAACAAAAACTGTTATACTCTTTAAAAATCAAAATAAATGATTAGAAACAGCAAATATATGGGTGTTATTGTAAATTTTTATAAAAATTACTGTATAACAGTTAACTAAAACTGTTATACTCTTTAAATATTAGAAACTGTAATAATTACATTATTTTCTTTTAGTTTTAATAAAAATATTTTAGGTTTATCAGTTTTTCCAGCTATTTGTTATAAAAAGCAAAATTTACCTATTTTCTCATAGTATAACAGTTTTATAACAGTTAACTAAAACTGTTATACTCTTTAAAAATTAAAATAAATGATTAAAAACAGCAAATATATGGAAGTTATTTTAAATTTAAATAAAAATTATTGTATAACAGTTAACTAAAACTGTTATACTCTTTAAAAATGAAGAACAATTGTTGACATCAGCAAATATATTCCAGATTTTTCAAATCTTAACAAAATTACATGTATAACAATTAGCACTGAGTGTTACACTTGCTAAAAGTACGCACAAATTTATTCTCCAATATAACAGTTAGTATAACAGTTATTAGAAATATATCTAAATTTTTCATATAATTTAAAATTAAGTTAATTTATTTTAAACATCCCCCCAGCTCCTTTCACTTACAAATTTCTAACAAATGAAAACAAACCACTAAAGAAAATCCATTTATCTTTTTATTAATTTTAGGAATTATGACACTGAGCCGTGGCCCTTACAGCGAGCTCGATAAAATGAGCCTTTTTCAGGATCTAAAACTGAAACGACGTAAAATCGATTCAAGATGCAGCAGTGATGGTGAATCAGTAGCCGATACCTCAACCTCTTCGCCGGACCTCTTAGCGCCCATGTCGCCCAAAATGTGTGATACCGGGGGAGGAGGCGGAGTAGGAGGTGGTGGTGGTGGTGGCTGCGTTAATACAAATGTGGCCAGTTCCCTACCCCTGGTAACTTTAACAGCTACCACATCTTTAACTACCACCACAACACCTGCCACATGTTCAACCACTCAAGTGGCTGCTGAAGTTGTAGTTGCTACCGCTAAAGCGGTGGCTGCTGTAGTGGCAGTTAAAAATGAGCAATTCCAACAGCAGCAGCATCAGCAACAACAAGAACAGACTGAAATTCATTCATCATCCTGTGGTGTGGTGGCGTCTACGACTGCAACAACCATGATGACACCGCCTGCCCCCGTTAGGACTACACCGCCCATGAATACCGAAATGGCAGCGGCGGACAGTAATGAACGACGGACACCGTTAAGTAATCGCGCCACACCCACACCGCCGCATAACAATGGTAATGCCAGCAGTAGTACGAGTAATGGTGGTGGCAGTAGTCGAGCTTCACCAGATTCTATGGATGAAAAGCCCTCGACAACCACTTTATCTGCCAATGGCATGCTGGGATCTGGGATTCCAAGCAGCAGTGTAGGAGGAACTCAAGGGCCAGTAGTTGGTGGTAGTAATAATAACAATAACTCTGCCAGCAATATGAGTGTTATACGCTCGGTAAAGGAGGAACGTATTTTAGCTTCTCCCACACGCATGATGGCCTACCATCATCATCATCATCAACAGCAGCAGCTGCAACAACAGCAGCAGCAGCAGCATCAACAACAACTCATGCATCAGCAGCAGCAACAACAGGGTGCTAAAACACCCACACAGTCTCAACAACATGTTACTGTCTTGGTAACACCATCTCGTATTAAGTCTGAACCACAACTACCGCCCCAACCAACACATTCGCCATATTCCACAGCTGTTAGCGCTTCAACAACTACTTCTACGCCATCCCCCCTACACAGCACCTCAACCACCAGCCATTACACAACCTCTGCGCAACAGCAGCAACATCATCACCAGCAGCAGCAACAGCATCAACAACAGCAGCAGCAGCTGCAACAACAACATTCTAATCCTACGCCCGTACCACCAATAGTCACAACACATCACTTACACCAACAGCTCACGCAGCCTCAGATGCGCAAAAATAGTCCTCCCCATGATCTGCAATTGCCACCCCAACATCACCACTTACTGTCACAGTCAATGCAACATTTAACGCAGCAACAACAGCTGCAACTTCTACAGCAAGCGGCCGCCATGTCTAGACAAAACAATCCTGCGACGAGAGAAATGTCACCTAGTGCCTCAATGTCTCCCAGCTCTAGACATTCGTCGTCGAAATCACCACAACAACACATGATGCAGCCGCAACAGAATTTGGGCCAACAGCATGTGCGCATTAAGAAGGAACCTCCCACAATGCAAAATCACAATCCAAATTTTGGCAACAGCGGCAATGGTGGCCAAAGGCATCATTCGCCACATCATTTTATGCAACAACAGCCACCGCAGCAACAACAGTCTCCGCAGGGACATCAGCCGCCACAATTGCCACCCCAGACTTTGGGTAACATGGCTCAAGCCTTAATGCATCCTGCTTCGCTACCGTCTTTAAGGCATCCGAATCGGGATGCGGCGTTGATATTTCGGGTCAAAAACGAAGTGCAACAACAGGTGGCGGCGGCAGCTGCAGCGGCAGCAGGTTTGCCTCAACTAATGCAACAGAGCGCTGCTGCTGCGGCTGCTCAGCGCATGGTTTGGGTATCGAATGCCCGCATCAATGGTGTAAAGCCTGAAGTTATAGGTGGACCCATGGGCAGCATACGACCGGGTGGTCCCGGTCAATCTCCCTCGCCACACCACTCATCTTCATCAGCCTCCTCAACATCACAGCTGTCGCCGCAGACACCCTCCCAAACACCACCCAGAGGTACACCTACAGTCATCATGGGCGAAAGTTGTGGAGTGCGCACCATGGTCTGGGGCTACGAACCGGCGGCACCACCCACTTCAGCCGGCTCGGCCAGTCAATCACCAAATTCACATCACCACCACCAGCAACAGCATCATGTATCACATCAACAGATGGGCGGTGGTGCGCCGCCCTCGTCATTACAATCCCAGCCACATCACTCGTCACAGTCATCATTGAATACATCCTCTTCGTCACCTTCAGCTGGATCTCTAACGCCCACACATACACCGGGACCTTCGCCGCAAAATAACGAAGAAGCCGCCCAACTGCTATTGTCACTGGGTCAAACGAGGATACAAGACAACCGACCAAGACCGCCACATGCCTTTCGTACGCCTCATGCTCTCAACATGGAAAGACTATGGGCTGGCGACTATTCTCAGTTGCCGCCTGGTCAACTACATGCCCTCAACTTAAGTGCAGTGCAACAGCCGTGGGGAGGTGGTACCTCGAATACAACGGGTCTGGTCAGAGCTCTGGATAATCCACACGAACCAACCGATGAGGATGAACAGCCATTGGTGTGCATGATCTGTGAGGACAAGGCCACGGGATTACATTATGGTATTATTACATGTGAAGGGTAAGTGTTCAGTCAGAAAAGGGATTTCCAGAAAATAAACAACTTTACTAAATTCATATTTTACAGATGTAAAGGTTTCTTTAAGCGTACCGTACAAAATAGACGGGTGTACACTTGCGTGGCAGATGGCACCTGTGAAATAACCAAAGCTCAACGGAATCGTTGTCAGTATTGTCGTTTCAAAAAATGTATTGAACAGGGAATGGTGTTGCAAGGTAATTAGGAAACAGATAAACTTAACATTTATAAGATAGTTTATTAATCTTTTTTATTTAATTATTTCACTCTAGCCGTTCGTGAAGATCGCATGCCTGGCGGCCGCAATAGCGGCGCTGTCTACAATCTTTACAAGGTCAAGTACAAGAAACATAAGAAGAGCAAACAACAGCAGCAGCAACAACAACAACAACAGCAGCAGCAGCAACAACTACAGCAATCGCCGCAACAACATTCACCCATGCATCAGCAACATCATCAGACGCAACTTTCACTGCATCATCATCAGACTCATCTCTTTATGCCTCAACAACAGCAGCAGCAATTGCAACAGCAACAGTTTGCCGCCGCTGTGGCAGCAGCCGCCCATCAGCAACAAACCAAATTATTAGGTGACATGAAGCCCATGCTCATGATAAAAGAGCAACAGCAATCTATGCATTCACCACATCATCAGCAGCAGGCGACGCAATCGCAACCACCACTGGGGCCGCCACAACAACCTCCGCAGCATTTAGCCTCACCCCATCATCCGTTGCATGCGTCGGCGGGCGGTCCGGGAGCACCACTGCATAGTCCTGTAGCCAGCGGTCCCCAACAGCAAACATCACATCATCATGCCGCCTCAGTGGCGCCCCAACAGCATGTGGCCCACCAGCCGTCAGCAGCTTCACAAAGACCTACGACGCCCCAAGAGACTGCTATGAAAATACCCTCGCATTTGGTAAATGGTACCATACTTAAGACTGCTCTCACGAATCCCAGCGAGATTGTGCACCTACGACACCGACTCGATTCGGCGGTTAGTTCGTCTAAAGATCGTCAGATCTCCTACGAGCACTCGCTCTCCATGATACAAACTCTGATAGACTGTGATGCCATGGAGGACATAGCCACCTTGCCGCATTTCTCCGAGTTTCTCGAAGACAAATCGGAGATCAGTGAAAAGCTGTGCAACATTGGCGATTCGATAGTCCACAAACTGGTGTCGTGGACCAAGAAACTGCCCTTCTATTTGGAAATTCCCGTGGAAATACATACCAAACTGTTGACCGATAAATGGCATGAAATTCTCATTCTCACCACAGCCGCCTATCAAGCCCTGCATGGAAAACGACATTCATCCTCCTCCCATTCGGCCACCTCGACCAGCAGTTCAACTTCTTCGAATTCGTCGGCCTCGTCGACATCCTCTTCGCCCACGCAGCACAACAACAGCAACAATCATGCTTCATCAACATCACCTCCCCACATAACAACACATCCTGCCTTAGTACACAAAGAAGATCCCGAATTTGTGGCCGAAGTTAATGCTCATCTGACGACCCTGCAAACGTGTCTAACCACTCTGATGGGCCAGCCCATTGCCATGGAACAACTCAAATTGGATGTGGGTCATATGGTGGATAAAATGACACAAATAACCATCATGTTCCGGCGTATTAAATTAAAAATGGAAGAATATGTGTGTTTAAAGGTCTACATACTCTTGAATAAAGGTGAGTGAGTTTCTGTCGTGGATGGAATAGGGAATTTGTGTAAAAAGTTGGGAATTAATTATTAACGTATGTGAAATTTTGTTGGTTGTATTTTTTGTTTTTCAGCAGAAGTGGAACTGGAAAGTATACAGGAACGTTATATACAAGTGTTGCGGACATTCTTGCAACATTCATCGCCGCAAAATCCACAAGCCCGCCTTAATGAACTACTGTCCCATATACCAGAGGTGAGTAATTCGGTTAATTAATAAAATTCATTAAAAACTTTTTTTAAAAAAAAATTTTATTTATTCCTCATATTTGCTTTTATCTTACAGATCCAAGCTGCTGCTAGTCTTTTATTGGAAAGTAAAATGTTCTACGTTCCCTTCGTTTTGAACTCGGCCAGTATAAGGTAGCAAATGCTTCAACGTGGTCTATTAACAAATGCCGAGCAACAACAGCAGCAACAAAAACAACCGCCTTACGACACGACAAGAGCAACAACAACAGCAACACACGAAATCAATTTATTAAAGGAACAAGAACATTTAGGCATTAAACACAACAGCAGCAGCAATAGACAAGATTCCAATGAGGAGTATAAAGAGAGAATAAACTGTTTACCCATTATAGAAATGCCGGAAATAAAAATTGAACAAGATGTGGAATATATGGAGGGTATAGAAGAGGAACAGCCAGAGCTACAACAAGTTAGAGAGGATGTGGAGGATGTGATAGAAGAGCCACAGGCAATGGAGTTGGAGCAGGAGGAGATGAGCATTAAGCCAGTGCCACAGTTGCTGGAACCAACATCGATCTTAAAGACTTCTTTACTAACGGGAGCAGCAAATACTTTGGCCACATTGACAGCTGCCGCCGAACAAATAGCTAGAATGCCAAATGAGAGTTTAACGAAAAATTATCCATATTTCAAGGAGGAAAATAAAAGAACTTATACAGTGGAGGAAGATCAAACGACTAAAGCAGTGGATGAAAGGAGAATGAGTGCATCGTCCTCAACGACAAACACTACCACAACATATACGTCAATTTTACAAACAGCATTGATGTCTAAACGTCCAGCAACATTAAATGTTGCAGCTACAGCTTCATCAGCAACATGTACAAAAACTTTGCATGTACGAACACCAGATCAAGTTTTAAAGACTGCCGTTACTTTGGCCACTTTAGGTGAGATAGCAGCTCAACAGGAACAACAGCAGCTGCAACAGAGCCAGCAGCAGCAACAGCCTCATATATTGGTGGTGCCCCAGGTACAACCAACATTACGTAAAATGTGCACACTGCCTTTTAAGAAATTAAATTTTGCCAATGTAACATCCACATCATCAGCAACATGTTTAACAAACACTGCCTCTTTAAATACCAGCAACATCACCAACACCACCACCACCACAACAACAGCAGCAGCAGCAACTACCACTACCATTACAAATAATTATTTAGGTTCTAATATTAAAACAAATACTAATTTAACTAATAGTAGTAGTTGTATATTAAATACACATAAACAGGCGGCTTCAAACAACAGAGAAACAACCACAGCAACATTTTTTGATACTAACAATATTATAAACAATGTCACTATATGTAGCAACAGCAGCAACAGTAACAGCAAATCCCAAGCCATGGCCACACAAACTCTAAAAATTCCCACAATCAAGCCACAATTGGTAACCACACAAACACAAACCGAGGAGGAAACCAACACCAACACCACCACCTCAACTCCCCTAACCTTAGCGACCACCTCAAATAATAGTGCATCTTCATTACAAACGGCCAGCTGTAGCGGGCTGTTAAGGACTGCCGTGCCAACAAATACAAAACTGTTGACACAAAACTCATTAAACACTTCATTAACAAACAAATTCCCGGCGAAAACCAAAACTTTGGCCCATGAAAATGTGGCCACCTGTTCGCCAGCAACAAATGTTGCTGACCCAGTGGTGGGCCATATTATTAAACATGTGTCTAGCAAAAATAAAACTGGCATTTCCCCAGCCAGTCCAGCAGCATTGGAGGCATGCGATGCCCCAGCTGCTACAAACACTGCCACAAATGTTACTGTTGTTGTTTTTGAAACATTGTTACCTGAGGACTGAAAACTTTGTTTATAAACATTTTATTATTAACCACTTTCTTGGTCTGTCTCTCCCCCCCCCTTCACCAAATCCCCAAAACTCCCTTATTTGTTACCCCACCTTTTTTGTTTTTAATTTTTAATTAATTATTATTAAAAAAAAATGCTTTGTTTGCTTATATAATTTTAAGTATTTTTTTTGTTTAATATTCTTTTTTATATACAAATTGTATTTTTGTCCTAGATTTTAAAATTAAACAAAATCAAATTTAAACAAAATTAAATTTTTAATTTTGTTTCTTTTGTTTTTTTTAAACTTAAGTAAAATTAACTATTTTTATTATTACTTTTATTACTATGTGTGTATTTTATTTCATGTATAATTCATAAATTAATTAATAATTAATTTGTAAGTCAAATCTTTTTTTATATATACATAAAAAAACCAACAAACAAACAAACAAAATGTATGCAACACTATACAAAATTATGGACTTTTTTGTAGTTTAATCTTGTATTTGTTAAGCTTTTATTATTATTATTACTATACTATTTTATTTTTAAATATACTATATATAAATATTTTTTTTTAGTTTTTAAACTTTAGAAAACAAAAAATCCCAAATAATTTTTTTTTAATTAATAATATATTATTTTTTTTTAGCTTAAACAATTGTTTTTTTGTTTTTATAAAAAAAAGTATGTGTATTTTTTCTGTGTTTTTATTTTTTTTTTGTAATTGTTAATTATTAATCATCTATAAATATCTATATATATACAACTATAAAGAAAAGAAAACAAATTATAAAATAAAACATTTTTTGCAAGGCTTCTTTTAAATATTAAAAAAAAACATACAAACAAATCCTACAAAAAAATCCTTTTAATAAAACAAAAATTTTCAAACAAAAAAAATTTAACACTGTTTTTTAAAACAATTGAATTATTTTACTCAAATAATAAGCATAGCAATGGAAAAGAAAGCAAATTCAAAATATCTCAAAAACAAGTTAATGAAACATAATTTTAAATTTCATTTATATTTTAATATAAATTTCATAAAAAGCTAATGAAAATAACATACCAAATGTTGCTGATACAAATTTTTTGAATATCAACATGTTGCTAACAAATATAGTAAATAAAACTTACCAATAAGCATTTTTACGGGAATTCAATTTGAAAGCAAGTATAATTGAAGCCTTGAATTATAGTCAAGTAATTGAATTATAGTTGTTTTACACTTTATAGCATATATTTGAATATAAATTTCCTAAAAAGCTAATAAAAATAACATACCAAATGTTGCTGATACAAAATTTTTGAATATCAACATGTTGCTAACAAATATAGTAATTAAAAGTTTACAATAAGCATTTTTACTGGAATTCATGTTGAAAGCAAGTATAATTCAAGCCTTGAATTATAGTCAAGCAATTGAATTATAGGTGTATTACACTTTATAGCATTCTGCAGTAAAAAGAAAACATCGATTCAATTTTAAAACATAATTATATTTGCATTCAAGTCGAATTCCAACAAAATTATCAAGTGCTTGAATTTGTTGGGGATTTGGTGCTTATTAGGAGCAAATTTTTAAGTTTAAAACATAATAATATTTGCATTCAAGTCAAATTCCAACAAAATGTTCAAATGCTTGATTTTTTGGGGCTTTGGTGTTTATTGGGAGCAAATAAAACTTCCCAATAAGCATTTTTAACGGTATTCAAGTTGATAGCAAGTATAATTCAAGCCTTGAATTATAGTCAAGCAATTGAATTATAGTTATATTACACTTTATAGCATTCTCCCCTAAAAAGGAAACATAAATTCAAGCCATATGCTTTTTGTTTGAAAAATATTTAATTTTTTTTTTTCAATTTTAAAACATAATTATATTTGCATTCAAGTCGAATTCCAACAAAATTATCAAGAGCTTGAATTTGTTGGGGCTTTGGATAAAAACAATAACAATATTTTAATAACTGGCAAAGATTTGAAGATTTTTATATGATGGCGTCAATAATATATAAATTACTTTATAGAAGTTTTAAAATAAACATTTAATTCTGATAAAAATAAAAAGCATGTTGTTGATGCAAAGATTTTTAATGTCAGAATATTGGAACTTAAAATTAACTACATTTTAACATAAACTTCATAACTTCCAAAGATCTTGAGCAATAATATACATTTTTTTATCAACATGTTGCAGACACATGTTTGGGAATAAGAATTAAATAAATAATATACATAAATCTATAATGATGTCAAGTATATACAAATTTATTTTAAATAGTAGCTGTACAAAGCTTTTCTGGTTAGAATTTTTAAAAAACGCAAACAGAAAAGTAATGAGGTTATTCAATTAAAAAAAAATTGAAAAGTACACTCTGATTTTTTTACATTTTAAAAAAGAAACACAAATGAATAACCTTAATGTAAATTCAAAATCATAAACATGTTGCTAAAATATTATTTTAATTTGCAAGAGTTTTAATAACAACATGATTTGAATATAAATTTCATATAATTGACAACTATTTACTAAGCAATGAAACTAACATACTAAATGTTGCTGATACAAAATTTTCAATATCAACATGTTGCTAACCAGTAAATAAAACTTAAAACAATAAAAGTATTTTGTTCAATAATATAATTACTTTTCTTGTCAACATGTTGCTGACACATGTTTCCAAACAACAATTAAATAATATATTGGCGTCAAGAATATATATTAATAGAATTCTTATGAAAATAAAATAATGTATGTTGCAACTACAAAATTGTCAACATGTTGCTAACATATATAGTAAATAAAACTTTTAAAAATTACCACATTTTTATATTAAACTTTATAACTCCTAAAGATTGGACGATTTTGATTAATAATATAATTTGTTTTCCCATCAACATGTTGCAGACTCAAGTATGTAAACAAAAATGTAATAATAATAATATGTTGCTGTCAAGAATATAAATTTATTAAATAGTTGCTGATCAAATGTATTTCTATATCTCTAGAAATACTAACATTGTGCTTAGCATTTCTAAAAACACAATACATGCAAATATTTAGCAATTAATATAAACATATTGAGTCTTATCAACATGTTGCTAAAGTAAACAGTGCTTAAGATATACTGACTGCTCTGCAACTAGCAGTAGTTTCATGAATTACTATCTAACGGACAAAACTAGAATGTTCTATTTCCACAATGATCACCTAGACCTTTTAACAGCTTTAACAGTTAATGTTGTCATACTTATAAACAATGTTAATAACAGCGTGTTATCAACATTGTTGATAAGTAGAATTTATATGTTTTAATTCTTACGATTCCGTTTGTTGTTTGCTTTCCTTTTTTATACCCTTCACCTTCGTGAGAAGGGTATATATAAGTTTGTCATTCCGTTTGTAAGTTCTACATTTTTCATTTCCGACCCTATAAAGTATATATATTCTGGATCCTTATATATAGCGGAGTCGATTAAGCCATGTCCGTCAGTCTGTTGAAATCAATTTTCTGAAGACCCCTGATATCTTCGGGATCCAAATCTTCAATAAATCTGTCAGACATGCTTTTGAGAAGTTTCCTATTTAAAATCAGCAAAATCGGTCCACAAATGGCTGAGATATGAGGAAAAAAACAGGACAACCTCGATTTTTGGATATGGATATCTAATGATAGATATTTCAAAGACCTTTGCAATGACGTATATAAGTAAGTTGGGTCAAAATCTGAAAAAATATTTTTTTTTTTTAAATTTAAAATAAAAAATTTTTAAAAATTAAAAAAAAAACTTTAAAATAACAATTCAAGAAAAAAAATTTTCCAAAAAAAAACAACTGGAAAAAAAATAAATTTTTTATACCTAAAAATATTTAAAATTTATATTTGGAAGTATAATTTGGTGAAGGGTATATAAGATTCGGCACAGCCGAATATAGCACTCTTACTTGTTATATTAAACTTTATAACTCCCAAATATTGGAAGATTTTGATTAATAAAATAATTTGTTTCCCCGTCAAAAAGTTTGTAAATAAATTTTTTATAAATAATATGTTGTTGTCAAGAATATAAATTTGTTAAATAGTTACTGATCAAATATATTTCTATATCTCGAGAATTTCTAGAAATATTTAGCAATTAATACAAACATATTGTTTCTTATCAACATGTTGCTAAAATATGTATATATGTTGTTACATTTTTACCTTTTAAAAACAGTGGTTTATTTCCGCTCAAATTCTCAATCTTTAAAGGGTGATAAAATTCGAAACCAACATGTTTTTTGTTTTAACAAACAAATGCCTGTTAAACTTTCTAATCGGAATGGTTTCAATTGTGTAGATACAAATTTAATCGATTTTGCTTTAGATTTTTCAGATTCCGTTTGTTATATCCCAAAAGTTTTAGCAACGTTTAGAATATTAAAAAAGAAATTGATTGAAAATTAATAAGAAATTTCGAGGGCATTCCCGCCAATAACAAATTATTAAATTTTAAAAACGTAATTGGCTTTAAAATGTAATTGTATACAAATAAAAAAATCCAATAAAAATTTAATATAAAGAGATAAACTGACTCGATATCTAAATTGATTATATACAAACCTGTCACCATTTGTCATTTGAATCGTAATGACTTCAATTTCCATTAGATTTTGTTTGTAGATTCCAATTAATTCTGTTAATTGGCAAAAAATATATATATTTTATTATCAAAAATTAAATAAAGAAGTTTATTAAAACCTGAAGATTTATTCGAAACATTTTCGTTTTACTCTTTGTGAAAAACCAAAATACTGAAATAATTCCACATTCGATCAGAATGCAATCCTGTGACAGCTCTGAACATTCTCGAGTTTTTGGAATAATTTGAATAATGAACTTGTTATTGATCTATTTGGGTTAAATCTTTTTTGTTGTATGAATCTTCTGCATTTCTTTTGGAGCTTTAAGCATCTTTTAAAGAAAGTCAGGTTATAAAACAGTACAATAGAACTAAGGAAAATAATTCTCGTACAATTTCTCGAGATTTCGGGTTTAAAAATTTTCCGGAATTCCCGGGATTTTCTGTCCCGTGAGATCCCGTGAAAAACTCGAATGCCATCTAAACATTTTAATCGAATCGAATAACAGATTCCCAAAAAATTTTAAAACTTCGAATAAGTATTCGCTCGTATACGAAAATTAGCCCCTGCTCTCAGTAGCCTTGCATAAATAAAGCTGCAATGTCCCGCCATGATAGTCACCATATATGGTCATATCTACTCCACATTACTGTTTATGTTAAGCATGTAGCCTCGGAATACTATGTATGTGAAAGTATAATATTAGAACAGAAAACCAGCCAGCAAAATCTAAGTATTCAAACAAATTTAAAAATTTTGAAGCTTATTGACTTCTAGAATGGCATGACATCATATTGAAAGATGTTTTAATCAAAATATAGTGTTATTCTACTTTTTAACTACTTTTAGGCACCCAAAAAGGCCAGTTATATATTCTCGGATGTAAAGTGAAGGCAAATTTTATAAAAATATGATTTTTGGCCTCTAAACTTTAGTTAAAATGAACAAAACTCTTCTTTACTATTGTCTTAAAAATAAGCCTTTCAAAGAATTGTTTATTACAAAATTTATTTAAATTTTTCATTTAGTTGCATTTAATACTTATTATTTACTAGTTTATTCCCCAACCCTGCCGTTATATTGTTTATTTATATATTTAAAATTGAGTTTAAAAACTAAAGCATACTTTAAGGCTGACTAATTTAAATTACTATAAAACAAACGTCCACAATGGTAACACATCTTTTTCTATTATACAAATTAAATTGTTTATATAAAAAATATTACAAAACAAAACAGATTTAAATTAAAACTAAACTTATTTGAAGCCTCCTAGAAAAAAAAAATACTGCCGCCTATCCCACACAAACAAACTTAGTGTTCCTCTCTATCTTGAACTTGTCATTCTGTTTAAATGCATTTAACCAATTAAAGTGTTCATAAATGTCAGAACTTTTAAATAATCTATTTATCATTCATGCAAACATATAAAGAAAAGTTAATAAAACAATTAAATAACACATAATTTAAGTCATTCAATGAAAAAAAAAACACACACACACGCATACTCATGAAAACAGAAAATCAAAAAAAAAAAAGTATATTAAACTTGAATATCAAAAAATTCTCCACCAAAATTCAAAATAATTATAAATTTCAACACATTGATTGAAAATATTACAATAGATCTTTTTAGAAATATAATTATTCAGTTCAAGTAACCGGTTATTCTTTTCAAAAGCCGATAATTCAGTTGAACTACATTTATTCTGTTTAAGTAATCGGTTATTCGTTTCTTAGCTAAAGAGTTTTTTTTTAATTCGATTACTTGGTTTATGTAACCAGCTAGATTGCACCGCTAATAAAACATTTTATTTTATTAGGAAATGATAATAACTTTTTAAAATGTTTAAAAATTTATTCTATAGTAACCGGTTATTTGTTTAAAAACTAGACTACTTTTAAGAGACTAATTTATTCGGTTAAAAACTAGACTCTTTTAGGAGACTAAATTTTATTAACCGGTTGGTTTGTTTTCGAAATTTGTAAACTTTCTTAAGTATAATTTCCAATAGTCAAACTGAATTCTAACACATTTTATAATAAAAAAACAGAAAATAGTTAATTATTTGCTTTAAAATACTTTTATTCTTTAGCAAATTGTAAAAATAAATTAAGTAATCGTGAACAGTAAACATTTAATTTTTCAGTAACCGGTTATTCGTTTGAAAACTAGACTCCTTTTAAGAGACTAATTTATTCGGTTAAACAGCTAGACTCTTTTTAAGAGAATAATTATTATTAACCGGTTATTCGGTTTTCAATTAATTTCCAATAATCAATCTGAATTCTAATCTAACACATTTTATAATGAAAATAAAACTGAAAATTGTTTGTTATTTGCTTTAAAATACAATTATTCGTTGGAAATTGTAAAAATAAATTAAGTAATCGATTAATCGTTTCAATTTTTAGGTTATTCCTCATATAAAGGGGTTTTTTTAATTCGATTACTCTGTTTCGCCGCTAATAAAACGTATTATTTGATTAAGAAACGATAATGAGAACTCCAAGAAGACTTTTTAAATGGATTTAAAAATTTAGTTTTTCAGTAACCGGTTATTCGTTTAAAACTATACTCCTTTTAAGAGTCTAATTTACCCCCATTTACTCAATTTCTGGTTATTTTTTATCGTGACGATAAACTGACAGTTTTCATACCAAAAAAAATGTTAATTTGAGGTTTATCGCTATGAAAAACGATAACCAGATATTGTGAAAATAGAGCTAGACTGTTTTAATAGCCTGATTATTATTAGCCAGTTATTCGGTATTGGAAACTTGTTTACTTTTTTTAAGAAAACTGGTTAGTTTCATAAAAACATTTTAATAGCCTGATTATTTTTTTTATACCGGATTTCTAAAATGTAGTTATTCAGATTAAGTTACCAATTACTGGGTTAGAAAACTCGATAATTCGTAGATAAATATTGCCATTTCAAGTCTTAAGAATCAATTACATTTTCTTTCTCATTTTAAGCAAGTTTTTGAATACGATTACTAAGTTTGTAGAAACGGTTACTTTGTTTATAATAACTTTATTTAATACTTTAAAACCATTCATAAATATTTCATCATTTCACTAAAATTTCAATTATTAACTTACATATTTTATAAACCCGGTTAGTCAGTTTTATTAACCGATTATTTGTTTTGAAAAAGTAATACAAATTATCCGATTAAAAAGCTAGTATTTTAACCTGGTTATTAAAATAAAATAGCCAATTTATTAAATTAAGAGAGTTCTCAAATTCGGTTACTTGATTTTATCACCGGTTACTTTAAAAAGTAAAAAAACAGCATGATTTAAATCCAAATATAATTTAAAACATCTTGATTTATTATAAAATAATATCTAAAAATGCTTTTTTTAACATAAGCGGTTTTTATGGGCGGTTACCTGCTTTGAAAGCCCGGTTACTTTTGCTACAAAGCTCTAAAATTAAACGTTTATTTGTTTCAAAACTCTTGTTAAGAAACTATAACAGCCAATCATGAGTTTAGGAGAGTTTTTAATTTCGGTTATTTGGTTTTAAAACCGGTTACTTTTTTTTAAAAGAAGCAAAAGGCAAGATTTTTATTCATATATAATATACAATATAATACTATGTTTGCAATGTGTAACTAGAAAATTAGTTTGTGAAAATTTCAAACGGTTTTATGGTCGATTACTCAGTTTTCAAATTTATTTACTTTTAACCAAAATCGACAATTTAAGGTTTTTAACTCCAGCTTAGTTTTAAAATTGCCAGTTTATTCTATAAATTAACACCGGTTTTTTATTATACAAATAATTATAAGATGCTTAGGAATTCGGTGAGTTTTTAACCCGTTTTATATACCGGTTACTCATTTATAAAAAGGCAATCATATGATTAATAGATTGAATTTAATTAGAATTGAAAACAAATATTTTATGAAGTTAAAATGCATTTTTTAAAACAGTCATTAATTCGGTCATTCGGTTTAAATAATCGGTTAATCGCTAAAATCATCTTTAAAATATCTGTCTAACTAATAATGTCAACAATACGATTATCCGGTTCAAATAATCGGTTATTCGCTAAAACTATAACTAGTTTTGAAATTTTAAGGGATTTGAACATATTACACTTTTACAAGGAAAGCTATTCATACCAATTATGAATAAAAATTCCCCGGGAGTTTTTCCCCTTCTCTCATTTTTCCTAATCAAATTCAATTGGAAAAAACTCCCGGGGAACAAACTCCCGCGGAATTTTTTATTAATAATTGGGCTGAATATAATCTATTCAATTTAAAATATGTATTTAAAACTTTTTAAATCATTCTGATAGTTTATTTTCTTGCTATAAGCAACTGGTTACTTACATATAAATCGATTATTCAGTGTAAAATGTGATCTTTTCAAATCAAATATATATTTTAAACTCTTTAAATTATTCAGAAACTTTATTTTTTTGCAGTAAGTAACCGGTTACTTATTTACAAATTTGATTATTCGTAGTAAAATACCTGTATTTATGTAATTTAAAGTTTGAAATCTTGTTTCACAAACAATATACATACATTTTTTGATTTTAAAGAGTTTTATGTCTATTATAATATTAATAAAACCGGTTACTTTAAGCAAAATTCTCAATTCAAGTCGATTATTTTAAAGAAAAAAATAAAATTTTAAAATAACTTAAAAGTAAATTATAACAATTGTTTTATTATTAAAACCGATTACTTAAACAATTCAAATTTTAGATGATATAAATAGCTTTAAAACTAATCTAGTTTAATAAAACCGGTTACTTTTATAAAAATTCTTATTTTAAAATATTTAAGTTTGCAATTTATCATGACTTCTATAACTTTATGGAACTTTTTCAGGTGGAGAATTTTTATTAACAACTAATTAATTACACACGAAATCATAACGAATCACTTATAAACAAATAAATGATAATTATTTAAAAAAAACATTAAAAAAATAAAAGCAAGAGTCTGAAATAAAAAATGCCTTTAAAGTGTTTTTACGGTATGAATAAATAAAAAAAAATAGTAGCAAGTAACATTTAAATAATTATAATAATTAAATATAAACTTAATGAGTTAAACAAATAATAACAACACAAACAAAAAAAATATAGTAAATAAGATTTACAATGAAATAAAAAAAGTTTATAAAAAAAAACAATTAACGAAATAAAAAAAAGAAACATAAACAACAGCACATTTGCATTTAATAGTTTAGAAGGAAATAAATAAAATACTTGTAGAAAAAGGACAAAAAATATTAAAAATAAAATAAATAAATAAATAAATATTTTTGCACATAAAAACATGCATAACAGTTAAAGTTAAGAAATAATTAAATAAAAAATATAAGAAAACAAGGAAAACTAAACTTGAATCAACCACTCCAACTGCCATTACCAAATCTATTAAAAAAAATCCTAATCATTAGGTATGTAAAATTTGTTTCAAATTAACATTAACACTATTAAAATCTTAAGGGGTTAATATAACAGTTGAATCAAGTCTAATAAGAACAGATTTGATAGAAAATTGATTCCAACTTGCTCCAAAAATAAAACTTTTATTTTGAAACATTTGTACAATATAAATTTATTCAAAACTAGTTGGGGCGGTCAACTAGACTTCGCCCGGTAGAATTTACTAATGTAAGTTCTACAAGTTTCTCCAACCCACATAAACCTGCCTGTTCTTTTTTATTTGCAAATAAAATATCTAAATTTGTACTGCATACTTTAGGGAGCTTTTTTATTGCAGTTGACTGGACTCCAAAAAAAAATACGAGTTTTACCCGGAATCAGCCAAATCGCTTCAGCCGTTCTCACGTGATGTCATTACATACATGGATGCAATTACATACATGGACCATTTAATTTTTATATCTATAATAGATAGCAAAAACAGTTTATAAATGTATCAAAGGTTTATAAAACTGATTTTGTATGGAAATTTTGTTTAATAAACCTTTGATAAATTTATAAACTGTTTATGCATATGTGGCTAGTGTTTACTATCAACATTGTTGATATGTAGCAGCTTCTACTAATGGACATGTTTATAAACATGATGAATGTTGCAAGCAGTCGTTACAGACCGTTAAATTAAAATTGATAGTGGAATTTCATAACAATATGGATTCCGAGCCAAAAGAACTGCTTATTGAGGCCAAGAACGAATGAAGCCAATATCGGTTGCACTGTTCCAAAGTGAAGCGTATCCCAGAGAGAGCGTTCTGTTGCGATCGAAAAAAATAGTTGACGGTCGGGTCATGGTCTGGACTATAAAGTGGGACAAAACTTTCCCGCCACTTTATTCTAAATACTTTTTAACAGGTGGACGATTATTGTCATGATGGAACATTACACAGAGAAAACAGATTCGTGTTCACAACCGAATTTGGTGCCAATCGAATGATTCTGCCTTAGTGACCGAATTTTACAGTTGTGGCTACAAAATTTTAGAAGTGGCAACAAAAGTTTGGTTACTTCAATCGAAATTCTTCTCTGTCTACTGATTTTCTGTTACTAAAACCGTAAAATTCTATATGTACAACCGAATCATTCGATTGGCAACAAATTCGGTTGCTATTACGAATCTGTTTTCTGTGTGTACGATTTCAAGTCTGGCCACATATTCTGGGATTTTTTGGCTAATGCTCGCTTCAAACGAATCGGTTGCGATTGGTATAGGTTCCCTGTGATGGTCTGGTTAGATTTCAGCAGCTCATAATAGGACTCTTTTGCTCACACCAAATACAGAGAATTACCTTAGCGCCATGGATATTTGGATTTGGTGTTGATTCGGCTGGTTGGACGGGCTTCTCAAACGATCTCTTACGCTTCGGGTTATCGTAATGGATCCATTTTTCATCGCAAATAATGAGTCGGTGCAAAAATGATTTTCTTTTATCAAGGTCTTTCTTCAAGGTCTCTCGGCTTCAATTCGTATGGTATTCAATTTCCCTGCTTTTGGACGAATCCTACTGCTTGAAAACATTTTGAAATTGCTGCTTGAGTAGCTCCAAATGATTTTGCAAGCTATTGTTGAGTTTGACAACAATCTTCATGGAGTAATGTGTTCAATTCTTGGTCTTCAAACCTTTTTGACTGATCTGGGCGATATTTGCCTTCCGTGTCCATATCACATCTTCTGAACAGAACAAGCTATCGCTCACACGTTGAAACCGAAGGAACACATTCACCATAAGCTTTGTTGAGCAATTGGTGTGCTTCAGCTTCACACTTTTTCAAATTAAAGAAGTAAAGCAAAACTTCTCGCGTGTGACGTTTTGTTTGCACAAAATTCGACATTTTGGAAACAAACAAAAAAGAATTTGTTGTTTACACTATAATGTTCAATAACTAAGTGAGAATAAATGACAGATATGTACCCTTCAAAATGACATATAAGTTAATAAAAACAAAAGCCGAGTTCAAAAGATACGCCATCTAGTGAAAATCCACGCAAAATTTTAGATTCCCTAGAGAATCTACTTCAATTAAAAAAGTTTTGAAATAAAAATGTTTACAAATCTCCTAAGATTTTAATAGTGTTAATAGCTAACTTCTAATTTCATTTGTAAAATTGTATATACTTAAGAAATATAACTTAATCCCTCTATATTTAATTTATTCTATAAAAAGTATTTGTAAAAATTATTATTAATATTTTATTTAATTACACTCATAATAACTTATTTGTTTATAATTCAAAAGAAAACTATCACCATAAAGTGCGTCAACATTCGGAAAATATAAATTAATACACTTTTTCAATAAAGTTATTAAATTTTCTAAACATACATAACATAAATACATATAAATATTTAGTTTTAATCACCCCATTATTTAGAAAAAAACACGAAGAAAAATCCTGTAAATAATATCACATCTTCATTGAAAAAAACCACATAAATTGTGTTCATTCAAAAATACATTAAAATTAGAACTTTAAATCACTTCAAATTCTGAAACATGAAAATATGTTAACAGAAATGATGAGAAACATAAAAACACAAAACAAATATTAAACGAATTTAATTCATAAATTTTAGTTAGCAAAATTTTTTTTGACTTAATTTTAAACTGATCAAAAAAATAAAAACAAAAGAAATTATCTATTAAAATTTAGTATTTAAAGAAAAAACAAAAAACATTTACATAAATATAAAAAAAATCAACAAAATATATATTTAAAAGAAAAAAAAGTTAAAATGCACTTCATATTTAAAAACAAAACATAATTAAACAACAAACAATAATAAAACACAGCATAAATCATAAATTTATATTTAATATCTTGATTTTTAATTTTAAACAATTTATAAGAAAACAATAACAGATTTTCTTCATACAAATTTTAATTTAAAACTCGAAAATTGGTGCTTTTTAACAAAAATAATTAAACCAACAAAGTCCTATTAGAATCCCTTTAAATTAAAAAATAAACTTGTTAAAAATAAAACAATGACATTTTGACATTACAGCAAATGTAAACAATGAAATTAAACTCAAAATAATAATGTAACAAATCATGTTAATGTCTAAATGACAAGTTGACAGGCAACCTGTCATGTTATTGTGTATTTGTATGTTGTGTAAAAATGTCATTTATATGTATATTCTTACATTCTAATTAATTTAGAATATTTGTAAACAGTTCATTTCATTTACATATATTTATAATTTTATTTAAAAAAAAACAGAAAATATTTTAAAAATTAATTAAAATTTCCTAAATTGGTTTGTTTGCAAAACATTTATAGATCTCACAGTTTCATATCAAAATATGTAGCTCATGCAATTTTAGCATGAAACTAGAAATTTTTATTATCTTTAACCCATAAATGCATATTGTTGCCAAATATCAACATTCCAGTTCCACTTAATTTTAGACGAAAATAAGCTTGATACTAATTCAGATTCTTCTTCAGCAGAATGAAATTGAGTACGATAAGTTTCAGCTAAAGAAATTCTAAAGCAAACTAAAGCTATAGGAAATATAATAAATAAAAATCAAATAAATAAATATTTGATACCTTATAGAAAAATAAAAGTAAAAATCATGCATAAATAACCCTTGATATAATGCAATATTCCTAAATAAATTCCAGATTAAAAAAGGAATGGAAAATTGCTCTTCTCACCTAAAGGATGTTAAATATTATGTATTATTATCATTAGCAAGGCTTTACGCACTGCGATTCATAGGATATTTTGTTCAGCCTTACATGTTTTATCCCAACAGACTTAAGCTATCCAACAGAGATCAATTATGTCCCCCGGATCCATAAAGGCCCTTTCGAGCCATCTGGTTCTGCACATTGCCAGCATTGGGTAGTCGAATAGAACATTTCCATTGTTCATTATCAACATTACCTCAAGTCATCCTTTCTTAGAGATAGCAACAACTGAGATCTACGTTTGGATAGAGTAATGAACCGTTTGGACTGTCGATGTCCTGGTAAATAACCTCAAAAATGGGCAAATTCCAATTCAACCCAAGAACTTATACGTTCCATCCCACGTGGGATGTCAAAGAACGGTTCATTACCTATAAACGAGCGTCGGGCTCTCCTGTTGTCCAGACAATCAGCACATTTAGACCTTCATGACCCGGTACCCAGCACCGAGTTCATTCAAGCATGTCCAGCAGTCCGTAACAAACACCAAACCTCACTTTATATGATGATAAAACTTTAAGAGCAGGCTGGCTATTCGACATAACAAATATCCTAGTATTCCTTAATATCCTTCTTAAACATATAAGGATGGCGTAAATCTCCGCCTGAAATATTGAAGGAAATGTACCCATCGGGATATTCCTTTGAAAATTGGGCCCAAATTGTCATCATTAGCCTTTGTTTGCAACCATCTCTAAACCGCACTTTATCGGCATTATCCTGCCACCATGTCTGATTTATCCACTCATTCCTTTCAGGTATAAGGACCCTAAACTTCCTATTTAACACCAAATTTTGGTGATATATAGTCTGATACTGCGCATATGCTCAACCAGATCACCCGGCATTTCACTTGATATCCCTAGTAATCTGGTTGCACTCTTATTAGATTCCTCCACTATCAATATATGTAAGAGTGAGCCCCAGTAATAGAAGTACAGATGAGGTGATAGACCTTAACAAGTAATGATCTCACAGTCATCTGTTACACTTTATTCCACCATGTCAGGGCGGCATATATTGGCCTTATCATTGGAATAAAATACCGGTAAATCATCTTCACTTTTAACCCCCACGTTTTACAAAAAAGTCGCTAACAGGCATATTTTGCCCCAGTTGCTTTTTTGAAAGTGTTGGATAGGTGAGAATTTCAAGTGAGATTCCTATCAAGTGCCATTCAATGTAGGCTGTATGAGTCTATTTGGTAAATGGTACCAGAATTGTCTTGACTGGGTTTATGGTAATCCTATTTCCAAGCGCCACTTGGTGGTTATATTCAGAGCAGTCTGCATCCTGTCCGATATCATTACGACATCCCACCTAGTAACAGAAATTACTAATAGAGGCAACCTTGTGGACAATAGGAATAATTCGATTTTTCATTCTTAAAAGACGAAGTTCAACGGTACGTGAAATTAACGAACTTGAATTCGTAAGTTTCGTTAATTTGAAACTAATATTCGGCAATTATAGAACTTTCTATCTCGTTTGTAGGTAATAAATGTCCAGAATTCATAATAAAATCACTGGTCTGATCTGATCACATCTATTTCAGATGGCGAGCGATCATTCTTGGGAATACAGCTGGCTATAAGTTTGTAAATTGCCAAATGCAATTCATAAATGTACAATAATTTCTGTGGGATATAACAACTAAGGAGTTAGTATCAATCGAAGATTCAAATTAAATTTAAGCTTTCTGGAAACTGACTTTAACTCAGAATTGCCTCTATCAATTCTAAGTTGATAGACTTAAAACATTGTTGTAATGGAATAAATAGTAGCTTAGTGCAATTAAATTCAAGTTTCTTAAATTTTCTTTGAGAAACTTTTAAGAAATGAAATGTAATTTTTTAAACTTTGTTTTTAAAAACATTCTAAGATATTCAGTTATGTCCCATTGTTTAGTTACGTTGACAAGTGGAATGCTTTAGTTTTTGGGTTCATTATAAAAACATTCTTAATAAAATATTAATAAATCCTCAAATTTCAATTTAGATTATTCAGATTTTGAAAATGAATCAAATTTGAGAATAATTTTTACATTTTAGAAAATAAATCACTGAAATAATTTTAAATAATGGAAACAAATGCAGAAATTTAACAAAAATGTTGACCATAATTTTCTTTTGATTTCATTTTGAAAGTCAAAACTGTAGTTTTTAAAAAAAATTTAATTTTACCAATCTGTATACAATAATACAATTGATTACCACTAAAATATTACATTACAATAACTTTTTAAACAAAGTATAATGATTAAATTGGCATCATTGTACAACAGACAGTAAATATGTACTCATATATTAAAGCTCAAGGTTATATAAAGCCAAAAGTGCTGCCATGATAAAAGTTACAGTTATATTTATCACAAGCAATAAGTAAATTACATGTCTTAGCCTACTTTTAGGGGCACACATAAATATTTCAGTAAATAAAATTATGTTTAAATAAAACTGTGAGATCTATAAATGTTTTGTTTACAGAATTTATAACCTAAACTCCGTTTAAACAGCCTCTTAATCATAAAGTTTAATTCTATGTATTTATTTTAAAACCAACCAAATTGTATAGTATAAAAAAATAACAAACCTTTAGAAAAAGTCCTATATAATTAATTATAAATTATGTTTAAGAAATTTATTACATAAAAAAAACCTAGAAAATAAAGAAAAAAAATTTTGCAATTAATTGTTGTTTCTTTTTTTAATTTTATAATAAACCAAAAAAAAAAAAAGATTGTTAAGAAAAAATATTATTAAAAAGAAAAAAAAAATATATACAAAAAAATTAAACATTTTTTGAATTAAAGTAGAGAGAAAAAAAATATTTATTTATAAGTTTTATTTATTTATTATTATAAAAAAATGACTATATTTAATTGTTATTGAGTTTTTAAACCAAAAAAATAAGAAAAAACAAACAAAAAATATTTTACTTAACTATAAAGAAACAAAATTGAATTATTAAACACTTTTTGTTTAAAAAAAAAATAAATTTGAGAAATTGAACAAAAAATATTTACATAAAATTTTCTTTAAAGATTTTTTTAACAAAAATAAAAAAAAATAAAACTTATAAAAAAAAAATTATATTAAAAAAAACGCTATATACACCTTGTATTAACTATAATATTTAAAACGAAAAACAAACAAAACAAAAATTATATATAAATAATATAAAAACAAACACTGTAAACCATTTATTTACCAAAAACAAAACAATTATATGAATAATAATAATTATTACAATGGAAAATGAAAAAAAAATCAAGAAATAATAATAATAAAATAATTTAAAAAAACTGTAATAAATATTTAATAAAAAAATAAATAACAACAGTTTAATTAATATGAAAAAAGGTAAGTAAGTGAAATAAAAATACATGACTAAACATGTTCATAAAATGCGGATTTTGTTTTAAAAGCTTAACATTTTTTGCATTTCTTAGATAGTGTATGATAAATCTAAACAAACTTCCTTTGTTTGAAAAATATCATATTTATTCGTTTGAAAACATAAACGAAAAGTCATTGCACTCCCTTTGAAGCACGTGATATTTGCTAAATTATCGCATAAAATGTTTAAAACTCGATTAAAATGTTCGTATAAATAAATGTTGACAGTTAACAGTTTTAAATGTTTAACATTTTATGGCCACTTTGTTAAAAATATACAATTTTTTATTGTTAATACAAGTTTTTTATTTGTTTTTTATTGCAAATGTTTTAAATTATGTGTTTAATACAAAGTTATTAATTTGAAAATACCTTAAGGTACCTCAAGTGGGTTAAAACGAATTGCAATTAACCCTACACAGGCCACAAGGCCACAGTTCACCAATTTGGTTTCCGTGAGCATAATGGAACTATCGAGCAAGTTAACCATTTAAGAAAATCTTTTGAACTTAAAAAAATATTGTTCGGTCATCTTTTCAGATGTCTTACAGGGTTTTTATAAGGTTTGGAATAAAGGTCTAATACATAAGATTAAATGCTTGCTGCCTCCTAAATAGTAGTTATAGATTACCTATAGGACCGTTTGTTTAAGGTAAAGATCAAAACTGGCATTCCACAGGGATGTGTTCTCGGACCAATATTTTGCTTGAGGAAACTGTTCCTCTATATCACTTAACAACAATCAAAAATTTTTGGAAATAAATCTGGCATTTCTAAACGGCTCTTCCGATTGGGATAATATTTGACATGGGCATAGCCAAGGAGTATTCGAGTTTAAGTTATTAAAATGGGCCCTACTGATGATCCAGGGGCGGCGCTATGGGGACCTTCGACATGTAAAATTTTTAAACACGTGCAATTTTTTAGTTTCCCATCCGATTTCAAAGTTTTTTTATATATTTTTGGAAAGCGCTGGTCTAGGTCTTGAAATTTTCATAAAATTTCAGCGTTATAGGCATTTCAAAAATTAAATTTTAAAATTTTGCCATACCTTGGTCCCCTTTTTTAAAAATATTGCTAGAACTTTGAACCGAATGGACTCGTTTGTTGGTTAGACAACTAAATTACGAATAACATACAAAAGATTTCAGAGCAATATCAATTATGGATCCAAAAATAAACGATTTTAAATTTAAATATTCCAAAAATAGTTGCGAAGAGGTGACTTAACTCTTTTTTTTATTAAAAACTAGTTGACCCCCGGCTTCGCCCGGTAGCATTTACTAATGTTAGTTCGTCAAGTTTCTCCAACCCTGCCTGTTCTTATTTATTTGCATCTAAATTTTTACTGCATACTTTAGGGGCTTTTTTATTACAGTTGACTGGACTCCAAAAAAGCCGGTTTTAGCCGTAATTTTTTAATTTTTTTCTTTACAAACCAAAAAAAGAAATCAGCCAAATCGCTCCAGCCGTTCTCACGTGATGACATTACATACATGGACCATTTCATTTTTATATATATAGATAAACTTTCTTTAAGAACATATACATATAAGCTATCTATACGAAGAACATTTTGGTATAAAAAGATGACCTATTTTTCGAGTATGTCGCCACTACGACCTTCGGAATGTGACCTATTTTTTTTATCAAAATTTCAACTTTGGGCCACATGTTCTAAAATCCCAAAGCTGGGATCAAAAAACGGGAAGCAGCTTTTGAAACCTTGATGTGTTCCCTATTTATCCCAAAGTCTTTTCTCAACCCCGAAGGAAATGTGGACCTTATGGGCAAAATTGTAAAAAAATACCATTTTTGGGATTTTCGCTCCAATTTTTAGGAATTGCGGGATTGCCTTTGACCTTTTGACAAGTCTTTTTAAACTTTGTTATTTAGAATGACAATTTTAAAAAAAAGTTGAAAACTTCATTGAGTTTTGTAAATAAATAAAGATTTTATTACATATTTATTGAGTTTCTAAAACTAAAATTTGTATCAAAATTTGAATAGGATTGCAAATATGTGACATGTCACACTTGGATAGATACCTTACTTGATGTCTCCACATAGTAGCCAAGAGGTTCACATGATACCAAAATCTTCTATTTGCTCTGGCTGATCAACGACCAATCTTAAGTAAGCCTTGACTGTAAAGTCATCTTGTATAAGACTGTTTTAAAACCAATTTGGACATACGTAATCCACTTATGGGGAACGGTAAATAATACCATTATTGATATTGTACAGAGGGCTCAATCTAAAATTCTTAGGATCGCGAAGGGAGCAGCATGGTATATTAGAAATTAGAACTTCCATAAACACATCGTGACAGATACATCTCGAAATTGCAACAAAAAGATTACTTGCAAGAACCCAAACTCGAACAAAGCTACGTATAGCTGATCATCAAACTTTGTGCATGAAGATTTACTAAAAACGGGAAGCATCGAAACAGGGGGTTTTGCAACTTCTAGAGAAAAAGAAAAAAAAACATTGTTAGCTATGTTACCTTTTCCCATCTTTTTGGCAACATATGGATTCCGGGCCAAAAGAACTGATCGCCTCTTGATGCCAAGAACGAATCAAGCCTATGTAGGATACTCTGTTTTAAGGTGAAGCGTATCCCAGAGCGAGCGCTCTACATCGATCAAAGCAAATAGAAGTTGGAAGGGGCAAGGTGTGGACTATAAGGCGGGAAGCGAAACTTCCCAACTACTTTCATTATATATGTAAATCATTTCTGGCCGCATATTCTAGTCGTTTTTTGGCCAATGCTCGCTTCAAACGAATCAGTTTCGTTTTGTACAGGTTCCCTGTGATGGTCTGGGGCCAAATTTCAACAGCTCAGAACAGTAGGACCCTTTTCTTAGAACCAATTACCTTAGCGCCATGGATATATGGTCTCTTACTCTTCGGGTTATTGTAATGAATCCATTTTTAATACCAAATAATGATTCAGTGCAAAAAAGATTTCGCGACATCAACTTGTTTACAATATTATTTAGCGATTTCTTTTTAAACAGTTGCTCACACTCCTTTAACTTCTGTATAAAAAAATCGTAAATTAAATTTCATTTAATTATTCATACTTCTTCATTAACAACGTAATAAATAATCTAAATTTTTTCCTGACAATAAAATACTTCCCGTTAAATTTTTGTAATTAAAAAAAAAAACACCAAATGAATTGCTCAAGCTTAAAAAACAAAATAGTAAACAGTAATTAATAATTGTGCTAAAAATTCCAAAATCTCCTCTAGACAGTCGATACATTAAATAAATAAATTATAAAATTGCCAAAACAAAATAACAATAAAAAGTTTTATTTAATGCACAAATAAAAGTTAATGACTTTATTCGCACGTTTAATTTTTTTTTATGTAAAATAATTCGCGTCATCACAGATTTGAATCGAATTTTTTTTTTGCTTTAGAAAACATAAACAACAAAATTCTTAAAAACCAGTTATGATGGCTTTGACGCCACGAATTTAATAAAATTAAAAATAAAATAGGCGCCATTACGATATAAATTATAACAATTAAACACGGGGATAAACAAAAGCATTTCGGGCAATATGAATTAGTTATTTTGAAAAATTCCATAGAAAACAATGCTCTTTGGTCTATAGGGGGACTACAACACCATTTCCAATTGTATTTTAGAAATTTCTAATTGTATTTTAGAAAATTCCAATTGTATTTCAGAATTTTCCAATTGTATTTCAGAAAATTCTAATATAATATTCTGAAAAACCATTGGACAATTCTGAAATACAATTAGTAACTTTTTAAGTATACATTAAATACAATTGGAATATTCTGAAATACAATTAGAAATTTCTGAAATTTAATTGGAATTTTCTGAAATACAACTATAAGCTTCTGAAATACAATTGGAAATGGTATAGTGTTATTACTAAGACGTATTTTTTATAACATATTAAACGGTTTTTAATCGTATTTAGAATAAAACGTGGTCGCTGTTGTTCTTAATTCAAATCTTGCAAGACACTATTATTTTGAGGTCGTTTTATATTCATTTATTTAGAAAGCTATAGGATAACTATTTGTGGACTAAGAGAATATTTCAACAAATTTTCCAAAAATAAGCGATTTTGAATTTAAAATTGAGAAAATTTTTAATTTTCGTATTCGTAGAAAAAAAAGTTTACAAAATAGTTAATGTATTATATGGTTGGGCTAGACCGACCATACTTTCTTACTTGTTTTTAATATATTAAAATGTGAAATTTTATGTTAAAAACGCAATAAAAATCACTCTAGAACAAGAAGGTCTACTATTTTTAAAAACTGTTTATAAAAAAAATTCCATCAGTTTTCTACATAATACAAAAACAATTAATTTGTTTAGTCTTTTGGTTTGCATCATTCAATACATTATACACAATTCGACGAATCTTATAAGTTTGTGTATTTGTATCTTGTAAATATTTGGACCGATTTTGTAGATACGAGAATCATGTGTAAGGTTGTCCTTAAACTGAACAATTTCATTGGAATACAGTACGGGCTCGATTTGCGCAACCGAAAGGAAATCGAGGTTGTTGCGATATTCGAAATGTTGCAACAATCAACCACTATATACGCTATTATTTTTTATTCTTTTTTTAACAAAAACATGCAATTTAATTAACTAAAAGTAATTAATTCATTTATTAAACAAAACAAAGTAAAAATAAATATAATATGTACTCGAATAAATAAAAATATATTTTAATAAAAAATAACTGAATAAACAGCCAAAATTCTTTATGAGAGCAGTGTCGTCGTGAAATTACGCTTCTGATTTACGCTTTTGAATTACGCTTCTGATTAAAAAACAACCAGAATAAATAGAGAAGAAAATAGAATAACTTCTGAATAATATTACATATGAAAAAAAAAATAAAGTTGCACTTATCGCGTCTGTTTTTTGAAAAAAGTTGCAGTTATAAAGACTGCAATGTTAAAAAATAGGCTGTTGCGCTAATTGGTCAGTTGCAATAATAGGTAGTTGCACAAATCGAGCCCGTACTGTATTTTAATAAAAAAATTCATTCTTATGAAATCTTTTTTTTATATTTTTTGCCATAATAAAATTTGAAACGTTTAGTGAAATAAAAATTATTCTGGGTCATGAAGGTCTACTATTTTTATACCCAAAATCAAAAAAAATGGGCGGTCGGTTGTTTTATTACAGTTTGTAAATATGAACGCTTATGCATTAAACACATTGAAGACAGCAGGCTTCCGACTTCAATCTGTCAAAAATAGAATACACACGTTTATATGAAGACGATTCTTTTGACGACAGCACAACTTCACGACGACACGACTTCGTTTGCTGCTGCTGCCCAATTAGGCTAATTTCTATTTTTGTCAACTTCAAAACAGAAATAGTGTTGCTAATATAATAAAAAATGTAAATCAAATTAGTGCTTAAAAAAATATATTTTTTTTTACTTAATTAAGAGAAGTTTCTGATAACCATATTGAAATGAATTAATAACAGGTACATAAATTATTACCACATATATATATTTACTCAAAATAATTGTTTAACGTTTAATTACTTTGGAATTTTGTACGGTTATTTTTTATTAAAATAAAAAATTAAAGTGACATCACTGAATTATAAATCAGCTGTTTACTTTGAAGCTGTCGTCTTTAAAAGAATTCACCGGCTGCCGCACGGCTGCAACTTCAGCCAGCAGCATTTGTGTTCGTGAAGTCGTGAAGCCTGCTGTCTTCAATGTGTTTAATGCATTAATTTATTACTGTCACATTAATAGCAGGGTCAGACGGCATGTATTGCTTGTGTATTGGAACATGTATTCGATACATATGGAATTCCATGTGTATATCAAAATTCACGTTATACATACGATTCATAATTTCCACGTTCAAACATACATATGTAATTGCATGTGACATAACCTCTATTAGTTTATATGTTTGTTGTTTATACCCTACACCACCATAGTGGGGAGGGTATTATGCGTTTGTGCAGATGTTTGTAACGTCCAAAAATATTAGTCTAGCACCCACCTTAAAGTATACCGATCGACTTAGAATCACTTTCTGAGTCGATTAAACGATGTCCGTCCGTCCGTCCGTCCGTCCGTCCGTCCGTCTGGTTGGCTGGCTGGCTGTCCATGTAAACCTTGTGCGCAAAGTACAGGTCGCAATTTTGAATATATTTCGATAAAATTTGGTACATATAATTTTTTCGGCCCAAGGACGAACCCTATTGAAACTGGCTGAAATCGGTCCATTATTTCATATAGCCCCCATACAAATGTCCTCCCGAAATTGGACTTTATCGGTCATAAATGTTTATTTATATATGTATCTACACAAATTTCGCTCCAAATAACTTTTATACATACGAAATTCATGTCACCAAATTTTATTACGATCGGTGCATAATTAGTCATAGCTCCCATATAAGACCCGCTTCCGAAAATCACTTTAATGTGCATAAATCGCTTAAAAATGTTGGTATACACACAAAATTCAACATAGTTAACTTTAATATAGACATAAATCACACGACCTAATTTTATGGTGATCGGTCCATAATTGGTCATAGCTCCCATATAAGGCCCACTTCCAAAAATCACTCAAAAATATAAATTATTGATATTTTAAAAGAAAAATATTTTTACTCATTTACTTGGTGTAGGGTATTATATGGTCGGGCTTGACCGACCATACTTTCTTACTTGTTTTAACAATATATTTATTTAAAACGTTTTTAAATCACAATAAATATATTTAATGCAATGAAACTTATTTTGTTATGATTTTTCTTTACTCGTTTTTGTTTTGTTATTTTTTATTTTGTACTCACACAGTGTTGTATTTCAAAATACAATACTGTTATACACACGAAAATAGAACATGCTCTAATTGCCAAAAATGTCACGAGTAATACACATGTATTTTACATACACAAAGTTTCATATGGATCACACGGTATGTAAATGTTTACATATGTAAAAATGTACCAAAACATGGCACAAAACACAAGCAATACATGCCGTCTGAGCCCCCTTTTAGTATACCTTCTGAATCCACTAATAGGGGGGTCAGACGGCATGTATTGCTTGTGTATTGGGACATGTATTCGATACATATGGAATTCCATGTGTATGTCAAAATTCACGTTATACATGTGATTCATAATTTCCACGTTCAAACGTACATATGTAATTGCATGTGACATAACCTCTATTAGTTTATATGTTTGTTGTTTTTAACAATATATTTATTTAAAACATTTTTAAATCACAATATATATATTTAATGCAATGAAATTTATTTTGTTATGATTTTTCTTTACTCTTTTTTGTTTTGTTTTTTTTATTTTGCACTCACACAGTGTTGTATTTCAAAATACAACTCTGTTATACACACGAAAATAGAACATGCTCTAATTGCCAAAAATGTCACGAGTAATACACATGTATTTTACATACACAAAGTTTCATATGGATCACACGGCATGTATATGTTTACATATGGAAAAATGTCCCAATACATGGCACAAAACACAAGCAATACATGCCGTCTGACCCCCCTTTAATTGTGTTAATTGAAACAAATTGTCATCGATTCTTTTTCAAATTATGTTAAAGAGGATTCATAGTGAAAGGCCTTATGTGGCAACAATGAACCATGAAATTAAGAGATTTATGCGTGTTAAAGTGATTTTCGGAAATGAGTACCGATCAACATTAAATTACGTGACAGGACTTCCGTATATATTAAATTTATTTGGAGCAAAATTTGTTTAGATACCTATGTATATAAATTTAACAGTTATGACCGATAAACTCCAATTTAGAGAGGACATTTGTACACGTTCCCTGTGATGGTCTGGTCTGATTCCAGCAGCACATAATAGAGAATTACCATAGCGCTATGAATATTTATTTGGTGACGATTTGGCTAATTGGACGGCCTTCACGATCGGTATACTTTAAGGTGGACTAATATTTTTGGGCGTCACAAACATCTGCACAAACGCATTATACCCTCCCCATTATGGTGGTGTATGGTATAATCATTGATTAGAAAACTGGTTCCAGAATCGTTCCAATCATTAAACTTGTTCGGAAGGTGAAAAAAAAACAAAAATGATTAGTTTCAAAGTTCTAGAACTAGTTGTGGAACTAATACAGTTTTTCTTGACATTTTATTATATTTTAAATTCTAGATTTCTATAAACTCAATTATTAAATTAAAATGATTTATTTTTATACCCAGCATCAGAAAGACTATTTAGGGAACGATATCACAGAAACCTTGTGCTTAGATGTCCTAATGCAGGACAATGACAAAGAAGATGAAAAATTGTCTCATCCTCCATCTTGACAACTTCTACAGAAGTCGTTATAGGGCCGGTCAAGTCTCCTCGCATGGGTGGCAAATGTGTAGTGTCCGGTTATCACTATATTACTAAATTGTGAACGTGACAGGCCAAGAAGATATGTTGTCCGTCCTCGGTTTGGTTGGTTGGTTTACGTGGTAGTTCACTGCGTGCAAACAATCAAGTAGAGTCGAAGGGATTCCGTTTTGACAAGACCACACCAATCGTCAGATGTAATGTCATTTACATCGTAATGTATGTAAAATGTATACAAAAGGTCGAGTTTGCTAGACCCAAACCTGTAACCGTGAGATATCTCAGTAGGTCATTGAGTTTAGACCCGGCTACCTCACCAAGGTTGGTCAGTGTATAGTTGGCCATGAATTTATGTGTCTTGACACTCAGGGCTGGGCATTCGCAGAGAAGGTGGAAAATCGTTTCCTCTTTTTCCCTATCCTTACAGCTACGACAATGGTCGTTATAAGGGAGTCCCAGGCAATTTGCATGCTTGCCTAAAGTACAGTGCCCCTTTAATACTGCCAGCAACCTTGATATATCCCTTCTATTCCAGGTTATCAAGATGGCCACATCAACTTGGCTACCCTACATGTGTCTAAATTACGCCATCTATTCTCAGCCTTTGTAAGAAAGTGTCTGAAGATAATACCTTTAATAGTCCCAGTGGAATTGCTACTGAGACCGCATTGGAGATATTTAAGACAGATCCCATTCTGGCTAGTTCGTCTGCCTGTTCATTACCGTAGTGGTCTCTGTGCGCAGGGACCCAAACCAAAGTAATGTCAGATAGACGATCTAGTCTTGACAGAGAATTCTTACATTGCCTAACTGGTGAAAATTAAGTTGTGTAGGCCTTCAGTGAGAGAAGTGCCGCCTGGCTGTCAACAAAGATACCTATATTGCCGCTAGTATTATGATCCTCGGTTTTGTCGGCGTCATATCATCGTAATTACTAATTTGTAGCTTGCAATTAGATAACGGAATCCTGCATAGGAAGTTTATGACTCCATCAGTCATTTGGCATTTTTTCGCCAAAGCATCAGCAACCAGAGTACGGAAATAAACAAATCGAAACGTTTGCTATCGTTTTGTTTTGTTCTTTTCAGTGAGTAAAACAAAAACCAAACACATACAATGAGAATGATTGCCCCATTATGTTTTGTATTGTTTTTGCTCATGAGCGCAAACTGTACATTAATATAAATATTGAAACATTATGATAAAAAACGTTTAACAAACGTTTGGTAATAGAGAACACAGTACAAAAAAAAACAAAACGAATAAAAAATAGTTTCTCTATCTGTTTTGTACTCAAATGTACGATTGTAACGGTAAATTAAATAATGCAGATGAGTGAAAAGCTAATCGTTTCGTTTTCTCTCTTTGTCACTTGAAAAGTTATTGTTTTGTTTTTGCTCATGTACAATACAATATAAATATTTTGATTTGTTTTGTACACAGGTGCCCGTAATATCTCCGTGTCCACGTACCCAGATGAGTACGTCTTTTGAATGTCTCGCCATACTGTTTAAGGATGCCCGGCATTCCTGGACTAAGTTTGATGTTGTATACACACCTGTCAGATATTTTATTGGGGCCTGATTGTCAGTATATATACGAATATCCCTGATTGATATCTTGTTATAATTGAGGAAGTTAGCCGCCCTTTTAATGCCCGATATTTCAGCTTAAATAATGCTACATTTCTAATTTCGAATTCCTGAATATAGACACCTACGCTAACTCGATCTCCCTTCCTAAAGCCGTCGGTATACACTGAGAGGCTCGTTGTGTTATGTAAAGATCCGTCCATTTGAGTCCTCATGACCGTTGAAAACACGAAAGGGTAAGTTGGCTGAAATTTTCCACAAATAGAATTTCGAATTACGATTTATGTGAGGGCGTTTAAAAATAGGGTAATTTTTTTTAAATATTTCCCATATAACTCGTGGGTCCACAGTAATTTCGTTAACGGTAGCGGTAACGATTGCCAACCTTGTATAAAACTGTTTTTCTATCATATAAACAAAATACAAAAAATAATAATATTTAATATAGTCAAAAGTTCAAATGTTTATTAAATAAATTAGTATATACTGTACTGTTTAATAAATTTCGAAAAATTTTGGCTGATAACAAATTTTGTTCAACATTTGTACTCAATTTAAAAATGATAACGCTTTCCAAAAATCTGAATTGTTGTTTATTATTAACAAAAAATATTAATTAGAGCATCCCTGCATGACTAAAAATCTTGACAAAAAAACCCAAATTCTTTTTAAATTTATTAAAACGTTTAAATTCCTGTATATGTAATAAAAAAACCAGCAGCTTACTGTTATACTTGTTAATAAATTCCGGTTAAAAACGGAGCGTGAGTAAGTGCATCGCACCCTTGATGTAATATACAATTAATTTACAAAAAACTGTTGTAATAACACGTTACGAGAAGCTACTTTTAATTAATTTAACTTTTTCTTTCATAAGAGATTCTCAGCTCCACCCGCTTTTTTAATGAGATTTTTTTTTAATTTCTTCAGCTGTGATTTGTTTTTTTTTTGTTTTTGAACTTGAACTTGTTGCTGCTGGCGTTGTCATTTAGTTTGTTGGAATGAAATTGAAATCGAAACCAAAGAAATAAGTGTTTGAATTAAATACAATTATTATTATTGTATTTACTTGTTAAGCAAGAATCGCAATTATCATCGCAGTTTAGTTAATTTGGAACTCATATATAACATGCTGAATTTGTGTTTCAATTAAACAGTTGTTTCATAAACATTGTGGTGTTTAAACGTTAATTTAAATTAAACAAAATAATTAATTTTGATTTTTCTTGATTTGTGTTATATTGGAGATTAAAATAAAATATTCAACATGAAATTCGCCGTAGTTATTTGTGTTTTGTGCAGTTTGATTGCTGTCAATGAAGCTGCCATTGCCATGGCCAGATTCAATAATCCAAGTGAGTGCTAAGAAAGGATTAAGTTTAAAAAAGGATTAAGTGATTTATCTGATAAAGGATTTTATGTTTAAGTGCTGGTTCACACACGTCAAGTTTACTTGTGCAAGTCTTGAGTTTGTAGATGAGTGAGGAGAGGAGATTGGAAAGATTTTCCTCTTTTTCTTTCTCTCTCTTCTATAAACTCAAGACTTGGTCAAGTAAAATTGGCGTGTGTGAAACCATAATCAATTTTTAAATTTATAAAATTTGTAAAATATAATGTTTTCACCATAAAAATTAAAAGTTCATGTTGCCATCCTTAATTTATGAATGTTTTTTATAAACAATTTGAAAAAATGTTTGGCCCTAATAAAATTATTTTTTTATACCCTTCACCTTCGTGAGAAGGGTATATTTTTTAAATAAATTTAACTAAATCCGGATCTTTTTCCTACATTTCTTTCTAGCTTATCCCGGCAAATGTACCATTGATGAAAAAACCATCTTGTCACCCGGACAAAAGGGCAAGGCCCCCAATAATCCATGTGCTGGTGTTACCTGCATGGACAATGGTTATGTAGAATTTAGAACGTAAGTTTTAAAAACAATGTATAACCGGAAATATATAACAAATTTAATGAATTATTGTTACATTAACAGCTGTCCCGCTGTGGCACCACCAAAAGGTTGTAAACTACGTGACTTTGTTAATACCAATCGTCATTATCCCGAGTGTTGTGAGCGTAAATATGATTGTACTAAATTGATTTAAAACCAGATACTCAGCAGAAAAGCTAGAACAAGAAAAAAGAAGACACAACAATTAAGAAAATAACATCATTAAAAGCAGCACTAAAACCTGAAATCATGACGTATCATCTCATATTTTTTTTACTACATTTAGTAGACCCCACAAAGGAAGGTGTGTCTTTATAAATTGTGGCTACTACATGACTTTAAACATTTACCATTAAAAAAAGAAAGAAACAAAGACTAAGAACCCTCACACTCATCATATTTATGTAGGAAGCTGTATGTGTTTCTTTTGGTTTAATATTTAAATTGTTTTTTTTTTATTAAGTTTAAGTTTAATGAATTTTTATTATTTATAAAAAAAGGTTTATAATTTATGTTATATTAATTTAAAGTAAACAAAGAAGAAAGAAATAAAAATATAAAAAAAAAATTACAAAATAATAACTTGTTTCGTTCATTTAAAGCAACTGTTAAACTTGTACAGACAATAATAAAAATAACTGATAATAAAAATACTTATTTGGTTATTCACTTGTATTTGACTGCATCACAAAATAACTAAATAAATTAATTAATTCAAAATTATTTAAAAATTTCTTTGGGAAATTGTGATTCAAATTGTATATAAAATGAATCTTTTTTGGCATTTGATATTTCGGCTTCCAAAGCGGCAGCAATAAAGTCTCTGTAAAATGAAAAATAAACAAGAAATAACAATAAATAAAAACAAATTTATTTTCCTATACTCACTCTTCCTCTGCCAATGTTATATTCACTCTACCCTTGGTTATTTCTGTAGGTCTTATGGAGCCAAAGAAATCGGTAATGGGTACTTTATAGGGATCTCGTTTATACAGATCTTTACGCACTCCCACCGTAGAAATGCACAAACGTTTGGGGCACACTGTCAACTATTAGAAAATTAAGTTTATTTTAAGTATTATAAAGATCTTTAGTTTATAGTTTTGTTTGAACTTACAAATTCTCCCATGGTTTTATCACTGTTTGGCTGTACCTTTTCCAAAAACTCCAATGCATAGTAGGTATAACGATCAATCATGTAAACGCCAATGGATGAATCAACATGATGCTGGAAATAAGGAAAAAAGTACATTAAAAATAAAAAATAATTTTTACTCAAAATACAAATAGATATACAGAGAGTGACAATTAGGGTTTTTATCTCGGGAATTTCCGGGACAAATTTCCCGGGAATTTTGCCAATTTTTCACTTCCCGATTCCCGGGATTTTTAGTCGGGATTCCAGGAAAATACAAAGAAAACAAGTTAGAACTCCATTTTTTTTAAAGTGAAAAGTTTTTTTTACAGTTTTTCGTTTATATCTCGGAAATAATATGTCGCTTAATATTATTATTTAGTTGGGGTTTAACGAACTGACATTTAAAAAGACATATGGAAAACTACACGATCTAGAAATAAAAGTGAATAATCTTCAATGCCAAAATGGACCGGTGCGAATTATTCCACAAAAATCTAGTAGAATAAAGGACCCCACTTTTGATGGCGGCACACGCTTTGGTATTTTCAAGTATAGAATTGATTTTGGCTTTGAAAGGAAACACAGCAATAGTTCTTGGTAACAATGACATCTTTATAATGAGTGTGTTTTCTGCAAAAAAATTCATTCTGTATTATAAAAATTCATAATTCTTCATTTTGTGAATGAACACCTTTGAATCCAATAATTTGGAAATTTTCATCTATAAGCTTTCCGTCATTATATTTTTTAAAAACTATTTGTATAAACTTTTATATTTTGTAAATAACAAGGCATCAAATGAAGACTTTATGTATACATACATATGTAAATATAACATATAACAAAGGATCGAAGGAATTAATTCTTAATTCCATTTTCGTGATCAAAATATATTTTATCTCTTAACGATTCTGTTAAATGTATTGGATTAATTTCTTTTACTAAAATAAAATTTGTTTCAATTCATTTTGTAAATGATTAAAAGCTAAATAAAACTGAATGAGATAAAACATTTTAACTCAATTTGTAGTAGATTTAATCAACAAAAATTTAATCATTCAAAGTTTGAATAAATTCTGTTATTAATTAATTTCACATTGAAGCTTTTAAAGGAAGCTAAAGAATTAGATATTGGGAATGGATTTATGAAATGAATTAAGTTCAAATTGAATTAATTAATACGAAGTTTTATATATAATTGAGGGATTCAAACGGTCTGCTATTATGTCGTATTGTCATAATGTCATAAAATATTTTTTTAGTTTAAACAAATTCTCGTTGTGTTGCAAACAAAAAAGGGTTATTTTATGACAAACCAATAAACATAGTTCAAAAAGTCTTATTAGTTTATAACATTTTTGTTTGAAACCCAACAAAAATTTGTTTAAACTAAAAAAATATTTTATGACATTATGACAATACGACCTAAAACGAGACCGTTTGAATCCCCCAAATGATTATAACACTAAGTTTTTATATGAAATTTTGCTATAATATTCACAATTCACAGTATTATTATATATTTCGGGAATAGCCGGGTACCCGGGAATGTAGAGAAACATTTTCCCGTTTCCCGGGAATCAAAAACCCTAGTGATAATACAATGGAAAGTTTTTTGAAAACTATATTACGTAATTTCAGTTCTCAAAACCATGACCTTTTACCAAATACATATTGCTCATTTGCTGCAACAACGTCATAATTAAAAATAGTCGTTTCGAGAAAAACGACTTTGAATGTTTTATGACATTTTACTATTTCTTAAATAAATTCGCAACAAATCATACGATTTCAGAAATAAAACCTGATTTAAATAGTAGATACTAATATCTTTCTAATATGTATTTAACACAAATTTTTACTTGTCGAATATACGAGAAAACATGAATTTTCATGTTGAATTTTATAACATGTAATTTGTGATCAACAGATAAACACGGTGGAGACAGTGTAATGGTATGGGCTTGGATTGGAAACCTGACATTTAATGAAGGAAACATAGACAGGTAGATGTATCTGGATCTCCTAAGAGATAATTTAGTACAAAGTGCGGAGAAACTTGGCATTAGGCAACGATCCCAAGCATTCATCTGGCATTGTAAAGACTTGGCTTATCTGGAACTGCTCACTTGTAATACAGACACTGCACAGAGTACAGACCTCAATGTTATTGAATATTTGTGGTCAATGCTGGAAAATAATAAGAAACCACAATATTTCTAATGCTTCGGATTTGAATCGGGCACTGCAGGAAGAATGGGGTAAAATTAGTTCCGATTCCCAGCAAAATCTTCACTTAAAATTTTAAATGTAGCTACAATTTAACTACTTCCTGACGCCCATTAACACGAAGCCTGGTTAGGCGTTAACTAATAGTTATACTGTCGGTTAAAATTATTTTTGTATGAAAACTGTCAGTATAACTATTAGTTAACACATAACCAGACTTTGTGTTACTGGAGCTGAATGAATTATTTTGTAGCCATGGCAAATATAAATCTAATCGTGAGGTCGCGAGTTCAACTCCCGGTTGGCTCAACTTTTTTGTAACTACAATTATATTTAACTAGCGGATACCCAGCGTGTCTTACTACGCTAAAAATTCTTTATTATAGAGGGGTTTTATAATAAAAATTGTTGTACCATATTAATGTACAAAAAAGTATATTTTTGTAAAAAAAGTACCAAAAGGGGGAGGAATTATACGTTCATATTTACGTTTACGTTAAAAGTTACAAAATCCATTCGAATTTTATTTCGAAAGTCTACCATTCCCTTTGAATTTAATTTCTGTAATATAGGATGCAAAAAAATACAAAAAACAAAAAGTACAACCCATCTGTCCACTTATTCCTCGTAAAACTACTACAAGACAATTAAATTTCAGTGTAGTTTAAGAAATTTTCAAAAATTTTATCTAAAACTTAAAATTAGTTCTCGAACTGTTAGGCTCGTCTTTGGTTGTTATCACCCTCTTATTCTCGTATACAATTTGACAAAGAACATTTAAACTGGCCGAGATAGAAATGGAATACTGTTCTCTTTTACTAGACTAGAGCACAAGTACACAAATAAGGCAGTCAAGTTTGGCAGTGGCAATATTATGATGTGAAGCTGTTAGAGCATGGTATGGTAACAATTCATATCATAGAAGATACTATGGAGATACAAAGTGGAAAATATGACGCCATTTTAAAGATTCCAGCAAGACGATGACCCCAAATACACCTATTGACTTGTAACAGAGTGGTTACAATCCAATTAGGTACTTGTTTTAAAGTGGCCTGCCCAATCTCCAGATCTCAATCCCATAGAAAACTTATCAAAAATTCATGAAAGCAAAATACTGACTCAAAAAATGTTATCACGTAGGATGCTTTATAAGATGTGTTTATATGTGAGTGACAATAAACGCAATAAACTTACCGACAATGAGTCCTCTCCCACCAAACTACTAGCAACAGCCAAAATATTGGGAGAAGTAAACTTTTCATACAAAGAAGCAGCCTGGCAAGTGTCAACCATTAAAAATAATTCATTGTAACTAAAACAAGAATATAATAAAAATTTTAGTAAACTGTTTTCAATCTAGAAATATTGATTTTGCAAATTTACGCCAAATTTATTTAACCCACCGTTTCTTCTCCCACATTTGCTCCACCGCATCTGCCAACTCCTGACTAGTGATCTCCTCTGAATCTTGGAATTTCAAAAAACCATCACCACCATGACCCGTCAAATAAATCAAAACATTACTGCCAGCATCCGTTAATAATTTCTTAGAACGAGCAGTACCATTTTGTGTACGACCCGTCAACAGTCTCACAAAATTCTCTACGGTCACCTCATAGCCACGATAATCCACCTCCACATCATCACCATAAACATTTATATGTTGATTGGCATTATTGTAAACCTGACCAGGACGGGGATTGCGAGGATTACAGGCCATGTCGTCGGCAATCATAAGTATAATCTGGGAATCGGGTATGCCTAAACGCTTAACAGATCTATAGATAGATAAAACATTAGCTACATGACGATAGTTAAACCAAAAACGAGAGGCATCTACTAGCACGGCCCAATTGTTGGTGTGGGTAGAACGTTGTACAGATTCTACATATGCTGCGGGCAGTTGTTTGGAGGACTAAAAGAAAAGTTGTCAAGTAATATAATAATACATATTTATGGTGCTTTATGGATAACTTACATCTTCACTTAAACATAGGCTACAACTTAGTACTAATATTAAGCTAATTTTAAATAAAATTTTCATTTTATTAGGGAATGTGTAATTTTTATCAATAAAAAGAAAAAATTTGTATGCGGCTTTTTTTTGTTTATTATCTGTCAGCTGTTTACCAATAAACTTGGCATTACTTTTTCACTTAGAACAACAGGCTGATTCGTAAATGTATAAAACATGAAATTAAGGTGTTACCAATCAAAATTGAGTAAAAAGGGTATTGCCATACTGAATAAGTATTAAACCGTTAAATATCACAATTTAAATAGATGTTTAAATAAAATTGTTTTATTTTGCTTAGAAATCTTATTAAATTTAGGAATTTACTTATTAATTGTTCAGAATAATTAATAAAGTAATGTATTTCTTTAAAATAAAAGGTATTCAATATATATTAAGGCTATTAATATAATTTTTTTTTCGACAATTATTCTAAAACATTCTGTTTAATATTAAATTCTGTAATGATAGTCGAATAATAGGTAACTAAATTACTCACATTAGAAAGTTTTACAAAACTTTTGCTGCATTTCTTTTGGGATATAAAAATTTGCAGTTAATTTTTTTTTTATTTAAAGAGAAAAAAAAATGCCGTATATGTATGTATTCATTACATGCATTTGATTCTACAACTATTGTTAAAATTATTTTTGTAAAAATGTTAAAAAATACATTTTCCCTTGCACATGTTATTTGATTTATTATTAATTAAATATTAAATCATGAATAGACGGATGTACAAATGCAATTTGTAACATATGTTGAGGATGTATGCTCTAGCATTTGACATACTGTTGCAGGAAATTAAATTTGAAAATATTTTCTTTAAATATAATTTCCATTTCCTGATAATTTTTTTTTTAAGATTTGTTTGTAAATTTTTATTTAATTCATATTTTTTTTATTTTTTAAAATGAAAATTACTATATGAAGTTAATGTAAACAAAAGAACAGTTGGATGTCGATATATTCCTGTTCTATCACTAAGGCTTTCGGAAAATTCCAATCTCTTTGCCATTTTATTTTATTCGATGCTTACGAAAAATTCTGATTCTTATACATTTATATTAAAGTATTTATTTATTAACAATATTCACTCTTGTTAGATAAGGATTTTATAATTTTATTTTCTAAAAGATTGTGGTAAACAACAAAGACTTAAAACATACATTTACTCAACAATATTACTCTGTAAAATAATGTGTGTTTTATTTATTTTTTATTTATTAGCTAAACAAATATTTGCTTTTAAGAATGTCTTTTTTATTTGTTATTTTAAGCATGTCTTTGTTATTATAATTTATGTAGATTAATAATTATGAACATAATAATTTTACACTTTAATTGGCATACTAAATTAAAAACATATTACCCACAATGAACTCAAGGTAATAGGATGATTGTTGTAAAGCGTACAGGCAGCATAAATTATAAATTCTCTTGTGCTTCAGTATTTAAATTAGATATTTGTATTGTTTTAAAAATTCATATATATTTTCAATATTGTAAATACATTCAGGAAAGCTATTTTTCCCATCTTAATATAATTATAAAAAAAATTGTTAGAAACCAACAATTTTGTTTTAATTAATCTGTAAAGTTCTGCAGTACGTATGAGTAATACTCAAGTATGTGAGCAAAAAATTACATATTGATCATACGCCACCGATATTAAAGTTTGAATTTGTTTTTCATGGTTTTAAATTGTGCCGCGAAAACAATAGCGGCATTCACAATCTTGTACATTTGTATCTTATATACCCTTCACCAAATTATACTTTAAAATAAAAATTAATTTAAACAAAATTTATAATTTTTTTTATTTTTTATTTATTAGGAAAAAAAAATTATGACAATTTTTTTAAAAAAAATTATTTTTTTAAATTTCTTTGTAACAAATAAATTTTTTCTATCAAAGTTCATATCTACAATGGTAGCCAGGTAATTAAGACAAAAATTGTTTGCTAAATTCCATGTGATTCTCAATTATTTTTTCAAATATTTCCACAAATATGTTGCATGTGTACTGTTTTAATACATAAAAAAGTGGCCACTTAAAATCCGCAATTGCCCAATATATCTCAATTGGGCGAAGATTTGGGCAATTTGTTTAATTGATGTGTTTTGGTATAACATCAATATTATTCTCATTATACCACTTCATAGTTGTATTTGAGTAATGACAACTTGGCTGAAACTTTGTATCAGATGTGTGATGTTTTATAAATGACAGCAATTGCTTTTCAAAACTCTCTTTTTATACAAAATTCTGAAAATTCTTTAAAAACATGTCTGAAGTTCTTGACTCTTCAAACCGCAGCTGCGGATTGCCTGCCAAATTAATATTTTTGTTCAATTTTACGTATTCATATTTCAATGCCACGTATTCATATTTAAATCTCGAGCTGCCGAGACGTAAACAAATTTTACCTGATTTTACCTGGCTATCTTTTAACCCGACAAAGTCGGATTTTCTAGATATTTGTGCACAATTTTATCTCTAGCTTCATTTTCTATTGTGTCTATACATTTTAAAACTAAACATAATGACTTGCAATTCATTGTAGAATAATGGTAGATTTGTTGTTAAAAACGTATCTAAATCTTTTACCATTTTGATAACAGTGGGCATTGTTATGATTACTATAGTGCGTACGGATTTTAAGTGGACACTTCTTTAAGTGTGTTTTATTCAACTGTGTCAATTCATACATATTCACCACGAACACATAAGATTTTTCTACAACTTGACCAAACAATTTTTTTTAAAATATTTTCTATGATTTATATCATTATATTTTTATTATTATAAAATATTCGGACCAAATTTCGTATTTTTAGTTCCATTAGTTTCGGTCATATCATGTTATTAACAGCAGATGTTCGCTGAGGTGGGTCAACGTATTTCCACATATCTTTGTCTATATATGTTGTACCGATTTTTCCAAAAATTTTTGGAGCGATTTTGTGAATTTTTTTTTATTCGATTCGAAATTTTCAGGAGATGGTTTGTAAAGAAAAAAAATCAAAAATTCCGGGTCAGATTCCAGTCAACTGTAACAAAAAAGCTCCCTAAAGTATGCAGTACAAATTTAGATATTTTATTTGCAAATAAATAAGAACAGGCAGGTGTATGTGGGTTGGAGAAACTTGAAGAGCTAACATTAGTAAATGCTACTGGGCGAAGCCGGGCGGTCAACTAGTTTACAATATTAAGAATATAAGAATTAAGCCAAAAATATATTCTAACGTGAAAATAGATTTTTTTTTTGTTTTAAAAAACTCATGAAAAATTGAAAGCGGTAGAAATTGTTCAGATTTATTACTTTATCGCAAAGCCTCATGTAATAGAAACAAAATGAGATATCGATCTTCTGTTCTTCTTTTGATTGACTGAATTTTGAATAAATTTTCCTTCCCTATGCTATGTACAAATTTTCACATATATGTTGCGTTTCAATCGGCTCAGTAGTTACCGAGCAATAATAGCAAATTGAAGCAAAATATATATTTTTTACGTGAAAATAGAATTTTTTTTGTTTTAAAAAACTCATAAAAAATCGAAAACGTCAAAAATTGTTTATGTTTATTACTTTATTGTAAACCCATATATAATAGCAATAAAATGAGATATCGATCATAAAAATCGATTGAATATTGTCGAATTTATTCACAATTAAATTAATTCGCTCATTTTCACAAAATTTCATTTTTTTTGATATACATGAATTTGAATAGTTAATGTTATTCTTTCGATTAATCAAATTTTGAAAAAAATGTCTCATGCTATGTAAAAATTTTCACATATATATTGCGTTTCAATCGGCCCAGTAGTTTCGGAGTTATAATAACAAATTGAAACAAAAAATACATTTTTTACGTGAAAATAGCTAATTTTAATGTTTTAAAAAGTTTTGAAGTTAAATCTCTCTCTCAAGTGTGTTGAATTCACATCAGTGTTGCCAATTCATGGTGAACAAAAAGGGCTAAATACTTAGAAAAAACGCTAAAAAGGGCTAAAAAGTGGCTAAAAAGGGCTAACATTTTTTAATTAAAAAAATATATACATTTGCCACAAAAAACAACTTAGAATGTTACATTTGGCTATGCCGAATAGACAAACAAAAATGTATGAATATAACACACGTTCAAATGCAAGAAAATAAGAATATTTATTCCTGTTTATTGATCGTTAACTTTAAAATAACGTAATATGTGGCCACACGTATATCATATGCACGCAGAGAAAAAACATGGTTGTGGTAACCATAAACTAAGAGCAACATATTATGATCAGATTTTAGCTTGTAGTCTAAAACATATTATGATCATTATTAGTATCATAAAATATCATAATATGTTCTGAAATAATCAAATTATGATAAAAATCAATCATAATATGACCCAAAGTCATCATATTTATGAACCAATTAAATCATATTATGATACAATTAAATCATATTATGATCCAAAATAATCATATTATTATTAAAATTTATTTTTGGAAATACAAAATTTTAATAGGTTTTAGTTTTAAAGTACTAAATTCACAATTAAAATATTATTGATTAAATCAAATTTATTGTTATTCGCTCTAGGAAAGTTAAAGATAATATACAAATAAAACTATAGAGTGAATGGGAATTACAGACACTCAAAATTTACTTGTAAAAATAACATAGCTTAGACAAACATCAACACTCACAAATGGTGGGAAAACAGACAATTAAAAGTAAACATATTTTGTTTGCATGTTAAACATATTATGACTATGACTACGCGTATATAAACTTAACATTTAATGGTTGTACATAAAAATAACATGTTTACCTAATTATCATTATTTAGTTGTTCGAAAACCATATTCATATTTATAATTGCGATGAAAATATAAACGTTTACAGTAACTATAATATTGTTGAAATTAAATTAAAACAATAATTATATGTTTATGACAACAATATATTGTTACAGAGAACATAGTATAGTTGTCGTAACCATGTCCAACCATGTTTTTTCTCTGCGTGTGCCATTGTTTTTAAAACCTCGTATTTATCACCTGGCCTGCAAAATGCTCCTAAGCTAATTTTTTATATGAAAGACAAAGTATGTATAAAGTAATCCTTTGAGATAACTTCGAAATCGACGGAGAATATTTTGATAAGTGAATATATGGAAAATATGCCTCTCATGTAATACAGAAAAAAAATATTCTAAAAATTTTACACGTCGTCAGACAGAAATGATTTTAATTGGCAAAAAAATAAATTTTGCCATTAGTTCGTAAACATATCAAAACTAAGGTAGCCAAAATATTTTATCAAAATATTAGAAATTACGGGTGTGGCATCCTGTATACATAAATATTTAATTTAATTTTGGAAAAAGTTAGTTTTTTATATTTGATCAGATATAAATTATCATAGCTAAACTATTATCGATAATGAACTGAATTTTTCTTTTTAAATTTGTTGGATTGTAGTCTTTGAAAACAGTATACATGACATGTATAAAGTGTTATAATATATATTTACGTCAAATTTTAATTTTAGAGGAACCTAACTTTTAAGGATCAAAAAATATATCACCCAGATAAAGTTAAAAGTATTCTCTTTAAACCTATATATAATTTTATAAACGCCCGGACCCGCGCGTAATACATTAACAATTTATATTCAAATAACGCCAATTTTCTCTATATTAGTTATGGCATTTTAATTTAAATCTTTGTAGACGTTTTTATTTTACCTGCTTATATTTATGAGTCTATATGAGTTTATGACCATTTAACTATTGGTGTTCAAGAAGTTATCTGTACATTTAAAAAATACAAAAATATCTCAATCGTTTCAAAAGTTACAGAGTTTTGGCCGTTGAAAAACAATTCTGAGCAACCATGCAAGAATACAACAAGTATTTTGAATGCGTCCTTGATGCAAATAATAAAAAGCTTGAGCAAAAATTTTAAGATATAATTTGAGAACTAGTGCAATTTTGAAGAATGTTTGGAAGGTTCCAACAATTTGTATTTGCTTAAATTGTTTACTGGTTCAACATTTTTAGTTAATTTTTGTCATAATATTCCTGCCAATTTTTTGAACTGATTTTACTAATTTTTAACACCAAAAATTTCAGATCATTAGACTAAATATATATGGCTAAATGAAAATGAAAAAGGCTAAAAAAATGGCTAAAGGCTAAATTAATTTTTTTGTGGCTAAACAAGATTGAAAAGGGCTAAATTTAGCCTAAATAGGGCTAAATTGGCAACACTGAATATGATAGAAGACCTTGTGAATTGACCAATTTTATTACATGTATTTCGTTGTAGTGCCGGTTGTGAGAGAAAATTACGTCACCTCTCTATGTTTCCTTATGTTTCTATCACTGTAATTGTTATTTTTAAGATTATTTTGAAATATATGTTTACTTTTGAAACTTTGTCAACAGCATGATTAAACTCAACATAAGCTACATTCTTCCCCTATAAGTGGTTTACAAACATATGCATTAAATGATATGTAAAATAGTTATATTGTAAAATTTCAAATACTTGTAATTTTATTTTGTTTTGGTAAATAAATCAACAGTTTATTCAAGTGGAAAGGAAAAGCTCACACATAAATAGTAGAGTGACTCACTTCGTATGGAAAAATCATGGTTTGTTTTAGGATGTCTCTCAAAGTTTTTGAAAATATTTGTGTTTTCTCCCAAAATAACACTTATAATATCGGGTATCATATGCAAGGGTTCATCCAGCCGCATGGTTGGTCCATAATTAGTCAGAGCTCCCATAAAAGGAATGGGGATCAGTGGGTGGACCCTCAAAGTCTCATATTTAAAAACAAATCGCCACAAATCCATTTATGATTCGAATGAGTTGAAATTTAAAATATAGAGAAGCTCTACAAAAAATATAGGGTTATATCTGTAGGTTATATATTTTAGTTCAAGAGATATTTAGGATTAATTTTTAAATTTAGCTCTATCTTTTTTTCGTAATTTATATATGAAGGGCCTACGGAAGGTCGAACATTTTTTTTTAAATATCACGTATATTTGCGATAAAATTCTAAAGAAAATAAAATAAACCTGATGACAATTATCTCGTCCCTATAAAAAGTTACACGCATCCAAAGTCGAAACATCTTTTTGTACTTATATTTCAACTTTGTTTTTTAAGTTTTTTTCCAAACATTTCTTCGGTGCTATATACAATTTTTTATGATCTGGAAAGAGAATTTAATGACACAACTTATAAAGTAAAATTTTCTCACTTATGCGGACATTGTCCTCCCCCCAGACCTATCCAAACTTGGCCAATTTTGAAAAAAAAAATTTTAGGTTTGAGTAAAAAATTCTAAAAACTCAGACCACTGATCCTCAAAAACTCTTCACATTTGTATAGCCCTATTTGTTGTTTATATACGTACAAAATGCTTTTACTATCACACTGTAAATAACGTCAAAGTGGGCACTAGGGTGGCCCTTAATAAACGAAAGTTGGATTTTGGCCATTCTCACCCCCCAGTTTGGTGAACATTAGTAAAAAAATCATCCTGAAAAATTTTTAGGTAAATCGGTTGGGGTTAAGACGTGCCGCAAGCCCTCTGAAGTTTTGAGATGCATTTACAAGGGGAAAAAATGCATTTTTTTCAGTTTTTGTAAAAATTTTGCCATTAAAAAATTACTTTTGTAATTCAATTTAAAAGAATCGAAATGTGTACGTAATTGTCGTTCTAATGAGACATAAAAAACAGAAATCGGTCAAAAAATGTTAAAGTTATTAAAAATTCGCCAGGCCATTAACGTGCCTCAGGCCACTAGAACATGAAATGTAGGAACAAAATTAACATATTTTGAGAAATATTAAAATAAAAGCTCATTTTTACTTAAAATATGTCCATATTTACTTGTATATGAGTTTTTGTCTTCGTAGGATACCGTTAACCTATTCTTAGGTATGAACAAAAAAATTTAATTTTTTTAACGGCAGTTTCAAAACTCCATTTTCAAATTTTTAAAAATTTTGTTAAACAAATTTCAGAATTTTTTGATCATCTCATTGGGATTTATTAAGAATATAATAGGGAATAAAAATGTGAAAAAATTATGAAAATATCTCTTATAGTTTTTCCGTACCTGCGATTTAAATTTTGAAATTTTCGAGAAAAACCAATTATTTGGCAATTTTTAGGCCAATGAGCTCTATTTTCTTACTCTTATGAATTTTAAGCAAAACTTAATTAGAATATTATAGTCCAGATAATTCTAAATATACTCTGAAACTTTTACTAAAATCAAAAAACGTTAACCCTTAAATCGTGAAGGTCAAAGGTCAAATTTTTCAATATTTGGAATTTCTCTTGGAAAGATTTTGAAATGTTCGAAATGTTGTATATTTTTGGGCCGATTTTGATGAAATTTAACAAACCGATTTACCTAAAATTCAGGATGATTTTTTTGCTAATGTTCACCAAACTGGAGGGTGAGAATGGCCAAAATCCAACTTTCGTTTATTAAGGGCCACCCTAGTGGGCACATTTCTAAAAAAAACTCAGTTTTTGGAACGCATTTTCCCTGTTTTAGGAATTATGGTGTTTAAAAACCAAAAATGGCAACAATAGTGATGCCATTGTCTTAAGAACATTTAGGTCTATAGCATAGCTGTAACTTGTGAATAAAATACAAAATATAAATATTTTTTATATTATTTTAGTTTTTGTTTCCAATTATAAATATTTATTTTCCAAATTATTTATTAGTTAAATAAAGTATTTGTCTAATTTATTAATAATATTTACAGTTAAATTTATGCATATTTATATATTTTTAAAACCAAATAAATTATAAATAAAATCATTTTATATTAGTTTAATTAAATTATATTGATATTTTTTTTAGAAAATAGTAAAATTTTATATATTCAAATAAAACAAAGTTGAATAAAATTTAAATTTATTTCATTTAGATACAAATAAAATCAACTAATTTCTTTGGAATATTTATTCAAACAAAACACAAAAAACTAAAATTTTTCAAACAAAAAATGATTGAATAGAAATAATTCTAATAAAACTTTAGAAATATTTTTATTTTTCACAAATTTGAAACAAATAAATTTATTTTTCCAAAAATTACTGAATAGAAATAATTCTAATAAATGTTAAAGAATATATTTATTTCACAATAATACTGCTGTAAAATATCTTCTGATTGCATTCTGAGTTGAAAAAGTTATTTTCGAAACGAATTACAAATTTTTTTCAGATTTAACTTGTTTTTTCTTAGTTTAGGAATGGAAAAATTCCGGGTAATTGGAACCCTAGTTCTCTGATATCTAATATTTTATTTTTAAAAACTATTACTTAATCATTGATTATCACTAGAATATGGACACAGATTAATGGTTTCAATTGGAGGTTTATTATTAATTTAAATTGTGAAGAACAAAATTCATGAATTATTTTTAAAAACTGTTTTTAAAGTAACTAGTTGTTCAAAATGATCGTCTTACATGGCATTCCTCGTAGGACTATTTAATAACCCTGCAAGTGAAATTAGACGTTCAAAATATCGTTGAATTATTTTTGAGCATTGTTTTTGTTTATTTATAGCAAACGAAGGATCTTTTTCATAATCCTCGGAAGAAAAATCTTTATCGTCCGAGCTCATTTTCACAAACAAAAATATTTTTTTATAAAATTGTTCAAAAATTTGTTGTTAAAATATTTGACTTTATTTTCACAAATAAAATTATTCAAAGAAAATTTCTATGAATAAAAAAGTATTCTAAAATTTTTTGTTGAATATTTAAATATTTTTCTTTTTTTTGGAGAAATAAAATTATTCAAAGAAAATTGCTTCGAATAAAATCTATCAACAAATTTTCGAATAAGTAAAATAATATTTTATTCATAACTAGTTGAATAAACTAAATTAATATTTCATTTTTACTATAAAAATATAATTTGAAAATAATTACATGTTTTCATATTGATTAGAATATTTTAAAATCTATTCATTATATAATAAATAAAATACAACTTATTGTTACTAAAATACAAATACTATTAGTATAATTTTATAAATGTTTATTAAAAACTTTTAAGTATAATTTATTTAATATCGTATTCTATTGAAATCAAATAATATTTAATGCTTTATATTCTAAATAGATATATACTAATTAGTATCCTATTTTGAATTATATAGAATGATTTCAATATAAATTTATTTTTTTAAATATAACTAAAATTCAAAAATAATTAAGTTTTTGGAAATATTTTGAATAAAAATATTCACAATTTACAGCTATGGTCTATAGTAATTCCGAAATTTATTGGGATGTCTGTAACCGTTAAAATTTGACATTAATTAAAAATTTATATTTTTCTTGATTAGCATATTAAAATCTTTTTAGTTTTTAAGGTAAATGACATCCGAAAAAAAAACAAAATTATTTCATTTCACAATAATGTCAATCTTCAAGTCATAAGGTTTCCACCAATATCAAAAACTTACATAAAAAGCTTATATTTACTCTTCAGAAGCTCCATAAACCTTGCCGAATTTCAAAAATTTTAACGTTTTTTCATATCTTGCACCAAGCCGGTCCTGCATGATCAAGATTGGGTAACGTCATGAGCCCGCATCATACCGATAATGATTTACCCATTCTTCATTATTGTAGCACAGTAGAGAAGTATACACTCGAACATACTTTTTTAACAAAAAATATTTTTTTTAGCCTAAAAAAATAGCAAAGAACGAAACATTTTTAGGTACAAAGTGATTTTTGTGAGCTATTAAGGACACGTTCAGAATGCATTGATATATTCACAAGAGTTGTTCAGCTTCACCGTAGCTACAAGTTTGCTAAATATTGTTAGGGAAAAATTAGGAGTCACTAGAAGTTATTATAAAAAAGTGAAAACTAATTTTTTTCTTTTTAAATTTTTTCAAAAAAAGTGCACGAAAAAGCTATTTTTTGGGGAAAAATTGTTAACAAAATTTATTTGGCAATAGTCTGCTATATTATTGCCATATAAAGGTAAGCGGTATCACCAAGTCTGAATTAGCTGTTGGCCAAAAACTGATGACACCATTTTTTGAGGGCCCACTGATTTTCAGAATCTTTGAGGGCCCATAAAAAAATGTATCACCAAAATGGACAAACTGAGGATTTTAATACCCTTTGGTAGTGAGTCGAACATATACTATCATGATCGTGTGTTTTTCTAAAAGGCTTCATTAGTTGCATAGTGTAATTAAATATGGGCAATTTCATATCATCGTACGTGACATTTGTACGCCTATAGATTGCAATAGATTTTGCAAAAATAAGAGTATGTTCCATTCAGAGGTTACTATATTTTAAAATAATAAAAAGTTCTTTCTAAATATTGTTGTCCAAAATATTGAGCGAAATAAGGGTATATCGTACGTGACATAAAACGGAACTCATTTTGAGGTACATGTAGAAATATGTGAAAATATTCGAATCGTGAGAGGCGTTATGTTTTCTTTTAATTTCTTATACTAAACGAAATATTTTTCCTTTACAATCTTAGTCATATTGAAATAAAAACAATCTTTGGATAATTTTATAATAAATAAAATTTAATATCATACGTGACATACCATACGTGACAGATTTTTCTCTAATAATAAAACAATATATATTCTGTAAATATTTATATGTATACAAAAACACAATCAGAGTCAAATTCTCTTAACGAAACCTTGCTAATTTACATCAATCAATCATTCAAATAAAGAAATTACAAATTTAACTATCAAAATCTTTACAAATTATAAAATTTCATACACATTAATGTGGTTCATTTATTTGTGTTGAAATATTTCAAATGTTTTTATTGTGTTTGCAACATCCATATCATCATCAGTCAAATGTCAACTTTGTTTATACTGACAGTCATACATTTTGGCACATTAATAAATGTTTAAATGTGTGACTTTGGAAATATACTGAAGGTTGTCAGAAGCTAAATAAGTTGAAGAAGAATTGTATTTACAAGGATATTATTGTTTTAAACATAAAAGTTACGATGAAAATTATTCCTTTAAGAGGAATTTTAATATTGTGGCTAGGTGAAATCATAAACTTTTGAAGCCTCAGAATATATATACATATATACTGAAGTGGGTCTGTTACAAATAAAACTCATCTGTAGCTATATTCAAGCTTAAGTGACCTTTGTCTCAACCTTTCCCAATTTGCAATTATGATATATTTCATAAACACATTTGTCTAAAAATTCAAATATTTCCATGAACCTGATTACGAATCTCATCTGTATTTATTCTGGTGGTTAAAATGAATGAATGAATTACTAATAACCAGGGAAACCAAAATATGCAAATGCATGTTTTTTCTGGTGAGTCTAATGAGCACATGCATAAGATATTTACACGTTTCAGAACTATTTAAGAATTTTGGCATCGATTTGTTAGTGCATATTTTTGCATATTTTACCCTTAAATGCATATTTTTGCATATATTTGTTTTAAGAGCATATTTATGTCATATTTTTGACTTTATCAAAAACAAATTTTGTCTTACTTATTTTTCGTTGTTCTGTTTTTACTTCCTTTGTTTGAAATTCAAAATTGAAAAATATATGTTTTTTTTTAATATAAAATAAGCACTATTTAATAATAGCGTTATCTAAATATCAAATTTAAGTTCTAATTCAATCTTAACCGTTCAAAGTGTTAAAGAAATATTGTCTTTTAAATTTGCTCCTATACATCAGTTGATGTCGAAAGATCATTTTCTATGTATAAAAATGTTTTCTGATCCAATAGACAACGATTTTTATTTGAAAATTTAATTCAAATTTAATTTTAAATTTAAAATTTGTAATTTATTGCAATAATAACCTTATTTGAAGAAGTGACTTTATATTTATATAAAATATCATTAAAAAAATACCTCTGGAGGCCTTTTCATAGCTTATTGTTTTTATGTTGTATTTATTTTTTGTTATACTTGTTTTAGTTCATGTTATTTTTGTTTATTTTATGTTACTTTAAATTTTTAGAAATGAATTGTATTGATAAATTTTAAGAGCATATTTTAAATTTTTTACTGCATATTTAAAGCGCTTGAAACGCTTTTTTTAGAGCATATTTCCGGTTTCCCTGCTAATAACCATATTGGTTATTGGTCAATTGAATTAGAAACGAATTGCAATTCATTCTACAAACTCATTTGAATTGGAAATGAATTGCAAATCATTTTTACCAAATTCATTTGAATTGACTCAAATTTCATTCAATTATTTTTTTGTAAGAAAAGAATTAATTTTAAATTTACTAATTCAGTGCATGAAAAATTCGCGAATTAATTAAAAAATTAATGATTTATTTACAGCTCTGGTTCACAGTTCAATAAATAAATAAATAAAACAATATATTCGGTTTTGCCAAGTCTTATATATCCTTCACCAAATTATAGTTTAAAATACAAATTTTAAATATTTTTAGGTAAACAAAATTTAATTTTTTTTTTAAATTATTTTGAATTTTTTTTTCAAAATTTAAAATTTTTTTTTTTTTTAAATTTATATGTGAAAAGAAATTTATGGCAAAAAAATTTGATGACAAAAAATTTTTTTTAAAATAGTTTTTTTTTCCGATGTAAGGCTATAGTAATTTGGACCAACAATGTGTCAAAATCGGGAAAAATATTTTTAAAACCCAATTTTTTTTAAACAATTTTATTGTGCCATAAATTTTTTCCACAATAAATTTAAAAAAATTTTAAAAATTTTTCTTTAATTTGGAAAAAAAATTATTTTAAAAAAAAAAATTTTAAATAATTTTAAAGAAAACAATTTTGAAATTTTAAAAAAAATTTAAGATTTTTTTAAAATAATTTTTTTTCCAATAGTTTTCTTAAATTTTTTAAATTTTTTTAAATTTATTATTGGAAAAAATCGACTTCGCTATCTATAACGATCCAGAATATATATATTTTGTGTAGTCGCAAAAGAAAAATGTAGAAATTACAAACGGAATGACAAACTTGCCACACATGGAGAAGGGTATAAAAAAATTAAATGACATTTTAGCAATTTACACTTGAGTTTTTGTGAGTTTCTATTTTTGAAGGAGTAACAACAATGAGGTTTTAGTGGGTAAATGTATTCAAGTGTGAGCTTATCCCTTCTACTTGAATAAACTTCTGTTTGTTTTTCAAACAAATCAAAAATATTAAAATTACAATGAAGTTTTTCATTTCATATTAATGGTTGATTTATTTGCTAATATAACAACCGGTGTTGTGTTGATGTATCGATGTATGTACATATGTTATATAATTTTTGTTTTCAAAAACCCATACAATTTAGGTTGTGAATTGAAAAATTTCAATTGTTTGATAGACCACTTAAAAGGGGGAAGAATTGTAATTTGCTTTACGTTTATTCATGCTGAGGTCATAAACCTTAATTTCAGCCAAACAATTATTAAATTCTAAAAAGCAAACCAAATAAAGTGATCAGAATCTCAAATAGCCTTTCACCTAAGTGTTCTTTAAAAGAACTTTTTTTGGGATAAACGGATGGACTATTTCGAAAATTGATTTGATTTTATCTATAAATAGTATGGTATTCAATCGATTAACCGTTAATCTGTTAACCGATTAATTTTGGACGGTTAACTGTTCGAATAATTTAAAATGGCCGATTTTCAAATAACAAATAAACCGATTAATTTGTGTCGATTAACCGATTAACCGAAATTATTTTTTTTGCACTTTAACATATCTTTTTGTATTTATTTTTCCATTTCAATTCAAATACAAATTTCAAATTAAAATTATATATTTTTTCAAACATCCAAGAAAAATGTTTAATGAGAATAACAACTGACATATTTAATTTATGTACATGTATTTGAAACTTTGTTCGCATTTACATGTACAGAACTTAACTAAACTATCAAAAGTATTCAATATTTAAAACAATCCGATGATATAACGAAATATTTGATATGCTTAGAAAAAACTAAAAAAGCTGAGATATTGGATATTCTTTATCATTTCGATTTCTCCAACATCTACAATCATCGAGAGAGTTTTTTCCAAGTCAAGTTCTATTAAATCTAAAGAAAAAAATCGTTTAAGAGGAAAAAAATTAAATTATATTCTTTTTTTTAAAATTTCAATTGAGGGGTTTAGAGCACAAGGGATTCAAGTGACTAATGTTTAATAATGAGAAAAATGAGGATAAAGTTAATTTACAATAAAAACTGTTAGATGATATCTGGAATATTGCTTTTTAATTAATAGAGATCCTGAGATATATTTTAATCTAACACGATAAAAAAATATCATATTTTACATATACAAATACCCAAAAATTACCTTTGAAGTTAGGAAAGTCGCACTTATACCCCTTGTGCTTTAATTTTTTTCAAAGTTCTGAATTACCTGATAAGAAAACCACATAAACTCAATTTTTTTTATTAAGATTATGGTTCTTTATTACATTTTTTAGTCGTCATAATCAGATTCAATGACATCCTCACTTTGATTTTCGATTCTTTCCGTAATTTATTCCATTCTATCGTGAGGAAGTGCTTTAAACCATTCATGGTAAATTGGTGGTATATAGCAAAGAAGATCCTGTAGGTTCTTGAATTTCTGGAATATTATTGTTTTGACGCTGTTTTTTGGAGGAAGTTGTGGTAGTAACTACACAACTCGGTCAACATTTCGAGCTTTCAGATTTAGTTTGGTGAAGTTTTCTTGCACATTCATAAGATCATCTTTGTATGAGATGATCAGATTCAGAAAATTCGTCAATATTATTTTCAGATTCACATATTTTTAATTTTTACGTACCATAAAAAATAAAAAAACAACAATTATTAATATACTCGATTCTATTATTATATGTTACTTTTTCTTTTTTGGAAAATAATCCACAAAGGTATTTGAAACAGGTGTTTTGATAACAAGTGATGGAATTAATCGCTAGATTTTAGCTGATCACTCATCTGAATTCACTAAATCAGTCCATGTGAAAAATGAATTTTAATATTTGCTTAGAGCACAAGCGGTTTAAGTGCTCATGTACCCCTTGTGCTCCAACCGAAACAGGTATTTTAATGACAAGTGCTAGAATTGGTCGCCATATCTCGCTAATGGATGAGAATCCCACGTTTAACTCTTGAGCTATGAACTTCACCAACTAACTCTATATGTTAACACAATTTGAGAAAAAAGGCACTTGAACCCCTTTTGCTCTGAGCCCCTCAATTATTATTTTAACAATAACAATTATGTATTTTCCTTTTTCATTATTATTTTATGAAATTTACTTACAAACTGTAGCAATACTCTTTCTTTATTTCATTCTACATCACCATACCATAAATAAATTCACACTCATTCAATAGCACAGATATAAAAATTCATGAAAACAAAAACAATTTGAATAACTCTAATAATTCTTGAAACAGTTCATACAAACGTTGTATCATATCAAAGCATAAATATATACGCGGCAGCATACGATCACAAACCTACATTCGAATGATCGTTTTATTTTTGTAGGACACAATAATCACTCACTTTTCACTGTCAGTGAGCGAAAGAATTTTACAGAATTGACGAGTAAAGTGAAACATTGAAGATTACAAATGAATGTGCTGGTTCAGCTCTTTCATGAAACATGAGCATAAAACAAAACCGTTCAGTTGAATACGCTCAGTGCTGAGCTGAAAACGCTCAGTATGATGAATGATTCACTTCGCTCAGTTGAGTGAATAGCTCAATTGAACTAGGTCATTCATGAGCTACACAACTCTATTTGTGATCATAAATTTTACCTTTTCTGTGTTTGACATACATGACGTATGATTAATATGTTGCTACGTACCCACATCCAAAAGTACTCATACGCATTGGTAAACTTTAGATTTTGTAGTTTTTTTTTAAAAAAAACATCAATAATATACAGATTTGTTGCATCATGGCTGCCAATGTACAAAAATCGTAAAATTTTTCAATTCTATGAAGAAAAAACTATTTAAGTAAAATTATAATTTTTTTTGATGTTTCTCCACATTATTAATGATAACTCAAAAATGGTTAGTCTGATGTTAAAAAATAAATTTAGAAAAGTTTAGATTTACATAACCTTTAATCCATTTATATATTGCTTTTTAATCGGCTCATTAGTGTCTGAGTTATAATAACAAATTGAAGCAAAAAATATATTTTTTATGTGAAAATACTATATTTTTTTGTTTTAAAAAAATCATGAAAAATCGAAAACTTCTTAAATTGTTCATATTTATTACTTTATCACAAAGTCACATGTAATAGAAATAAAACGAGATATCGATCACAAAAATCGATGAATTCTTTTCGAATTTATTCACAATTAAGTGAATTCGCTCATTTTCACAAATTTTTACTTTTTTGTTTGATATACATAAAATTGTGTAGTTAATAATCTTCTTTCGATTGATTGAATTTTATAAGCATTTTCCTCAAGCTATTTACAAATTTTCTCATATATATTGCGTTTCAATCGGCTCAGTAGTTTCAGAGTTATAATAACAAATTCAAGCAAAAAATATATTTATTATATGAAAATAGCAATTTTTTTTGATTTAAAAAAATCATTAAAAATTGAAAGCGGCAGAAATTTTTCAGATTTATTACGTTTTTACAAAGCCGCATGAAAGAGGAACAAAATGAGATATCGACCATAAAAATAGATTGATTCTCTTCGAATTCCTTCACAATTAAGTGAATTCGCTCATTTTCGCATAATTTTACTTTTTTGTTTGATATACATAAAATTGAGTAGTTAATGTTTTTCTTTAGATTGATTGAGTTTTCAAAATGTTTTCCCCATGCTACGTACAAATTTTCATATATATATTGCGTTTTAATCTGCTCAGTAGTTTCGGAGTTATAATAAAAAATTGAAGCAAAAAATATATTTTTTACGTGAAAATTAAGTTAATTCCGATCATTTTCAAAAAAAATCTGCCGTTTTCGATTTTTCATGAGTTTTTTTAAAACACAATAATTTGCTATTTTCACATAAAAAATATATTTTTTGCTTAAGTTTTCTAAGGTTACTTCAATAATATCAGGATAACCCTTTTTAATTTATCATAAATTATGATGCGTATGATTTGGGATTTCTGGTCATTTCATAATGAAATTTTTATTTTATTAAAGTTTATGAAACTAATGTTTTTGATTTAATTAAATAAAGTTGTTAAACTTTTATTATTAACATACAATTAAGTTCATTGTCTGGCAACAGAAGTGTCTGCAAGATAAGAATACACAATTTTTAATTGTTTTATTATTATATTTTTTATCAATGTCATTCACAAAAATATTGTTAAAGGGTCAACTTTAACAGTTTCATTAAAATCATATTTAGTTAGTACTTTAACAAGATTCCCTTTTGTTATTATTTAAGGTTGAAAGGTGTTTCCTTTCACTAATGAAAATGTCATTCTTCAATTAAGTCATTACAGAATAAAACATTAATTATGAATGACATGACACATAAAGGTTTATGAAAAACTCAATATGTAGGTGGACAAGCAAAGAGAAAGAGTTCTTATAATTGGTATATTTATGAAGAAGGACACTTTTAAATAGCTTTAACTATACTAAATGACAAAGTAAAATATTTTATACAATATTCTCTACTTTTATATATATGTGGGTGAATATTTCACTGAAAATCTTTATATACATATCTCTTTTATGACATAACATTAATGTTGCAATTAAAAAGGATTTTTTATTTATAAATTTTAAAGTTGTATGTCAATATTTTGTTTGTTGAAAGCAAGATAAAGAAGAAATTAAAAACTTTAACGATATCATTAACAACCAGAGTTTTCATTGGAATAAAAATTATTCGAATAATCGAGGAAAAACTATATTTTTTTGTTTGAATGAATAAATTTTTTTTTAATTTAGAATTTTTTGCTATCACATTCATCTTTTAATCCAATAATCATAGAAAAATAAATTTGGGTTTGGTACTTTTTGGAAATTCCAGTAATCTATTTTTGGTTCTTTTTTCATAAAATAATATTTTCTTATTATGACCTCCTACTATGATATTGAAATTTATTTAAATAAATTTTGTATAATTTTAATGTGCACAAAAAAGTGCCAAAAATGGGTAAAAACGGGAAAACACAAGCCAATTTTAATAAAATAAATTCAATCTGTGATCACTCATATTTTATACTAAAACAAGTAAGAGAACTATTGGTTGTGCCGAATCTTATATACCCTTCACCAAATTAAGGTAAACAAAACTTTTTTTCCAAAGTTGTTTTTTTAATTTTTTTTTTCGAATTGTTATTTAAATTTTTTTTTATATTTAAAATTTTTTTTTAAATTTTTGTTTTTTAAATTTTTTTGGTAAAAACAAAATCGGGTTAAAAAATATTTTTCCCGATATTGACCCATTGTAGGTCCAACTTAGGTTAGGTTAGGTTAAAAAGGCAGCTAGTATCAACCAGCTCACTTGGGTCCATGAATTGGTCCCTTTGTGATACCCTAGAGGATCATGCTCAGGACCTCAAGAGGTCCTTCACATGTCAGAACTGGGTTCAGTGCCGAACCAACCTGACGCACGAATGAACGAATCCATCTTCCTGATATCCAGAGTAGATAGATCCGCTAGGCCGTGGAAAAATGGACTGCCTATTGTCGCAGTCCTTACCCCTGATAGAGCAGGGCAGAGACAGAGGAGATGTTGAACCGTCTCATCCTCGTCTTCATCATGGCAACTCCTACAGAAGTCATTATATGGAGTATTCAGTCTCCTAGTATGCGCACCAATCAAGCAGTGCCCCGTGAGCACTGATATCAGAGCTCGTTACCTAGTCCGTGGTAACCCCGTGAGGGATGTTGACCTGTGATGGTCAAAAACGGGCCAAGTGAGTCTCGATATCGAGCAATTTGTCAAATTAGACCATCTGAGCTGAGCAGACTCAAATAATTTACGCTGTATGATTGACTTACAGCAAGATAGCGGTGAACCGACCAAATGATCGATCTCATCAATTTGGCCAGTTCATCCGCAATAGCATTGCCAGGTACACCAGAGTGACCAGGCACCCAGAAAAAATCCGGGTTAGAATGTCTCGCCATCTCATTAAGAGATACCCGGCATTCATGTACCAATCTGGATGTCGAGTAGATGCCAGATAGAGATTTGATAGCAGGCTTACTGTCGGTACAGATTCGGATATTCACACCAAATAGCCTATAGTACTTCATCCAGTGTATTGCCCTTTTAATCGCTGAGATCTCAGCTTGAATTACACTACATTGATCATGTAGCCTGAAGCACACCCTCTTTCAAAGATGGGGAATATAAAAGCCACCACCCACCCCAGACATACGTGTCCCTAGGAGAAGGAGACTCGCCCACCAAAGATACAGAGAAGCGTCTGTCAATAAAGGATAAGGGAGTGCAATAGTCAATGTTGACAGGGAGATAAGATATACTTCCCAAAATAGACGCATGGCCGGTACAACTAGACCTCCATGCTCCTACAGTACTTAACCTAACCGCCGAGTTTATGGCCAGTTATTTGGCCATTAGATAAGCTGGTAGCCACCTTCGGATTCGGAGACCCTGGCAACCATCCAGTCATGTGTAGGGATGTCAGGATTTCCGATCCGAAGGAGTTCCAGAATCTCCCCCGGTTTCGACGGTTCGTTGGGAACACGGGCAGTGGACCTAGGCCGGCGTGGTATCTCGTCAACAGAGACCACATCCAGTCTAGCTCCTTCCCAAAGGGGCAGATCGCTCGTTTGAACAGGCCATCAGTTTTACCCGACCCCGATGCCAACCGGCATCGTCACACTGAAGGGGGGGTCCCGTGTTCTCCTTGAGAACTCGCCAGAACACTCCCATCAGTTTTCTGCGCACCAAATCCCAATTTGAATGGGATATGGAGCAATCTGAGTCGCTCCGATCGATGACAGCGCGAACAAGATGACCTTTGGCCACCTCGCTGAAGGATCTGTCAAACGATCGATGAGGCTTCGGACGTTTCGTCTCTGGCTGCTGACTCTGCGTTTGTGTCTCCTCCTCAGAACGTTGCCGTTTAGGAGCGTCCTTAGACGCAGGAGGAGGATTCTGCAGGTCAGCTAAAATGGATTTTGCCCAGTTGAGCTATGATAAATCATCGGACGAAAGCGATTCGGCAGGTTTATTACCTAGCCGATCCAAAAACTTCTCGGCGGCTCGCCGTCTCAAAAAGGCCCTTCTGGCTGGTGTTACGTGTCTGGTGGTGGGGTTTTTGTCGCCCTGTTGGGCTGGAGGCACCCGAAGACTTGTTCGCAGTTCATTTACTGGCAAGGAGAGGTGAAGCTTGAGTACCCGAAATATTGTTCGCAGTACTCTTGCTCACAATCGGCACTGGGTTAGCTGTAGCCTGAGTTTTCAAGCTAGCAGCACCCAAAACAGGGGTTTCTACCGATCCTCTGTCGGTACGGGCCAAGGCAGCTTTCGAGGTGCTTGGGTTGAAGTTCAAAGGCACCTCACTGATTTTCTTCTTGCATCCTTTCATGGAGGACGCACTTTGTACGCATTCGGATGTTTTAGGTTTCCCCAAAACACCTCCTGCAGGTTATTGATCGCCAGTAGCTTGCAGATTAGCTCGACCCGGTGTCTCCACCGAACAAACCTGGATCTCAGTAGCTCTCGATTCACCGCCACCTGAAATCGGCGCCGCGGGAATTGGGTCTCCGGAGATTATGAGGCCCCCGACCGGATACATTTTATACATATCTGCCAGGTTTTTAAAACTGTTGACCCCAGTGGGTTCAAACAGACCACCAAGCCGCCCAATATAGGAACAGACGCTGGTGGATTTCGGACTCTGTAAGGGACAGATGACCCAAAGGGTCCAAAAACGGACATGTTCTGTCAAGAAGGCCTAATCTCAATGAAAGGGAAAACCTTCTGACAGACACGTCAGGTAGCCGCCCCATAGGGGATATACAGACGCTACCTCACAAATGGAAGGGTAGTTCTTGGTTCGTGCTCACCATGAGTCCTCTGGTATGGGTATACCTGCCAGCATGGCCTACATGGTTCCTTACACTTAAGCCTCTGCATCGCGTCAAGATGGCTACCCATCGCAGAGGAGGCCCAACTTAGTATGGTCTTATATATGTCGTTGCAAAGGTCTTTGAAATATTTATCATTTAATATCCATATTGTCTATATTAATGACTTAAAATCGAGGTTGTCCTGGTTTTTTCCTCATATCTCAGCCATTTGTGGACTGAACTTCTCGAAAGCATGTTTGACAGAATTATTGAAGATTTGGATCCCGAAGATATCTGGGGTCTTCGGAAAATTGATTTAAACAGACAGACGGACATGGCTTAATCGACTCCGCTATCTATAAGGATCCCGAATATATATACTTTATAGGGTCGGAAAATTACATTGTGGAAATTTCAAACGGAATGACAAACTTATATATACCCTTCTCACGAAGGTGAAGTGTGTAAAAATTCGATTCTGCCCCACTGTGCAGTAGTTCCCGGGAAAATGTACAAAAAACGATGAACCAAAAGTTGTTGCCCCACTGTGCAGTAGTTCCCGGGAAAATGTACAAAAAACGATGAACCAAAAGTCGTTATCTCTTTCGGTTGGTAACAGAACTTCACTAGAACTAGCTACCATTTGTTTAAGCAACGATGGACACCTGTAAGTCAATTGACAAGTACATGCTGCCCGAACAACTCCCATTTAATATTCTATATGAGATTTAAGAATATCTAGCAAACCTGGTTTTCCTTTAGAGAATTTTAACTTGTGCATAATGTATGTATGGTTTATTTAAGATTTGTAAGGATTTACTTTCCATCTTAGAATTGTGCCAAGAATGTTTATTATTTGTATTCACTTCTTCCACATGCATACGTGTGTAAATAAAATTTTCTTGTTAAGAAATCTTTTGCTAAAGTTTTCTTTACTTTGAAAACTATTATTTGAATTTGTTTTGGTCACACTTTTCTGTTGACATCATGAATATTTAATAATAAAAAAGGTAGAATTTGTTGAAGCTTTGGAACTTAACTAGAGTAAATTTTACGAAATTTTCACATTGAAGATATTGCTACGTTTTTATCTTTAAACGATGGTATATTTCGTTTAAATAAAGCGGATTCTCTTAATTACAACAAGAGAGATTAGTAGTTTAATAATTGTAACAACTCTTTATTCATTTGTTTAAATTTACACAACAATTTAAATAGTAGCTATATTTTAATACACACACTTTAAAAGCGCTTACGATATACTGACTAAGCAACTCGCTGTCACTATTCATATACACAGTGCCATCTTCTAGTAGCTTCATGAATTATCCAACTGACATAACTAGAATGTTCTATTTCCACAATGATCACCTGTAGCTTTAATTTTTTATGTTAGCAGCTTTAACAGTTAATGCTGTCATACATATAAACAATGTTAATAACAGCGTGTTATCTAAATTGTTGATAAGTAGAAGTTTCACCTGATGTTAAATTCAAATTGATTATTTAATTTCGTAACAATATTAATTTTTTTAATTGTAGATTTCAAATTATTGCATATGTGGTTGAGAGGTCATATTTATTGTTGGTATTTGAAGTACAATGAATCTGAAATATTTTTTTTCTTTGACTGAAAATATTTTTCTTCTATGTTCTTATATAATTCAAACAAATAATCTTAGCTACAATCATAATATCTAACAAACACATTTTAAATCTTAAACTTATTTATTTTTAAGAAAATGTAATGTAATAAATGTAATCTGATTACATGTCATCAATGATGTATGAGTTAAATATTTATAGAAAAGAATACACAATGATATTTTTATGTTTTTCACTTCTGTAAAATAAATAGAATATATTATTGATGGGGAATTACTATAAGGAAACCAAGTAACTTTAAAATAGTTTAAATTGACTATATAATTTTGTTTAAATGTGTCTAGTAAATTGTGGTTTTTATATGATGAAAAATAAAATTTGTAGACCTAAAGTACCTTTAGTTTTTTGGCTTGAAAACAAAGTTTGAACAATATTGTCAATTTATGTATTATTTTAGTTTATTTATTTAGTTTACAACCACAAAATATGTTATTTGTGGATTTTACTTGGCAAAACTAAATGTTGTCGTTTGGAAAAATTTAAAACCTATGAATGTTACGAATATTTTTCCAACAAGTTTTTAGGTTTATTAGTTTCTGTTGGCCATTATATGTATGTCTGTTTATGGAAATTACCATACATTTTAAAGATAAATTGTTTCATACTTTTATTTGTCACATATAACTACACTAAGTTTATAGTGAGTTTCATATGTTAATTTATTTTAATGAGAATCATAAATTATGAACACATAAAAACAAAAAAACTTCATCTCCAAGATCAAAATAGCAAGAAACTTTAAAAAATTGGAAATAAAATTAGAAATAAAGTTTGTTTAAAGCTGCCTAAAAGTATGCTTTAGTTTATATTAATTTAATAGTTTATGGCCTAAAACTCTTAATTACTTACTAACTTATATTGACCTACATAAACGTTATTAAGAATCATTTCTAGGAAGTTGATATGTTCTAGAAAGTTGTTTATTGAGATCTTAGGTACATTTTTGTAGTTGATTATTTCCTTGAATTTTGAACGATTTGCTACCTATGGACCTGAACAAGGGAAAAAAGTAAAAAAAATCGAATTTTTTAAAGTTTTTTGCGATTTTGATCTAGAAGATGAAGTTTTTTTTTTTATTTTATATTTTCACAATTTTTGTTCTTTATGACAAGGGCTATAATATTGCCTCAGAGAGTAAGCAACCAGTGAAATGCCCATAGGAACTAGCTTATCCGCCAGCAATAAATTACAGTGAATTTATCAAATTAAAAATTGGGAATTTAGCATAAAACAATTTTACTAAAATACTAATTTTGTATTCCCGAATAACCTTTTAACCAAAATTCCGAACTGTTTGCAAGATATGAGCCTGAGAAAATGATCAGTTTTTTGCTAAAATGACACCGAGGCCCCAAATCTTTGTGGGTCCATAAAAAAGTGCATGACTTTGGAAGACACGAATCTTTTTTTATTTTTAATCACGTAGTGGTGTCCGTATATGGTTATATTTCCATAACTTAAAAAATTACACACAGTGTAATATAACACAGGTGAATAGCAAAAAAATGGCTTTACTAACCACTATACAGTGATGCCAGTAGATTTTTTCAGAAATCCCTACGCTTATGAAAAAAATCCCTTTTTTTCCCTACACTCACTTTGGATTTTCCCTACATTTTTCCCTATACTACTTTTTTATATTTTGAACAGCTAAGTTGTGTTCAATCAAAAAAAAGGCTTAATCGGATTTTGAAATTGGCCACATCATTGGTTTTCCCAGGGCTTGCTTGCCAAAAAAAAGAATCCATTGTTCGGGTTTTTGTTTTTGAAAGATTTTTTGGTACATTTGGGTATTAACACACAAGCCTTGCATCTGCATTTAAAGTCGCCATCTTTAACCGGCTCCAGCCATCCCATTAGCTTCTCGTTTCTCAACCAACTTGAGCTGCATTTCTTTACTTTGTTTCCATCATTATCAGAAGACGAATCGGAAATTTTTTCTTAAATTAGTTATGTTTTAATTTATAATGTTATTTATTTCTTAAAAACTTATTAAAATCGATGAGACCTGCGAAGATGGTGTACGTATGTCTGTAAAACAAGTAAGAGAGCTATATTCGGCTATGCCGAATCTTATATACCCTTCACCTTTTTTGTGGATGCATTATTATTTTTTATAATTAGTATATATGTATGTACATTGCCCACTTTCAGCGTACAGCATCCTAAATTTACCAAGAAGACAAAAAACAACAACAACGCCAAACGAAACAAAACACCAAAAGAAAAAACAAAATACGCAAGGCAATGAAACCAACACACATCCAAACATACGTTTAATTGTATAAAAAACAACAACAACGCCAAAAGAAACAAAACACAAAAAAAAAACAAAATACGCAAAGCATGCACATCCAAACATACGTTTTGTTGCTTTTTTGTCAAAACAAAACCACATACGCAAAGCAAAAAAACCAACACACAACCAAACATACGTTTAGTTGTATAAAAAACAACAACAACGCCAAAAGAAACAAAATACGCAAAGCATGCATATCCAAAGCATGCTATACATTGTGTTCTTTTATGAAATTTTCAGAGGTTGTCTCGGATTTTTGTTCATATCTCCGTTATTTATGGACGGATTTTGCTGATTTTAAATAGCAAAATTCTCGAAAGTATGTCTGACAGAATTGTTGAAGATTTGGATCCCGGACATATCTGGGGCCTTCAGAAAAATGATTTCAACAGACAGACAGACAGACAGACATGGCTTAATCGACTCCGCTATCTATAAGGATCCAGAATATATATACTTTATAGGGTCGGAAAATTATATTGTGGAAATTACAAACGGAATGACAAACTTATATATACCCTTCTCACGAAGGTGAAGGGTATAAAAATGCACAAAACCAAACAAGTGTTTACTTCAAAAGAAAATTTATTGTAGAATCTATTCTTGTAGCTAGTTCTTTAAGGAAATGTCAAATACCGTCAAAACGAGAACCCAAGGCGTATTAACAAGGTGAGTGCGTAGGTGAGTTAATACGCCTTGAGAATCACTATATCACACAGCCTCAGAAGTGAGTATACACCAGTGATTTTTTTAAGATCATAAAAATCATTATATTCCGATTTAAATCTTTTTTTTTGAGAACCGAATCTATTATTCAACTCAATCTCCAACAAACCGAAACTGTTAAATTTGAATCGATGATAGATTTTAGGATTTTCATTATCTTAAAAAAAATCAAAAAATTTTTCGTGTTTACTCACTTTTAAGGCATACTGTAGTTTGAAAGCGGTGATGATATTAAAGATGCCACATTATTACTTACTTCATATTATACCATATGCTTTAACAAATTTTATGTTTTTTAATTATATATTTGGAAAATACAGTTTTAAATTGCCATTGCAAAAAATCCCTACAATTCGACAAAAGTAACAAATCTTTCCCTTTTTCCCTACATGTGAAATTTTGGGAAAAAATCCCTACAAAAAGGGAAAATTCCCTACACTTGGCATCACTGCCACTATATAAATTTGATACATCATGACTACCTAAGTACAAAAATGGTAAAATTTTTCAATTCTTTGGATAGATTTTTTTTAAAAAAAATTTAAGTAAAATTATAAATTGTGTTAGACGTTTCTCCACATAATTAATGATAACTCAAAAATGGTTAATCTGATATTATTCAAATAAACATAGAGAAATTTAGATTTACATAGCCTTTAAGCCGTTTATATATTGCGTTTTCATCGGCTCAGTAGTTTCGGAGTTATAATAACAAATTTAAGCAAAAAGTAAATTTTTTCGTGAAAATAAAAAAAAAATTGTATAAAAAAATCATGAAAAATCGAAATCGGCAAAAATTGTTCAGGTTTATTACTTTATCGCAAAGCCACATGTAATAGCAACAAAATGAGATATCGATCATAAACAGCGATTGATTATTTTCGAATTTATTCACAATTAAGCGAATTCTCTCATTTTCACAAAATTTTTGTTTTTTGTTTGATATTAATAAAATTGACTAGTTAATGATCTTCTTTCGATTGATTGAACTTTGAAAACATTTTCCCCATGCAATGTACAAATTTTCATATATATATTGCTTTTCAATAAGCTTAGTAGTTTCGGAGTTATAATAACAAATTGAAGCAAAAAATATATTTTTTGCGTGAAAAGAAAAAAAAATGTTGTTTTAGAAAAATCATGAAAAATCGAAAACGTCTTAAATTGTTCTGATTTATTACTTTGTTACAAAGGCACATGTAATAGAAACAAAATGATGTATCGATCATAAAACATCGATTGATTCTTATCGAATTTATTCACATTTAAGTGAATTCGCTCATTTTCACAAAATTTAAGTTTTTTGTTTCATATACATAAAATTGAGTAGTTAATATTCTTCTTTCGATTGATTGAATTTTTAAAACATTTTTCCCATGTTATGTTCAATTTTCAATATATATTGCGTTTCAAGCAGCTCAGTAGTTTCGGAGTTATAATAACAAATTGAAGAAAAAAATATATTTTTTACAAGAAAAAGTTAATTTTTTTGGTTTAAAAAAATCATAAAAAATAGAAAGCGGCAGACATTGTTCAGGTTTATTAATTTTAAAGCCACATGTTATAGGAACAAAATAAGGTATCCGTCATAAAAATCGATTGAGTCTTTTCGAATTTATTCACAATTAAGTGAATTCGCTCATTTTCACAAAATTTTAGTTTTTTGTGTGATATACATAAGATTGAGTAGTAAATGTTCTTCTTTCGATTGATTGAATTTTGAAAATATTTTCCGCATATAATTTATAAATTTTCACATATATATTGCGTTTCGATATGTTTAGTAGTTTCGAAGTTATAATAACAAATTGAAGCAAAAAATATATTTTTTACGTGAAAAGAAAAAAAGTTTTTGTTTTAAAAAAATCGTGAAAAATCGAAAGCGGCAGAAATTGTACAGATTTATTGCTTAATCGCAAAGCCACATGTAATAGGAACAAAATGAGATATTGTTTATAAAACTCGATTGATTCTTTTCGAAGTTATTCGCAATTAAGTGAATTCGCTCATTTTCACAAAATTGTACTTTGAGTTTAAACTTTAATAATATCGCACTAATCGTTTTTGGGTTATCATTAAATGTGTGGAGAAACGTCTAAAAAAATTCACAATTTTACTAATTTTTTTTTTTTAAAACTCTCCATAGAATTTAAAATTAGGGCCAAATTTACACTACTGGAACCACAATACATCAAAATTGTGTAGTAGTTTAAAAAACCTCTAAATTTTTTTCGATTTTGTTGCCCTGTATAATTTGAAAATTTCCCTAAACTTACCTTTATAGGTATAACAAATATATTGTTGATGAACACAGCAACTCCTTTATTTATTTGCCAACTAATGCCCTGTACAATGTTTTCAAAACTTTCACAAACTTTTAATTTAATTTCTTACTATATTACCCACAATATTTCCCACCATAGATAAATACAGAAAGGTCAGATAATCACATGTCAAAGACCTAACTCAGTTGCCAAAAATCTTAATGGGTGGGAATATATCAATTACAAAGCTATATAAAAATCGAAACAACATTCGTATGTATGATTATTTTAAGTAATTTTTTAGTTAGTTTAGTTTCCAGTTTCCGCTCTATGTGTATTTCTCTATGATTTCCACAAAGTTCATTTGGTTTAAGTATTGGTAAGTCAAGAAGTGAGTTCAATGAGAACAAAAAAATATTTTTGCGTTCAAACTGTTTGAAGTTAGTAACAAACCATTGACTTCTACCAAGTGGGTAGTGGTCATAGTATAGATAAAGACAACAATGAGAAATATAAAGGAATATTTTTTTCTTTCCAATAAGTTAAACACAAACAAAGCTTCCAACCCATAGAGCTGCTTATAAATGTTCTCTGTCACTTAAAAATTCATTCTCATATAAAATTAAACTCATAGCAAAAAGTTTAAAAAACTTTTTTGTCTTCTCAAAATAAGCTTCACTAAAGATAAGTGTAGTATTAAATATTAAAGCAGTTTGCAGTAGTAAAAAAAATAGTTATTAACTGATAACTACATGGCTGTATTAGATATTAAAGTTATCTTATATTTACCGCCGATAAATGTTTTTAAAATGACAAGAACTTATGTGTTTGAGATTATTATATGGCAGCATTAAATATCATAATCTAATTGAAATGTTATTAAGGTTTAAGAGGATTACAATAATTAGTGTCGAATATAGATAAGTAATTATGAAAAATATATATTATTATTATTAAATCGATATCATATATTTACAATTAAGTTTTTATATACAAAAGAAGCCTATAATTAAAAGAATATCTGTTTTTATTTTGGTAAATAAATCATTTAACCCCATTAGTGTTTTTTGCTTTAAAGAAAAGCATTATGGCGAATGAGTGTTTTTTCATCACTGGTTAATTCGTTATAATTAATATTAATCATACGTCACGTAGATATTTCATTATTATTATTGAATTAATTAATCACTGTTGGTAGTGGATTCAATGCGATGTAAATGCGAATATATTGGGTGTATGACTTAAAAATGCGGGATTTATAATAGATGGGATATCATTTGAACATGGTTTTTGCTTTTAATAACATATATGTAATTTTGAAGGGAACAAATCTATCATTTATTCTCACAATTGTGTAAAAAACAAAGTTTTTTGCTTCGAAAATGTCGAAAAGTATAAAAAAGCTTGTCAAAAGATCAAAGATCTTACAATTGGAGTAAAAATATCAAAAATGGTATATTTTACAAGTTTGCCCATAGGGTCCACATTTAATTCGGGGCTGGGAAAATACTTTGGGAATAAATAGAGAACAAGATTTCAAAAGCTCTTTTCGTTATCTGATCCCAGCTTTCGGATTTTATAACATGTAGCCCAAATTTTAAATTTGTATAAAAATTGGTCACATTCCGAAGGGCGTAGGGCGTTTTTAAAGAAAGAAAGGAAAACAAAACTACGGATCTTTGACTGTAGTGTAAAGTTTGTGCAGTTATATGGCTCTGCTACATAGGGAATAACACAGTCCAATTTTAAAAAACTTCAAGGTTTTATAAAACTATGCTTGCGCCGGATTCTTTGTATTTTCTGGCCAAACAGCATATCAACGGAAGACCTCTTAAGACTTACAAACAACACACCAATAGAACACGAAATAATGAATCGAAAATGGACATGGATTGGCCACATTTTAAGAAGACCTGAAGATGATATCACCCGATCAGCACTTCATTGGAACCGTCATGGTCATCGTAGACCTGGCACTACGTGGATAAGAGCGGTCAAACAAGAATGCAATACTGTTAACAAGTCATGGAACCATATTAAGTATCTTGCCAGGGATCGAAGAAAATTGTAAATGTCCTATGTTTACAAGGGGAAAAAATGGATTTTTTTCAGTTTTTGTTAAAATGTTGCCATTAAATAATTACTTTAGCAATTTGATTTAAAAGAATCGAAATGTGTACGTAATTGTCGTTCTAATAAGATATAAAAGACAAAAATTGGTTAAAAAATGTTAAAGTTATTAAAAAATCGCCAGGCCATTAACCTGTCTCAGGCCACAAGAACATGAAATGTAGAAACAAAATTAACATATTTTGAGAAAAATTAAAATACAAGTATATTTTTACTTAGAATATATCCATATTTACTTGTATATGAGTTTTTGTCTTCGTAGGATACCGCTAACCTATTCCCAGGTATGACCAAAAAAAATTATTTTTTTTAACGGCAGTTTCAAAATTCCATTTTCAAATTTTTAAAAATTTTGTTAAACAAATTTCATAATTTTTTGATCATCACATGGGGATTTATTAACAACATAATAGTTAATAAAAATATGAAAAAATATGACAATACCTCCTATAGTTTTTCCGTACCAGCGAGTTAAATTTTGAGATTTTCGAGAAAAACTATTTTTTTGGCCATATTTTGGCGAATGAGCCGAAATTCTTTACCGAATAAAAAACTTTGATTCTTCTTGTGGATTATTTTTATTTGGTCTTTTAGTTTTTTTACATCAAGTCGAGAATATGATGTCATGTAAATGGCCGCCGCCACAGTTGATTGTCATTTGAGCCCTTTTTATGGCATTTTCCATCACTTTGGCCAAAACTTCCGGCGATAGGTCCTCACATTCTTGACGGATATTGTCTTTAAGAGCTGCAAGAGTCTGAGGCTTGTTGACATAAACCCGCGACTTCAAAAAGCCCCACAAAAAGAAGTCTGGAGCGGTCAAATCAGGCGATCTTGCTGGCCAGTGTAAATCGCCAAAACGGGAGATTAGGCGCCCGGGAAATGCATCCTTCAGCATATCGGTTGTGGCACGTGCAGTGTGTGCCGTTGTACCGTCCTGTTGGAACCACATGTTTTCCAATCCAATTCATCAAGTTGCGGCAAAAAGAACTCGTTGATCATTGCTCTGTAGCGCTTACCATTCACAGTAACCGTTTGGCCCGCGACGTCTTCGAAGAAAAAAGGTCCGATGACTCCTCCAGCGAAAACAGCACACCATACAGTGACTTTGAGTAATGGCTCTTAGTGGGTTACACGCGGATTTTCAGTGCCCCAGAAGTGTAAATTTTGCTTATTTACGTACCAGCTAAGATGGAAATGGGCCTCATCACTCATGATTATTTTTGATGAAAAGTCACCGACCGATTATTGGCCAAATAAATAGTCATCAATATTCCGCGTTCTGGAGCAGTGTAGCGTAACATTGTTTATTAACGTGTATTTCGCATGTGTTTACTACACAAATGTCAAAAGAGAACTGACATTAGAGGCCAATCGCAAAATTTATAGCATTTTCTGATAGGAGGATTACTTTTGCGCCACCTTGTATAAATATATATTAGAGTTAATTTCAAAAATTTGATTTGCGGGTATCATAATTTTTCTGAAGGCTTTTGAGTAAATAAAAATAATAGCGTCCTATTTTTTGGAAAATTTTTACTCCTTGTGGTGGTTCAACGCACCTAAAGACGCGAATTTTGAGCACATTTTTCTGTAGACCAAAAACGGTTTAATATATTGCAAATATGATTTTACCAATCGATTCTGCATCAAGAATTAATACAATTCATGTTTTTTGAATCCTTAAAATATTTCCAAAAACCCACAGCAGGGGGCGCAAATCTCAATAAAAAAAATAAAAAGGACGCCTTTTCAGAAAAATTATGATATCACACAGTGAAGTTTTTGCTATTCAGATTTTGACATATCTGTACAGAACGAATAAATGTGGATGGCATACTCAACAAAAACTTCATGTACATGAAATAGAGTACCCTTTTCCATTCCTCTTTCCCCTTTCATCAACAAACTCAAATGTTTTACAGTATGGATGGGGACTTTGAAATCGTTCGAATTCAATATGCATATACATATATTTAAAATTATTTAACATGTTGACATAAAAGTTAGTTGAAACCTACACACAGCCTCAAAGGTGAGTAAAAACCACAAATTATTATTATTTTTTTAAGATAATGAAAATCCTTAAATCTATCCATCGATTAAAATTTAAAAGTTTCGGTTTTTTGGAGATTTGGCAGAATAATAGATTCGGTTCTAAGAAGAAAAATTAAGATTTCCATCATCTTAAAAAAATCAAAAAATTCACTGGTGTTTATTCACTTTTGAGGCTATGTGTAGATTTCTCAAAGGTATAAAGGTACAAAATAAATAGTGAAAAATTATAATTATTATGAATCATGAATGTAGAAACGTCTTTTTTGTATCGTATTGATTTAATCCTGCATTGCGAAACATTTAACTTTACTTTCGTTCAATGAGATACATTTCAAAGTTAGAACCTCGTCAGCATTTGAATCGTTTAGTTCAATAACCAGTCAAACAACAAAAAATTAAAATTATTGGGTGATAAATGTTTTGTAAAGGTAAATAAATCGTTTAATGCAGTTCCTAATAAAATTAGAATATTTTGTATGAAATTTACAATCGTGATGGCTGTTTATTTCAGAAACCAGTCAAGTGCAAACTTTATATTATTTTTTAAATATATCGAGCCCTTAGCGCCAAATTATCGTAAGCGACATTTTTAAAATTTTTGTTTTATTGCAGAAATTAAAATTTTATGGACCGACTGATATTTTAGCGTTCTCAGAATATCAAAATTGTTCATAACATCAAAAATATAGGGGGTAAGATTTTATCGTAAGTCAATGTTTATATTTTACAGTAAACAAATTTTATCGTAAGCGACACACAGTGGTATAGAAAAAAAAAGAGGGAAATAAATCTGTAACTTCTAAATGGTTAGATTGGTTTGAATGAAATTTCACATGCGCAAAGACGAAGTGTTGTCGAGTTTAAGTTTTGAACGTGGATCTCATGGGCCCACCAGGGGCGCGACCATGAGCCCTCAAAGTAGGACACCTCGGGTATGTTACATTTTTAAAACGATATTATTTCTTGGTTTGAGTTCCGATTTCAAAAACATTATACATGTAGAATCTTCCCATCGAGCACTACAAAAAAAGTAGCTATCAATTATCTATTATAGCTTAGGAGATATTCGCATTTGAAAATTTAATTTTCAGCATTTTTACTCACTTTTTTGATAACAGCATATCCAATAAAAATTTCCCGATTTTCTCCACTTTTCCATTATTGGACTAACAACACATGTATGTGTGAAATGGAAAAAGAATTGTTTAAAAATAATGATTAAGTCCAAAGTTATATGCATTTGAATTTAAGAAATTTTTAAAAAGCGATTTTTCGCAAATTTTTTTGGAAAAAAGTACTTTTTTGCTTTTTAAGTTATCACAAAAAATTTCTAAGAGGATGTATAAGGAATTTCTACTTTCTGAAAGCTAAGTTTTCATAAAATATCTTAAAGGAAAACCAATTTCAAAATTGTTGTTACCGAGGGGACCAGGTCCTTTCAAAAAATACCCATTTTTTATGTAAAATAAAATTTTAGGGCAAAAATTCTCAAATCGCGTAACCGATATCAAAATATAGTAACGGATTATAGGTGGCTCAATATGTTTCTAATTATTTTGTAAAGGGTCCCGATAACCCCGACGCTGGTATGGATATTATAGCCAAAAAATTAAAAATTACCATTTTTGGAATTTTTCAACACTTTTTAGGGAATTGCGGGATTGCTGATAATAGATTTCAAATTTGGTTTTTATTTTTCCATTTCAAATAGAAAAATCTACATAACTGTGAAATTTCATTAAAAACTATTTATAAATAAAAATTTAATTTCAATTCGAAACATTTTTATCTATGGAAAAATTCAATAAAAATCATTTTTTGTCATATTTTTCTATAAAGTATTCCATGAATTTTTAATTGTCAAAAGTTATCAATATTTTTGAAAAATAGACAAATAGCTTGAACGAAATTATATTATATCGCATCATAACATTTTTAATTCTATGTATAAATTTCAAAACAATCGAAAAAACCTGCTCCTGTAAAATTTGTGTTTTGTCGCTTACGATAATTTGGCGCTAAGGGCTCGATATGTTAAACTGCTACACAAATAGATAACTTTCATAGGAAAAAATATCAATTTTGTGAAACTAATTTCAAGTTTTCTTTGAATTAAACAAAATCAATAATTTGTTGCTTGACTGGTTTTTGAAATAAACGATTCATTTAGACTCAGAATATTTGTTGTTTGTTATTTAATTATAATTTTTCTTACCTTTTAAAACCATAGTTTCAATAAAATATTTCTTTTCATAAAAATTCTTATTTATTTAGATATTTTACTTCGTAATTAATTTCTATTCATATTAAAACTTACATTGAGATCTAACTACAATAATAAACCATGTTGATTTATTCATCAAGTAAAGATAAAATCGTTTAAAATCTTAAATATTTACACAGTGGGTGAAGTAATAGAGCAATTAAACTAACAAAAACTTAATTAAATTAGTTTTTAAATACTAGCCCCATCATTCAAAATCAATTTTTAAGTTTATATAGGGTTTATAAAACAAAATTTGTTTCATAAACCTGTAATTAATTTATAAATTAATTATGAATAAGACCTTAAAAACTAAACGAATCACAATTCTTTTAATTTGTATTTACATATTTTATGGAATTTAAAAATTTTACTATACAAATCCTTAAGAAAATAATACTTTTTTGTAGATTTCAGTTTTTAACAGGAGACATTTTTAATCACATTTTTTTATCGCTGTTTATGTTTAAAATTCATTCGCAATATGTACGAGTATTCTGACTTGTGCTACAATACAGTGTCTTCATATTGTATAACAAATTTCACCCTGCCTCATACATGACTGCCACATTTGGGGTTCGTGCAACGCTGTGAACATCTTTGTGAGCAACGTTTACGTCCTGCATAGGATTTATTTGATTTACAGCTACCAAATTGTCCCAGACTAGTACTGATGGCCGACTCAAAAGCCAGCTGGGTGTTTTGTCGTTCCAAGAACCGGTGTGAGCAGGTGGGTAAGGCTTGACAGTAACGTCTTAGTTGCTGTTTAAATACCGCCGTTGTGAGAGTATAAAGTATGGGATTTAAAGCTGAATTTACAGGCAGCACTAAGACAGCCAACCAGGCATATAAGGCGGGAGATATGGGTATGCCTAAGAGAGAATAAGAATAAAAGAATAGTGAAGGATATGGAGGTTAAGAAAATGTGCAAAGTTTTATTTATGCTGATGCCACACTTACCGGATAAAGCCAGCAATTTCACAATTATAACAGGCAACCAACAGGCACAGTCGGTGGTTATGATGATGGCAAATCTGCAATGGTTCACACAATTATTTATTTTAAAAGGAAATTTATCTAAAGACATTCAAATTTTATTAATTTTTCAAAATAATTTTTATCTTCACAGTTAATTTAAAGTTTAAAGATGTTCTCAAGAAAACAACCTGATACATTTTTTATATTTTCTTAACAAATTTATATTTGCTAAACTTCTTTTAAATAATTATTGTCTATTTCAATTACTTACCTTGTTGCCACAATACTTTCACGTCCACTTATTGTGCTGCGCATGCCACCGCCCGAATCTTTGATGGCCTGCAGCATTCGTATGTAAGAAGTTAAAATGAAAATCAGGGAAAATGTATTTATGCAAATAAATAAAACTGCTGAATATTCCCAACCCTACAAAGAAAAGGAAATTTTGTCTTTAAGAATCTCAACAAAAAGTTTATTTAAATGCAAGATGATAAATAAAACAGGAAAACCTACAATGACTTGATATAAAAAGGGAATGCAAACATATTACTTACCTTGGCATAAGGATCGTGTATGTGCAACGATAAGCAAACACCATTGGTGCCATAGAAATGTGAACCAAAATACTGATTGGGAAATAGAGGAGCTGCAGCCAGGGCAAATGATATGCTCCACAATATCAAAAGACGTATAACAATTCTGAAAGTAAATAAGAAAAAATGTACTTATATCATCTTCAAATAACTATGAGTTATTGTATAATAACGCTAAATTAAATTTTAAATTGTATTTCTATAATTATTATTGAAGTCCTGGAAAGCAGAGATGTATTAAAACTAAGTGTTTTTTTGAATACATGATGATTTTCAAACCATTTAAATGATTAAACATTCTAAAGGATAGAATAATTGAAGCCGTCATTACGAAAAGGACACGAGTCACATTTTATCAAAAATATTCAGTCCATTTGTGAAAAAAATTCCCCGGGAGTTTTTTCCCTTTTCTCATTTTTATACCCATTGCATTGAGTGGCAAGAGTATATATAAGTTTGTCATTCCGTTTGTAATTTCTACATTTTTCATTTGCGACCCCACAAAGTATATATACAAGGTGGCGCTGTAATTAAAAAAAGGAAAAACTTTGATTCTTCTTGTGGATTATTTTTATTTGGTCTTTTAATATTTTTTACATCAAGTCGAGAATATGATGTCATGTAAATGGCAGCCGCCACAATTGATTGTCATTGAGCCCTTTTTATGGCATTTTCCACCACTTTGGCCAAAACTTCCGGCGATAGGTGCTCACATTCTTGAGGATATTGTCTTTAAGAGCTGCAAGAGTCTGAGGCTTGTTGACATAAACCCGCGACTTCAAAAAGTCCCACAAAAAGAAGTCTGGAGCTGTCAAATCAGGCGATCTTGCTGGCCAGTCCAAATCGCCAAAACGGGAGATTAGGCGCCCGGGAAATGCATCCTACAGCATATCGGTTGTGGCACGTGCAGTGTGTGCCGTTGCACCGTCCTGTTGGAACCACATGTTTTCCAATCCCAATTCATCAAGTTGCGGCAAAAAGAACTCGTTGATCATTGCTCTGTAGCGCTCACCATTCACTGTAACCGCTTGGCCCGCGACGTCTTCGAAGAAAAAAGGTCCGATGACTCCTCCAGCGAAAACAGCACACAATACAGTAACTTTGAGCGGGTGTAATGGGTCTTCGTGGGTTACACGCGGATTTTCAGTGCCCCAGAAGCGTATGTTTTGCTTATTTACGTATCCGCTAAGATAGAAATTGGCCTCTGCTACGAAATTCATGTTGTGCCAAAGTCACCAACCGATTATTGGTCAAATAAATAGTCAGCAATATTCCGCGTTCTGGAGCAGTGTAGCGTAACATTGTTTATTAACGTGTATTTCGCATGTGTTTACTACACAAACGTCAAAACAGAACCGACATTAGGGGCCAATCGCAAAATTTATAGCATTTTCTGATAAGAGGATTACTTTTGCGCCACCTGTTATATTTTTGGATCGTTATAGATAACGAAGTCGATACAGCCATGCCCGTCTGCCCGTCTGTATGTTGAAATCAACTTTCCGTAGCCCCTAAACAACTTACGTACATGATTCATACATCAATATGTCGAGAATTCTTTCGGCTCGGTTGCAATTTAAAATCGACAAAATCGGCCCACAAATGGCTGAGATATAAGGAAAAAACCGGGAAAACCTCGATTTTTGGCCTATTTTTGATGCATATCTGGATTACTAAGTCATTAATATAGACAATATTGATATATAATGATAGATATTTTAAAGTCCATCTATTATTTTGAGCAGATGTGTATATTCGGCTATAGTAAGTTCGACCTACAATGGGTGAAAAACGGGAAAAATATTTTTTAATCCGAATTTTTTTTTCATCAAAATATAATTTTTTTCATAAATTATTTTTCCAAAAAATTTTAAAATTAAAAAAAAAATTGAAAAAAAAAATTTTAAAAAAAATTAAAAAACTATTTCGAAAAAAAAAATTCAAATTTTGTTTATCTAAAAATATTTAAAAAAAAATAATTTTTAAGTATAATTTGGTGAAGGGCATCTAAGATTCGGCACAGCCGAATATAGCTCGCTCTCTTTCTTGTTTCTATTCAAATTATATGTTAAAAAAATGAAAAGGGAAAAAACTCCAGGGGAATTATTTTCATAATTGGGCTGATTATTTATTAACAGTTTCTCCCCATTCAAGTCATCTGGTCCTGATGGTATTTTGCCATCCCTGAACGCTATGGAGGAGGGATTTTATTATTTAAATCGGCAAAAGAACTCACGATAATGCAAAGGACTTTCGTCCAATTAGTCTTTCATCTTTCCAACTAAAAACGTTGGAAAGACTCATTGACTCTCATATAAGGCAGTCAGCATTCCTGCATTAAGAATCGCTCTACTGAGACAGCTCAGCATGAAGACGTAAAAGTTATAGAGAGATCTCTCGAATATAAACAGTCTTCCTGGACAATAATGTAACTACTCTTGCAATTCAACAAGCTCTTATTAACCTGGATGTTAAAGAGCTTAACAGTGACTGTTTAGTATCCATGTTGAAATCAAGAATAGTTTCAGCAAATCTTGGTAATAGTGTTAAGTCCAAGCTAGTTGGATGGGGCACTTTTCAGAGTGGAGTGATTTCTACAATACTTTGGTTTATCGTTATTAAACTTTAACTTGTGAGGTGGTGGTAAATGTTTTTAAAGTTTTATCAAAAAGGCTTGCAAAATAAAGTGCCTGCATTTTTGTTTCAAATAACATTTTGCTTACTTTTTTTAATTTTTTTAAAATAAAATTGTTGTATCTTATTGTTAAAAAGCTAATATTAACGAAACAAAGTTTTTTAAAGTAAAATTTTTCTCAAAAATTATAAGGTGTAAAATATACACCACATCTGTGACTATGTAAAAAATTTTCACGTCATAAATTAAAGGTTAACTTGATTCTTATTGAACTAGACAAAAAAGGAATACATGTTTTTGGTTATGCGGACGTGGATTATATCATGAGTGTTTCAGGATGTGATTAGTATTATGTCCACTGCTTTAGAGTTTCGAAACAATTGGGCCAAGGAAAGTAGTCTTGGGGTAAATTTACGCAACACAGAACTTGTACTTTTCACAACAAAGACCCAGATTCTGGGCTTTAGACTTTCGTGGTTGAAAAACTGCGAAATCCCCCTTTCAAATAATATGAAATATCTAGGTATTATCCTGGGCTCTAAACTATCAAAGTGGAAATAAATCAGTAACTTCTTAACTAATAGCCCGATTTTAATAAAAATTTTCTATGGCTATAGAGGAGGTATTGGTAAGTTTAAGTTTGTATTTGGGCTTAAAACAACAAGAGCTAAGGGAGGGGGGCTGAGCCACAATGACTAGCGGAAAAGAAGAGATATACGTATAATATATGAACGTGTAGGAAATTATGTCCTGTTTTAAAAAATGTACAACATTTTTAAGAATTCAAAAAATTATAGAAGAGTTCTTTTCAAAAATGTGGGAATAAAAAATGGTAGCGGATTTTTTTAGAAAATTTTAATTTTTTTAAAATGCAAAAAAGTTTTTTTTATTAATCGTTTTTAATGATATTTTACACATACTTAGAATTATTTGATCGAAATACAAAATTGAAAAATAAATTAGTGAATAGTTTTTTAAAATCCCACAATACCCAAAAAAACTATTCAAAAATCGCAAAATTGGGATTTTTTAGATTTTTGGATCTATTGAAGGCACCAAACTCATGGCTATAAAATCCCTTTGCACAATATTGAAGAAGACATACGAAACAGGTGTTAATTTTTTGAAAGCAGCTATGCGATTAGAGAAAATATTGTCTAAATTTTAAATTTGCATAAAAAATAGGTCTACTTAGAAAGGTTCTAGACCATGCAATAATACGAATTTTGATATTATTTTGCTTTTATAAAATTTCCCGAAATGTTATCTTTCAGAAAAATATAAACGCATTATTTATCTTTTTCTTATTTTCTGTAAAATTTTAAATTAATGTAAGTTCTTTTTTTGGTTCCCCCACTGTGGGGTTCCTATTACACCCGTCGTAAGATGTTTGGTAAAAAATGGGGACTTAGTCACAACATAGTTAAATTAATGTATGCAGCTATAGTACATCCAATTCTTACTTATGGATCTCTTGTATGGTGGACTGCAACTAGACAAAACTATGTGGTAGACCAACTATACAACTTCATTTTCATTAGTCAGGCAATATAAGAACGCTCTATCAAGGCTAGTTCGTCTATCTGATATTACCTTAGTTAGGCTCCCTGCTCACAGAGACTACTGTGGCAATGAACAGACAGACGAATTTGCAGAATGGGATCTACTTCAATGCGGTTTTAGAAGCAATTCCGCTGGAGACTATTAAAAGTCTTATCTTCATCCACTTTCTTACAAAGGCTGAGAATAGATGGTTCAACTTAGATATATGTAGGGTGACCAAGTAAATGTGGCCCTTTTTTACGATAAAGGAACTATGCAACTGATAAGCCGTACTAAAAGGGATATATCAAGGCCGCTGGCAGTAGTAACGGGGCTCTGGAAGCTAGGCAAACGTGCAAATCGCCTTGGGCTCCCATTTAACGATAATTGACGTAGCTATAAGGATAGGGAGAATAAGCAAACGATTTTACACCTTCTCTGCGAATGCTCAGCTCTGACTGTCAAAAGGCTCAAATTCCTGGGCTACTTATTGTTACATATTAACCAACCTTGGTAAGGTATCTGGGTCTAGACTTAATGGCCTACTGTGATGTCTCACAACTACAGGTTGGGTCTAATAACTTCGACATTTTAGCATACATTACGATGTAAATGCGATAACATCTGACAAGTGGTGGGGTCTTGTCAAAACGGCGTCCCTTTCAACAGTACTGGAATGTTCACGTGCAGTTAAGTACCACGTAAACCAACCAAACAACAAATCATTTTATGATGCATTTTTTTGAATTTACACTTGATATTTGTTTTATACTTTTAGCGAAATAATAGATAAAATGTTACCTTTTCCTTGCTGTATCCCTGGCATGTAAAGGTCTCATGACAGACATCAAACGATCCCATGTAATCAAAGTCAGCAACAGTGTAGATGATTGGCAGCTAAAAGTGCTTAAAAATCCTGCAGCCAAAGAATAATAGAAAGAAAATATAATTAAATTTAATATTTATAAAAATGTTTATATATTTTTCAGAACAATCTAAAAGAAAACCAACACAAATCATCCTCAACACAAACCTGAAAATGCACACATGCCACTGTGGCGCCAGAACTCCTCGTACACAATATACTCGCCACGAAAACTTATATCCGCACATGCAATAATGGCCAGATAAATGCCCATCAGAAAATCACTGGCTGCCAAATGACGAAGATACAACGAATGCTCCACATTGCTGCGTGTTTTATAGAAATAACGACCCAATAATACCAACAGATTGCCAACGATGGCAATGGATGCCATGACCCAGACACTGAAATGAAAATTAAAGAGTAGCAAAATCACTGAATCTTGTAATAAAAGTGTTATTTTATTAGATTTTGTAGTTAACAAATAAAAACAAATAGAATTTCTTTGCTCATATAACTGTGAAAAAGTTGAAATTGAATTTGTGTTTTATATAACAATTTCCATTGGTTACAAACTAATATCTTTGTGCAACGTTTTCAATTATTTTCTGGATTAAAGTCTGATTGAAATTATTATTTTAAACTAATCTTTTAACAATGAAATCAAATAATAGAAACTAATACATTGGAATGCCAAGTAAACTATACAGATTTATTTAGGGGCGATATTAATTTTACTTTTTTGTTTTTCGTTTCTTACCTGCCTCTTAATATTGGATTATCCAGCAAATGATATGTACTACTGATACCATCACCATGTGGATCACACACTCTCACATGCATGGCAGCTCGACATAAATGGAACCAGGAAAAGTAACTGGAAGTAGCAATAAATTTTAAAATGCCAACTTTATTCAAATCAATTGTTGTATGTTAAAAACTAAGAATTAGCTTACATATAATTCAAATTGGATAAATTTTGTAGAGTTCTCGGATCTAATGTTTTGAAATCATTGTCATTCAACAATAGAGATGTTAAGTTTCCTAAACAATCGAAGGCATGCAGATCGAATTTTTCCAAAGAATTGTTATTTAAGTGCCTGGAATGAAGGAAAAATCATATTGATAGCTTGAAAACTGTCATTTGTTGCATATCTGCAATAATCTGTGATAAACTGTTTGCGTAAAAAACAAGTAAGAGAGCTATATTCGACTGTGCCGAATCTTATATACCCTTCACCAAATTATACTTCAAAATACAAATTTTAAATATTTTTAGGTAAACAAAATTTATTTTTAATTTTTTGTAAAATTTTTTTTTCGAATTTTATTTTAAGGTTTGACACATTGTAGGTCCAACTTACTATGGTCTTATAAACGTCGTTGCATAGGTCTTTGAAATATGTATCATTAGATATCCATATTGTCTATATTAATGACTTAGTAATCCAGATATAGGACAAAAATAGGTAAAAAATCGAGGTTGTTCTGGTTTTTTCCTCATATCTCAGCCATTTGTGGACCGAATTTGCTGATATTAAATAGGAAACTTCACGAAAGCATGTCTGACAGAATTATTGAAGTTTTGGATCCCGAAGATATCTGGGGTCTTCAGAAAATTGATTTCAACAGACAGACAGAAAGACGGACATGGCTTAATCGACTATAATAATAGGTATAATAATCCTCAAACTATTTATGTGAATTTTAATATAAGATATGTTACCCCTGTCTATACCTGATAAATTTTTATCATGATAAACGTCGAAATGGTTGTTAAGATAAAATATTATCTGGTATAGTCTCCATTTATTAGTATTATTGCTTCGTTATGACAAAATTGTTAGTGCTTTTGCTTAGACAACTTTGTCTTGACAACAAACGTCATTAATTGTTATGATCAATTTTTGTCATGTATAGACAGGAGGCAAGAAAAACTAGGTAAACAAGAATCGAAGTACCGATCTAGATACATTTTGCTAAAAAAACATAACCAGACGGGGCCAAAATTCGTACTGCGTACTAATACCGTGGCCAAAATTCGTAGTTAAGCAACCTAGAGTCTTTTCGGATTTCGTCCATAGTTATATTTTCCCATAATTAGTCGTTAGCCTACCCAGAGCCGAAGCATTTATCTCGTCGGATTGTATTCGTTAGCTAATCATAACCGTAGAGAAATATATATAGATCGGAAACTATTCTGTCAAAGACCTAATTCTGCTGTCAAAAATCTAGGTGGTGAGAATGTATCAGAATACAAAAACTTTTTTGATTAATTTTTTTGTTTAAATTTTTTCTAGTTTCCGCTCTATGTATATTTTCTCTATGGTCATAACCATAAGTTTTAGTTAGATGACGAGAGCTGAAGATTGCATTGCTAGCTATATTTGCCCATAGTTAGTCGTTAGCCGACCAAGAGTCTAGCATTTATATCGTCGGTTTGTATTCGTTAGCTAGTCATAACCATAAGTAATAGTTAGCCGACGAGAGCTGAAAAATTTATCTCCGTAGCTATATTTGCCCATAATTAGTCCTTAGCCGACCGCGAGTCGAAGCATTTATCTCGCTTGTTTTAACTAGTAAACAATAGTTAGCTGAGGAATTAATCTCCTTGAATTGTATCTGTATACTTTGAGTTTTATTTTCCCCATTATAAGTCGTTAGCCTACCGTCGAATCCTCTATACAAAGCTTCATCCGTTTACAAACCAATCGTATCCCGAAGATACAAGACAGCATTGAGGTTAAGAAAATGTCAATGGAAGCAGCTGACCTTTGAAGGACCAGGATAGACTAGGCATACCCTGGATGGAAAAAAACTGCATCACCCTGTCTACTGATATCATACCATACCAAATAAGTAATCAAACTGTATAGGTTCCCTGTGATGGTCTGCCCAGATTTAAATAGCTCATAATATATATGACCCTTTTGGTCCCACAGAACACAGAGTATTACCTCAGCGCCATGGATATTTGGCTTTAGGTTCGATCTGTTACGCTTCTGGTTATCGTAATGCATCCATTTTTCATCGCAAGTAATGATTCGGTGAAAAAAATGATTTTCTTTTATAGCGTTCAAACATTATTTTGGATATCGTCTTTCAAGGCCTCTCGGCTTCAATTCGTTTTTGAATTAATCCTGATGCTCACAAACGTTTTGAAATTGTTGATTGAATAGCTCCCAATGATTTTGCAAGCTGTTGTTGAGCTTGACAACAATCTTCATGGAGTAATGCCTTCAATTCTTAGCCTTCAAACTTTTTTGGCGAACATGCAGAATATGCAGAACATACTCCTCACCCAGTTAAGGTCTCCGAAGCAATTGAAAAAAATCACGATATGGTGTTGGCCGATCGGAGATTGAAAGTGCGAGATATTATGGTAACCATAGGCATTACACATTGCTCGGTGGTTTCATTTGGGTATGCGATAGCTTTCCGCAAGATGCCTGCTGCGTTTGCTCACTATCCGATGCACAAAAAGGTACACACATGTTCAGTTCTTATTTTTTGGATGGGATACAAAAATTTAAGAAATATTGGACAACACATATAGAGCTGAAAGGAAATGAAATAATTTTTTTATCGAAAACCCTGTGTTTCATTAAAAAGGCACGGACTTTTTGACTCATCCACGTATTTTTATACACAGTGCCATCTTCTACTAAATTCTAGTATTATCTATTTCTACAGTGATCACCCAGAGCTTTTAAAGCTGCTTCATAGATAATGTTGTCATACAATGTTAATAACAGAATGTTAAGTTGATGAACTTGATGTGATGTTACAGACCGTTAAATTCAAATTGATAATGCAATTTCGTAATAATATTTAAAATCAAGAGATTTAAAACATTGTTGGTGTCTCCTGTAAAATTTGTTAAAAAGGACTTAGAACATTTGCACAATAAGCTGACGATTTGTTAAATTTATTAAGAAAATATATATTTAATAATGCTACAAAAATATTATTAGTTACTTAAATGTAATTTTCAAAATAAATAGAAAATAACGCATTTGACAAAAAATATTTTCTTTTATGTTAAAAAATATAAATTAACATAAGTTAAATACTGATTTTTCAAATGAAAATCAATTCCCAAAAGTATACTCCTTTTCTAAGCAAAGTATGATTATGTTTTCAAGTTTTTTGTTACTTCAAACAAATTTAACGGATTATAAGATAAACTTCTTTGAGTATAACATATTTTTAATGATATAAATCAAATAATTTTTAGACCATAAGTAATAACTAACTACATATGAATTCCCAATAGCTACATAATGTTTAAACAGTAAAAATATATTTATTTGATGGTTACTTAATATCTTTGTATTGAATTTTTTCTGCCACATTTGGTGCAGTTCCAATGAAGCAGTTCCGTTATGACAAATGTATTTGATAAATTTTCATACTTTATATGAATTGACAAATATTGGGTTGTTTCAATCGATGTTGATATTTACGAATTGAACCTAAACCTAAGAAATCGAATCATGAATATTTTTATATCCTTCACCTTCGTGAGAAGGGTATACATGAGGAGCCACAGAACAAAAGGTACTTTTTCGAATTTATTTACAAATTGATTTTTTGGTATTTTTATAACATTTGGGTTGAAATCTTCTAGAAAAAAACAATTTCTCAAAATTTTTAAATTTTCAATAAAGTACCTTTTGTTCTGCAGCTTCTCACATATAAGTTTGCCATTCCGTTTGTAATTTCCACAATATAATTTTCCGACCCTATAAAGTATATATATTCTGGATCCTTATATATAGCGGAGTCGAATAAGTCATGTCCGTCTGTCGGTCTGTTGAAATCAACTTTCCGGTCTGTTGAAATCAACTTTCCCAAATAACTTACATACACGATTCATACATCAATATCTCCGGAATCTTCCGGCTCGGTTGCTATCGAGAAAATCGGTCCATAAATCGCTGAGATATAAGGAAAAAAACCATGACAACCTCGATTTTTGACCTATTTTTTACCTATATCTGGATTACTAAGTCATTAATATAGACAATATGGATATCTAATGATAGATATTTCAAAGACCTTACGACATATATAAGACCATAGTAAGTTGGACCTACAATGGATCAAAATCGGAAAAAATATCGCTTAATATCAAAAAATTTTTTTTTTTATAATTTAAAAAAAAAAATGTTTAAAATTAAAAAAAACAACTTTGGAAAAAAATTTGTTTACCTTAAATTATTTAAATATATAGCTCTCTTACTTGTTTATCTTCAACTTCTTTCAAAATTTCATTGTTTGTGATTAAATCAACACAATCTCTGATAGACATATTATTTGCTTTTTAAAGTATTTGAATAAGTAGTAAAAATAATGCAATTTTTTGTACTTACAATCCTTGCAGCATATTTAGATCACAAAATGTACGTTCACTCAACTCAGTTAACAAATTTCCAGCTAAAAATCTGAAATTAAAAAAAACAAATTGAGAAAAATTTAAATAATTGTATATAGCAAAAATCGAATTGCTAAACTTTAAGGATGATTCATACCAAAACACACAAAAAATACTATTTTCGGAAAATATTCTATATAAACTACAAGTACATTTATATTGTTACGAAATTGTACTTGAATTCAAATATAACGATTTTAACAGCTGATATAAAGTTGCATAATGCTTTCAAATAGCAGTGCCTCTCAAACTGTAACATATCTGTGGACATTATTAACATTTAATAAAAGCTTTCAGTTGATCATTGATCGTAAGTATGGCAACGCTGAATGTTTGCTGCTACTCGTATATTCGAATTCGAAATATACGAGTTTTGACAGTTAAAGTACATTGTAGAAATTTCACCAGAGATGGCGTGTGTATTAATAGTGGCCATGGTTGCAGTCGTGAGTTGAGTGACGCTATTCGAATAAACATCAACTGAGTACCTTAAAGTGTGCTGTATTTTTCAAGTGAATTCGTGTACATTATAAAGTGTGTCTGTATTTCTGCGAATTTATATACGTGTATAAAAAACACTGAGTGACTACTTAATTCTGTTGTTGTACATTTTAAATAAATAAAGAGTTGTTACAATTTTCAAACTACTAAACGGCTTTTATTTGCAATCAAAAGTATCCGGTTTATTTAAAGTAAATAAACCAACGTTTTGAATAGGTTAAAACGTAACAATATATTTCTTTGATCTCAACTTAGTTAAGCACACCTTAAATATAATTCTGAGGCAACAGTGAAATTAACGTCGTATTTCCGTATATCCTCGATTTCATTAGCCTTCATAAACAGTCTGATTGCCACCTATTTCTTTAATCTAGTAATAAACAGTCGATATTGTAAATACCCAATGTCTTACACAATCAGTCTGAGTATGAATGCACAGAGAAAACAGATTCGTGATAGCAACCGAATTTGTTGCCAGTCGAATGAATCTACCATAGTGACCGAATTTTACATTGTGGCTACACAATTTTAGAAAGTTTGGTTGCTTCGACCGAAATACTTCTTTATCAACTGACTGCCTGTTAATAGAAACGAAAAATACTATGTGTGCAACTGAATAATTCGATTGGCAACAAATTCGGTTGCTACTACGAATCTGTTTTCTCTGTGTATATCTAAATTGGGTTTAATGTTAATGGGTATGAATATTCGAAGACATTACTGCTGTTATTGAAATTTCCAGTTCTCAAATAATGACAAAGATAAGTTAACTAACTTGATTACATAATGAAGCACTTAGGGACTTTCATATTGCCTATTAACCTTACCGAATTAAGATCAATTTCTAAAACAATCTCATTGACATTGAGAAATTAAAGTCATGGTGGAATTTCTGTGAATCTTTTGAGAATAACAAAGAAATCGCATGTTCTGGACAGGGGGAAATTAATTTCGAATATGAAGGATAGGAATGATTTCTGTGGAAAAACATTGTCAATTGTTAAAGATGTCATTCCCACGACAGCCGGTTCTACGCACCGGAATGACCAGAGTTCACTCGGCCAAGGGCTGCCAACTCAGCAACCACTGCTGCTACAACAACAGATGTCGATGGGTTGGCAATATTTAGCCGAGTGAGACGCGGTCGTTTTTGATGCAATTGTCGTGGGAACACTGATCCAAATCTCGTGGTAAAAATGTTTGGATATTCTACTCAATACTCAGAAGCTATTTCTTATGCGTACGTTGGTGGTATTATTGTGGGCCATAAAAGGTAGTTCAGGATGGATACAACTCTTAAATAAGAACCGAAAGGACATTTCCAAGCTAACCGCAGTGTTAAAGGCCCATGAGGCGACCGGTAAATATGCAATTATGCTTGGAATTTCCTACCTATATTAGAGAGGGTCGGTTTGTTTGGATGCAAAGAAAAAATCACGGGAGACTAAAGAATTCTACAAAGAATTCTAAGCAACTTTGCTCTAGAACTCAAAAGTCTAATTGAAAATACTCACAAATATTTCAGGCGTGGAAATGTGAAAGTATTTCTCTCAATACTGCTTATACTATTATCGGCCAAAGATAATGTGTGCAAATATTTCAATGTTGGGAACATTCCAGACTCAAGTTGTTTTATATGATTTCTGTTCAGATATCTGCAAGTAAATGGAATGAATTGATAAGATTATTTGCTATATTAATGTTTGCAGTTTTATTTAAAAATATGTCAGTTTTTTAATTTGAGGCTAGTAATTTCATTTGATTACACCGTGTGTAATTTTTTAAGTCATGCTAATATAACCATATACGGACACAACTACGTGATAAAATACAAAAAAAAGCCCCCTGTCTCCCAGTTTTGCCCAAAGTCATGCATTTTTTTATGGGCCCGTGTGATTTTTGCAAAAAAGTGATAATTTTCTCAGGCTCAAACAGTTTTGAATTCGTCATATAGAATGAAAATTGTGAACATAAAATCAAAAAAATTTCATCTTAAAGATCAAAATCGCAAAAAACTTTAAAAAAATCGAAATAAATTTTTTAAGCTGCCTAAAAGTATGCTTTAGTTTATAATAGTTTAATTGTTTATGGCCCTTAACACTTAATTCCTTTAGATTTTTCTTACTAACTTATATTGACCTACCTAAACGGTGTTAATAATCAATCCTAGGAAGTTCGTATGTTCTAGAAAGTTGTTTATTGAGATCTTAGGTACATTTTTGTAGTTGATTGTTTCCTTGAATTTTGAACGGTTTGCTACCTATGGACCTGAACAGGGGAAAAAAGGTAAAAAAATTAAAGTTTTTTTCCGATTTTGATTTGGAAGATGAAGTTTTTTTGATTTTATATGTTTACAATTTTTGTTATTTATGGCAAGAGCTACAACTTTGCCTCAAATCAATCAAAATTCCGAACTGTTTGAGCCTGAGAAAATTATCACTTTTTTGCAAAAATGATACCGAGGTCCCAAATCTTTGGGTGCCCATAAAAAAGTGCATGACTTTGGGCAAAACTGGGTGACACAGCACCTTTTTTTTTTGGTCTTTTAACACGTAGTTGTGTTAGTATATGGTTATATCTTTTCGTGTTGCACTGTGTTGTGTACTTACAGAACTTCTAATTTTTGTAAAGGTTCAAAAATGTAGGCATTAAATGTTTCCAAGCAATTGCCACGTAAATCTCTAAAAGAAAAAATAAACATATAAACAAATAATAATTTAAACATTGCTTTATAAATTGTAATACTCTACTTACAATTCCAGTAATTCTTCTAAGTAAATGAAGTCATATTCATGTAATATATTTAAGCGATTTCCCGATAAAATTCTAAAGAAGGAAAATGATTTTAATTAGGAAATTAATGTATTAAAAGTGTTTCTAAATTTAAAAGCAATTTTATAAACAATTCAACCTAAGATTTGCTTATTTATACATATTTATATGATTAATATAATATTACAGTATTAAAATTAAGGGCCAGAGGTCATAATGATTTTAAATACTTTAGGCCGTATTCAAAAACAAATTTTAAAGTTAAACAACATTTTAAAATCAAACTTTGTATGGAAATTTGGCTTTAAAACATTGTTTAAATTTTTTTATGAATACGGGGGTTTATCTATAATTTTTATTTATAATCTCCTGTTCTTTTGATAATACAATCATACTTACAATGTTTTCAAATGATTTCCTTTGGCAAACAAATTTTCCGGCAGCCATTCAATTTTATTTTCATCCAAATATCTACAGAAATATCAAATACACAAACATGATAGCTAAATATTTTGAAGATACTATTGTCGACAATACTTACAATGTTCTAACCGGCACATTGGAAAGTTGTCTCAAGGCATGTGAATCCATTGTCGTAATAGAACAAAGTTTTAATACTCTGAAATTAAAATGCAAATACGGTATTTCTCATAATTTGACAATTTTATAAGTTATACAAGTATTTCAATAGCTTTTAAAATGAACCGGCTTATTTAAAATAGTTTCAAAAGGGTACCATGGTTAATATCAAATATAATATCATATGGAATAGCATAAAAACTTGTCCCACTTTTGCTCTAGATTATATTCTGTACATATCGAGCCCTTAGCGCCAAATTATTGTAAGCGACAAAACACAAATTTTACAGAAAAAGTTTGTTTTGATTATTTTGAAATTTATACATAGAATTAAAAATGTTATGATGCGATATAATATAATTTCGTTCAAGTTATTTGTCTATTTTTCAAAAATATTATACGATAATATTTTTAACGATTTTAATGGCTGATTTAAAGTTGCATTATGCTTTCAAACAGCAGTGCCTCTCAAACTGTAACATATATGTGGGTATTATTAACATTGAATAAAAGCGTTGTGTTGATCATTGATCATAAGTATGGCAACGCTGAATGTTTGCTGCGATTCGTATATTCGAATTCGAAAGCTCTAGAATATACGAGTTTTGACAGTTAAAGAACATTGTAGAAAGTTCACCAGAGATGGCGTGTGAATAAATAGTGGCCATGGTTGCAGTCGCGAGTTAGTTTATCAGAGACGCTATTCGAATAAACATCAACTGAGTGCCTTAAAGTGAATTTTCAAGTGAATTCGTGTACATTTCTGCGAATTTATATATTAAAAACACTGAGGGACTATTTAATTCTGTTGTTGTTGTACATTTTAAATAAATAAAGAGTTGTTACAATTTTTAAACTACTTTTACTTTTATTTGCAATCAAAAGTATCCAGTTTATTTAAAGAAAATAAACCAACGTTTTGAAAAGGTTAAAACGTAACAATATTTATAACTTTTGATAATTAAAAATTCATGGAATACAAACTTTTCGAATTGAAATTAAATTTTTATTTATTAATAGTTTCTAATGAAATTTCTCGGTTATTTAGACTTTTCTATTTAAAATGGAAAAATAAAAACGAATTTTGAAATTTATTATCAGCAATCCAGCAATTTCCTAAAAAGTTTTTAGCAATTGCAAAAATGTGAATTTTTAGTTTTTTGGCTATAATATTGTTACGTTTTATTTTAACCTTTTGAAAACGCTGGTTTATTTCCTTTAAATAAACCGGATACTTTTGATTGCAAATAAAAGCCGTTTAGTAGTTTAAAAATTGTAACAAATCTTTATTTATTTAAAATGTACAACAACCACAGAATTAAATAGCCATTAAATGTTTTTTATACACGTTTATAAATTCTCAGAAATACAGACACAATTTATAATGGACACGAATTTACTTTGAAAACACAAAACACTTTAAGGCACTCAGTTGATGTTTATTCGAAAAGCGTCTCTGATAGAACTCACTCACGACTGCAACTTCTGCCACTATTTATAACCATTTAGTAAGCTCTATTTCTACAATGTTCTTTAACTGAATATTCGATTTCGAATACAGCGTTGCCAACTTGCGATCAATGGTCAACTGAAAGCTTTTATTTAATAATGCCCACAGATATGTTACAGTTTGCTAATGCAGCACTGTTATTTGAAAGCATTATGCTACCTTTAAATCAGCCCTTAAAATCCTTATATGTGAATTCAAGTACAATTTCGTAACAATATATATACCAGGGTCGGTGTTATCGATACCCTTTACAAAATAATTAGAAACATATTGGGCCACCTAAAATCGTTCATTATATTTTGATATCGAATATGCGATTTGAGAATTTTTGCCCTAAATTAAATTTTTCATAAAAAATAGGTGTTTTTTGAATGAACCTGGACCCCTCGGTAACAAGAATTTTTAAACTTTTTTATTTAAAATATTTTATGAAGACTTAGCTTTCAGAAAGTATAAATTTCTTATACATCCTCTTAGAAATTTTTTGCAATAACTTAAAAAGAAAAAAAGTTATTTTTTTTACCAAAAAATTAGCGAAAAATCGCCTTTTTAGAATTGTTTTAAATTCAAATGCACATAACTTTGGAATTAGTCATTATTTTTAAACAATTCGTTTTTTATTTGATACATGCATAAAGGAAAACTGGAGAAAATCGGGAAATTTTTGGATACACTGTTATCAAAAAACTGGAGTAGGGTGGGTAAAAATGTTGAACAATTAATTTTCAAATGCGAATATCTCCTAAGCTATAAGAGATAATTGATAGCTATGAAAAAGTTTTTTGTAGTGCTCGATGTGAAAACGAAACACAAACGAAGAAATAGGATTGTTTTAAAAATGTAACATACCCGAGGTTTACTACTTTGAGGACCATTGGTCGCGACCCTGGTGGGCTCATGACAGCTCGACAAACTGGACAATACTTCTTCTTTGCGCATGTGAAATTTATTCAAACCCATCTAACCATTTAGAAGTTACAGATTTTTTTCCCTCTTTTTTTTCTATACCACTGTGTGTCGATTACCATAAAATTCGTTTACTGTAAAATGTAAACATTGACTTACCCCCTACAATTTTTAAGTTATTAACAATTTTGATATTCTGAGAACGCTAAAACATCAGTCGTCCTATAAAATTTTAATTTTTGCAATAAAAAAAATTTGAAAATGTCGCTTACGATAATTTGGCGGTAAGGACTCGATACATTATATTTAGGTCACAACGCCCTTGCCGTCCTATGAGTAGTCTCTCTGGAGCATATTAGTCGTAGAAGTGGTAACCCGACAAATCGATCAATTTCCGTTCTTTAAGCACGAAGTCCCTAGCTTTGCCATAATATCTAATATGGGATAACCTGGTATACTTTGGTGACCTGATAGGCAGTAGTGCATATCTTGATCCGGCACTCTAGGATCAAGATATATGTCATATTGGCTCCCCTGAAAGTTATATGGTGTCTATCTTAATATCAACCCCATATAAAACCTTAAACAATTTACGAACCTATTGATGGCCAAAATCTTATCCTGTAAAACACTACATTGATCTGTTCACATAGTTCATAGTTCACCCGATTATATCCAACCTAGCCTTCAGTCCATAAGCTTTATAGTTAACCAGTTCATCATTAGAAAAATATGGACTTAACTTGAGAAGACTTGAGCTTTCCAGAGCTTCGATTTAATTAATTCAATTTGCGCTTAATTCAGTAAGATCTTAATTCGGAACCAAACTGTCAGCCACTCATTCCATAAATCCATTCCCAACATCTAATTATTTAGCTTCATTCAAAGTATGTTATTTATTGGAATTAATTCATAGTAGAATTTATTAAAATCGAAGATAACATATCATATGAATTCTACCTTGTTTTAAATTTATCAAAGGTTTACTTAACAAATTTTGGATAAAATTTTAAAAATTAAAAAAAAGTTTTATGACTACGAAGGTATGAACTTACCTATAAACAAATCCATAAAGTTGAAATAAAAGTTTGTGCATATAAAACATAAATGTTAACGACAAACATTGACCCTTTAACAAAAATAGTTAAAGGTCAGTTGAAATACATTTGAATAAACAAACGGTCTTTTTAATACGGCAACAGCCAAAACATGAATAATAGCTAGATGTAATAGAGGATGTAATATGTAATACTTTTAGTTGCAAAAGTTTAATTTAAAAGAAACGTTAAAAAATATTTTCTCAACAACCAACTAAAAGTATACCAATCAACTAAGGATCACTTTCTATAAATATTGGGCACAAAGTGCAAGTCGCAATTTGTATGATATTTCAATAAAAATGAAATTGATTCGCAAGAGTGCCTCAAGGCATGCATTACAAAACAAGAATTATTTTTTTTTTAATTTAACTGTGACTTTAGTTACACATTTTTTAACATTTATCTCGAAGGTCGAAATGCATTCTGACTTTTAGTTTTTGTTCTGTCAGCTGTTTTGTGAGTGATGTCATAATTTTAGAACGTGAAATTTTGTGTGTGATTTTTTGTTTGTTTTTAAATCAAAGTTTTACTAACTTTCAGTCTCCCGATCTATTCGAAATATTCTTTATTAGTTCTTTTTCATTAGTTTTTCAATAAAATCGTATCATAATTATGGTTTTTTACACCTAAACCGGCAACAATGCCCTGAAGCACTCTTCACCTTTTTGCAGCTGGTTCCTAAACTTAATTTGAAAATTAGTTTTTGATGGATTTTCTGAGTTTATTACCCAAAAAAAAATATTCAACAACTTTTTTTAGCTTTTTAAAGTTAGTTTGATTTCGGTGTTTGATTTCACATAGCCACTATTTAAATATGCTCCCAGAATAAGGATTTAGTCTTGATAAATGTCTGAAATATGTCAGACTTCATTATTCATCCCAATACTTACAATTCCTCGGTTGTTGGTAGATTATCCAAAAACGATTCACTCAAATGTGTAAAATTGTTGCCAGTCAAATCGCTGCAATTAAAAATTAACAATAAAAATATGAAAAACTGTTGTGTGTGTTGCAAATTTTAATTACACAAACATAAACATTAAATATTGCCCTGGCAATATCAATAAAATAATAATTTTAAACAAAAATATTAAAACAGAGAACAACTTACAGCATGGCCACATCATTGTAGGGTAAATTTGCAGGTATTGCAGTTAATTGTTGATTGCGGCATAAAATTTCATTGCCGCGACAGGGACAGCTTAAATTACTCAGAGGCCAGTCTATGGAAATGGATGAAAAACAATAGAAAATAAAAGTTGAACAATATAGATTAGAATAGAATTTTAACTTTATTTATCGAGTGCAAAAGTTTAAAGTGAAATGAGTTTAATGAAGATTAAATTATTATTAAATTTTACATGAAGAAAATCGTATTATTTAAGAAATTATTTATAAATGTTATGAATTGAATTCAATGAAATTTTTTTACTTTGTATAGAAAATCAAATGTATCAAAAGAAAGTTTTTGTATTTTTCTCATTAAATAATGAGCTAAAATTTATATTCATGGAATTTTTCTAATATTTTTTCCCATACAAATGTCAGTTGATTAATGATGATATTCGATATTATAATATAAAAAGAAACCTCAAATGTTATTTTAGATTTAGTTCTTTTTTTCTACTTACAACATGTTCCTATTGGTATGTCATCATGTCTACCATACGGCTGCTTGCGAAACAAATGATCCCAAAATATGGCATCAGCATCATTTACACAATTCCATTCATCGGAGGCATCATCACAGTCTGCTGAACCATCACAATTCAAGCGTTGTGTTAAACACTGTAACGTTGTGTTGCACTGAAAATAACCCATGGGACATGTGGCATCTGAATCATCGGGTAACATTAGAATATCATCTTGGTGAAGGCTTAATGTTACACATGATGCTGGTATGTGGAAGAATTGGATGTAGAGTAGAGGTAGTAACCAAATGCAGGCTGTTAAGGGAAGACATTTTTATATATTTAACTAAATTAAATGACATTTAAATATGATTAATCAGTTAGTGTTGCTTCGATTAAATACACCCAATAAGCATTTTGACTGGAATTCAAGTTAAAGTCAAGTGTAATTCAAGCCTTGAATTTTAGTCAAGCAATTGAATTATACTTGTATTACACTTTATATCAATAGCATTCTCCAGTAAAATGGAAACATAAATTCAAGCCATATGTTTTTGTTTGAGAAATATTTAATTTTTCTAATTACATATAACAAAATGGTCAAGTGCTTGAATTTTTGGGTCTTTAGTGCTTATTGGGCCGGGCATCACTACATGATAAAAGACCAAAAAAGCCCCATATCTCCCAGTTTTGCCCAAAGTCATCCACTTTTTTATGGGTCCCCAAAGTTTTAGGGCTCTGTGTCATTTTTGCAAAAAACTGAAATTTTCTTAGGCTCATATCTATATCTAGGCTCATATCTTGCAAACAGTTCGGAATTTTCATTTACTCTCTGAGGCAAATTTGTAGCCCTTGTCATAAAGAACAAAAATTGTGAACATATAAAATCAAACAAACTTCATCTTCAAGATCAAAATGGATTTTTTTACTTTGTTCCCCTGTTCAGGTCCATAGGTAGCAAACCGTTCAAAATTCAAGGAAACAATTAACTACAAAAATGTACCTAAGATTTCAATAAACAACTTTCTAGAACATATGAACTTCCTAGGAATGATTCTTAACACCGCACAGTGTGGTAGATCGCAAATCTAACTGGACAAAATTAATAAATCACGTTGAGTTCAATTCTCACTTATGAATCATATAAAAAATGAGTTCAAATATATAAACGATTATAAAAAACCAACTTTTTTTTGCAATGAATTTTGGGAGTTTTTACCCATCCTTCAAAAATTTTCTTTCGTGAAAAAGTAGAAGTCATACTGGAAAAGTGAAAAAAATTTATGGCGGTCGCAAGAATGAGCAAGATGTTTTTGGTTTACCTTGAAGTGAACACTTGCCAGATTAACCCAAATATAGTTTTACAGCGGAACTATGCGGAATAAACAGCTTTAACTCTACTTGAAAAAAGGAAATATTTTATTTTTTCCCATTTCTGATCTTCTCACAAAAAATAGTTTTTTTTAATAGTTACAATGGAAATAATTAAATGAAAATTGTTGCATATTTCCTTGAAATAGAGCTTAATAATAATATAAAAAAATTATGACAGTAAAATCACCGTAGCCTTTTTAATAATAAACCAATGTCACACAAAAAATATACTTCTCTTTGAAATCTTAATGTACCTGTTGACAACAACTGACTTTAAAGCTTAGTTTTTCCTAATCGGAGCTAAAAACCAAAAAAACAAAACATGAATTACAGTTAACTATTGTATTGAGAAGCTCATTAAATGATCAGAAGGAATGTTGCCAGACATTTATTTTTTAATTTTGTCCAGCTAGATTTATGATTTACCACAGTGTGCACCGTTTAGATAGTTAAGTACAAAATTCCAAACTGTTTGCAAGATATGAGCCTGAGAAAATTATCACTTTTTTGCAAAATGACACCGAGCACCTAAATCTTTGGGGGCCCATAAAAAAGTGCATGACTTTGGGTAAAACTGGGAGATAAGGGGCTATTTTTTTGGTCTTTTATCACGTAGTGGTGTCCGTATATGGTTATATTTCCATGACTCAAAAAATTACACACAGTGTAATGCAATCGACTATTTTCAATATGAAATTGAGTTTTATTTAAAAACATGAGCTTCTCAATTAAATTTATATTTACAAAGTTATTGATTATTTAAGATTTTTTATACTATTTCTTATGTTTCTTAAATAAATTCTAGTATTTAAAATTGTATGGCTGCAAAAGCACTAAAAATTATTTGGAATTTTTAATTATCCAGAAGATTAATCGCCTTTTGCTGTTTTCAATATGGCCAAACATATTTCTGTTATTGTTGTCTTTTGCATTTTTCTATACATGACTAATATATGTGAAAACATTTTCACAAAAACATACAACTAATAAAGCTGAAATAAATGCAGTAAATTAAATATTCTGCAATTCATTGATTAAAATAAAATTCATTAAATGAATGAACGTTTCATATTAAAGCAATTGCAAAGGAAACAAGTAAGGGAGCTGTGCCGAAACTTATATACCCTTCACCAAATTATACTATAAAATACATTTTTTAAATATTTTTTTGGTAAACAAAATTAAAAAGTTTTTTCCAATTTTTTTTTATTATTTTTTAAATTTTTTTTTAGAAATAGAATTTATAAAAAAAAAAATTTTTTTTGTGAAAAAAAATAAAATTCGGGTAAAAAAATATTTTTCCCGATTTTGACCCATTGCAGGTCCAACTTACTATAGCCGAATATACATCGTTCCCATAGACTCTGTAATATCTATCCATATTGTCTATATTAATGACTTAGTAATCCAGATATATATCAAAAATAGGCCAAAAATCGAGGTTTTGCCAGGTTTTTTCTTATATCTCAGCCATTTGTGGGTCGATTTTAAATAGCAACCGAGCCGGAAAAATTCCAGATATATTAATATATGCATCATGTATGTAAGATATTTAGGGGCTACGAAAAGTAGCCAGATGGAACGACGGACATGGACAGACGGAAAGACGGACATGGCTATATCGACTTCGATCCAGAATATATATAATTTGTGGGGTCGCAAAAGAATAATGTAGAAATTACAAACGAAATGACAAACTTTTATATACCCTTGCCACTCATGGTGAAGGAAACATTTGAAGATCATAAAACTAAAATAACCATCCAAGCAAATGTTATGAATTAAATCTCAATTAATAGATTAAAATTCTAAGCTTTTCACTACATAATCATTTGACTAAAGAGTCGAGAGGTGGAGCAAGCGAAGGATCTGCTATATTGATTACAGCTCGACTCAAAACCTATTTAATGTGTGACCTGTGTGAAGATTATCTTCCAGCAACTACCATCTGCCTTGAAGATTTTCATCGAAACTTTGTGATTTCATCTTAATATTCTCCCCCAGATTTTCAATTCCTGAATATCAATATAATAACTTTTTACATCAGTTGGCCCTCCATTACAATGCTAAGCATATATTATTATGATTACATCGAAGGGTTGTGTTTTGTTTGATATAATTTCCAGAAGGGTTTTGAATGTGATCTCGAGTGGACAACCTATTGTACGTAATATGTAAATTATTCTTAACTAATTGATATTAAATCGATACTTTGTATGGCAGGCTGCAATTATTATTCCGAGTGTTTAAGTGCTCTTGTAAATGTCTAATAAATAAATCATTATTATACTACATCTATGTAATGCAAATGGTATTTAGCAGTCATTGAAAAAAAGTTTTATTAAATAAATGCAAGTCATTACAAAATTTCTGCTGAGATATTTAGTAACAGTATTTTAGAATTTAAATATTTAAAAAAAAAGTTATTTTGATTTATATACTCACCACATGTTCTTCTAATCTTTTTTATCAAAACAAATATCTCCATAAATATTTGCATTTCTCCTAAGTAAATTTATCTTTCTTTCATAAACAATTAAATGTTTTGCTTTTTATTTGTTGCCTCTGGAACTGTAACGTACTCGTACATTGAACTCTTCTTACAAATACAAACATTCGATTTTAGTTTTGGAATTTGTATTTTAAACAAGAGAGCATAAGTGTTTCAAATATTTGTCCATTTAGATCACGTAAAAGCGGAATTTAAAAACAACCCAACACTTTAAATATTTTAGATATTCTCCTGTACAAGTGCTGGAAACAAGTGAATTGTTTTATGATAATTTGTTTGTGTTTAAATATTTGCGGTTGCCTTTTAGTCTATTTTAATTGATTTAGTAGATTTATGTAAAATAAATTTTACATTATTAAGCCATCTGCTTTTGTTTTTTTTTGTTACATTTATAACACACGATAATAATCTGAAATTATAAATAGAAAATTGAATAAAAATTATTTTATTTAATCTAAAATGTTGTTAAAATATTTAGTTTTGAAATTTTTGCAAAACAAATCTAAAAATACTAAAAGTAAAAATTGCTAGTTTCGGGTGAACAATTTTGAAAAATAATAATTGAATTTTGATAAACAATTTAAATTAGATGGTGTGACTAGTTTATAAACATTTTACTCATTTACAAAAATTCTAGTTCAACTCTAACAGAATACTGATCTCTTAATCATGTGTTCATTACAGTGTCTATTATATTGTTAGCTTTTTACCCTTTAAAAGTGGTGGTTTATTTCCTTTAAATAAACCAGATACATTTGAATGCAAATAAAAGCAGTTTAGTAGTTTTATATTGTAACAACTTTTTATTCAAAATCTACACAATAACAGTTTAAATAGTCACTATGAGTTTTTAATACAAACACTCCTTTATAATTCACAATAATACACACACTTAAATTACACTACATAATGTTCTAGAATGCTGTTGATGTTAACTCTAACGGCGCCTTTAACTGAATTAACTGAATGCCGAATGTAACCTTTGCCACTATTTATACAGCGCCATCTTCTATTCTAGTAGCTTCATGAATTGTCTTAACGGACAAAACTAGAATATTCGAATTTTAGAGCTCTTAGCAGTTTCAATGTTATTGTTAGCATTTAGTGTTAACATACTTTACAAATAATGCTAATAATTGCATGCTATAAACATTTTTGATAAGTAGAAGCTTATACTGGTGGTCATGTTTATAAACATGATGAAAGTTGCAAGCAGTAGTTACAGAAAGTTAAATTCAAATCGCTAATGAAAAATCGTAACAATATATAGGAATTTAGATCTCACAACACCATTATTCATTGAAATTTAGAAAATTCCATATGAAATTGAGAATTTCAATATGAAGTTGAGAAAATTTCAAATTAAATTAAGAATTTAAATTTTAAATTGAGAAAATTCCAAGCATATTGGAGTGTCTCGTCTCTATGTATAATTTTCTATGATTCCAAGTATAAGTATTTTAATTTTAAATTGAAAAAATCATATACATAGATCGTAAACTCGCATGTCAAGGACCTAACTCAATGGAAAAAATTCATTGCAACTAATAGGTGCAGTTGATACCGCAGGCATTATTCAAATGGAGAGCTTCGTTAACTGCCGAAAGCGCAAACAAATGTTTTATATTATTTTATTTATGTTTCATATACACTCAGGTCTCGTTTTATGCGATAGATGCGTTCCAAAAAAAATCGCATAAAACGATACTCTAGCTTCATATAAAAACTAATGATTCATTCCAAAATTCTGAAAAAAAACATAAATTCAAATTTTAATTAAAAAACCAAAGCAAAATCGCACAAAAAAAATCAACAAAACTATATTTTTTTCATTTACTTAAACAGCAAAAACAAAAACTCTTTAAAAAAAATAAACAAAAATATAATATCAATTCATTAATCACAGAAAAACAGAAAATGTTCCAAAAATTAAACATTTTTTAAGGAAATTCTGTAAATATGTATGATCAATCTGAATGACTGAATAATTGTCGGCATCGTTTAGGAATTGGTTCAACATCACTTTCATCACTAGATGATATAATCATATTGTCATCATATTGTAAAATATCATTTTCGTCACTAGAATTTAAAAAAAACATCTAAAATTTTAAAATCTGTTAAAATTCCAAAAAAATCGTTAATTTAAAAACCGCATAAATTTGAATTCGCAACAAAAAATCCGCATAAAACGAGACCTGAGTGTACAATTAATCATATTAAAAATTGTTCAATTTCATTTAAATTATTATATATAAGTTTATCATTCCGTTTGTAATTTCTATATTTTTCATTTCCGATCCAATAAAGTATATATATTCTGGATCCTTATAGATAGCGGAGTCGATTAAGCCATGTCCGTCCGTCTGTCTGTTGAAATCAATTTTCTGAAGACCCCTGATATCTTCGAGATCCAAATCTTCCAAAATTCTGTCAGACATGCTTTCGAGAAGTTTGCTATTTAAAATCAGCAAAATCGGTCCACAAATGGCTGAGATATGAGGAAAAAACCAGGACAACGTCGATTTTTGACCTATATCTACTAAGTCATTGATATAGACAATATGGACTACAATGGGTCAAAATCGGAAAAAAATATTTTTTAACCCGATTTTTTTTTACCAAAATAAAAAAATTTAAAAACAAAAAAAATTTTAAATTTAAAAAAAAAATTAAAAAAAAACAATTCGAAAAAACAAAAATAAATTTTGTTCACCTAAAAGTTTAAAATTTTTATTTTGAAGTAAAATTTGGTGAATGGTATATAATTGTTTTTATTTCAATTGGAATTTTCCCAATTTCAAATTGAAATTCTCAATTTTATTTGGATTTTCCTCATTTTCACATTAAAGTTCTCAATTTAATGAATTTTTTTATTTGAAATTCACAACTTTATTTGGAATTTTCTCAATATCATGTATAAAGAAAATATCATGTATTCAGAAAACTCCCTTAATTATCATTTACTACAACTTTTGACATAAAAAATTTTGTTTATTCATAAAAGAGGGCGCTCTGCATAATCCATTTATATGGATGTCTCCAAAAATGGGAATAGAGTTGGCGGAGGAGTCTACATACAAGAATTTTTGATTAGGATGTCCTTTAGACTCCCAAATGGATGTAGTATTTTACAGGCCGAAGTATCGGCTATTGAATCAATCAACCAAGCCTCAATAAAGGAATATTGCCCATACAATCCAAATCGATTTTTCTTTGTTGTTATTATCCAAGCAATAGTCCATAAAATTGAAATATTCATTTTCTGAAACAAAAGAGGAATGCATGCAAGAAGTTTTATTAAAATCGGCCATGCCCACCGCCCACAGATAAGAATTTTTTTGATATTTCGATAAAAAATTTTAAGTTTTCATTCTGTTCCGAGAACTTTTATTTTATTAAAACAACAGCTTGGGGGAAGATGGGGCTACATGAAAAAAATAATAGATTTGGGCATAAATTTTTAACGGTTTATGAAATCCCCATAATTTTTCACTTTTTATGTAATTGTTCGCCACTAAGAGATCTGCGTGCTAGGTTCTTAGGGAAATGGTCCTTTAGTAGCTTCTCTGAATTACCTGATAAGGAATTGGGATACATGGATACCTACATTAGGAAGAGGAAATGGCTATTAAGGACGACTATGCGAATGGCACATTAAGGTGGCCCTTTCATTCACTCTCTCTTCTATTTTCTATCTTCTTTGCGACCTTCAACTTATAGTTACTAGAAATCTTCCAACATCTACATTACCTTAACATCATCTCTTTTTTTCTATCTCTTGCACTTTACTCTTCTTCTACTTTCAGATAGTACAAAGGAACATTAATGGACCCAAGCGAACTAAGCTGATCTAGATGAAATCATGAAACGATTCTAATCAATTTCAATATGCTCTAACCTTGTTTAGATTTATGGAAGTATATTTAAAATAGATACAAATAGTATCTCAACTTACAGAGTGATTCTGAACCGAATTTTATACTTTAGAAGGATGTAATGCTATTACATTAAAGCGTAATAAATCTCTATAGTGAAAATATCAAAATAATATAAATGAAATATTAAAAAAATGTGTATTTTACTAGCACTGCTATTTAAGGGGTCAATATATATAAATTCATTTGTAAAATGATTTACTAAGAACATTCTTATTTACACATTATTTAAAATATACATTTCCCTTAATGAAATCTAATGAGGTCATTTCGTCTAAAAATTTCAAAATAATTGAATGTTTGTAATACAATTATTGCTGCTTATTTGAGCTTAAATACGTCATTGTCGTCATATACATGAAAATCCAATAAAATCCTTTTCGTTTCATTTTACTTCCAGGCTGGGGTGTTTTATTACAAAATGAAAAAAAAATGTAAGTTATCATTATAATAGAACTCATTATCAATTTGCTTTGAAATCAAATCTCAGTGTCATTTAAACGAATGTACGAATGTACAATACACAGAAACAAATTATTTTCAAACAGTTTCAATTCAAATATTTCTCATATATTCAACTTTAAAATATTTGATTATTTAGTGATCAAAAAGAAAAGTTTTTAATATTTTCTACTAAAATTTTGAGTATTGTATTTGATAATGTGGATCGAAAGTTATCGAAAATATATTTTTCGTAATAGAAAATACAAAAATAAACAATATCAATTACGAAAAACTAATAACAAACTATTAACAGCACAAAAATGGAAATTAACCTTTAATATTCTAAAATTCCAAATATTGAAAAATTTTGACCTTTGACCTTCACGATTTAAGGGTTAACGTTTTCCGATTTTAGGAAAACTCTCAGACTATATTTAAAATTACCTGGACTATAATATTGTGAACAGATTTTACTTTAAATTAATAACAGTAAGGAAATTGGGCTCCTTCGCCAAAATATGGTCAACAAATTAGTTTTTCTCGAAAATTGCAAAATTTAAATCGCAGGTACGGAAAACCGATAGGAGATATTGTCATAGATTTTTCATATTTTTATTTCCAATTATGTTCTCAATAAATGTCAATGTGATGATCAAAAAATTCTGAAATTTGTTTAACAAAATTTTTAAAAATTTGAATTGGAGTTTTGAAACTGCCGTTAAAAAATATATTGTTTTTGGTTATACCTGCAAATAGATAAAAACTTATATACAAGTAAATATGGATATATTTTAATTAAAAAGGAGCTTTCCTACATTTCTTGTTCAAGTGGCACGTTGTAGAAGAACCAATTAAGCGCAAAGGTCCACCTCGGTGGAACAGCTATATTAGTGAGAAAGGATATTAGGCATTTCCCAATGCCAGAATATAAAACGGATCACATCCAGGCCACATCTATAAATATACCTGATGGTAGAGTTACAATATCTTCAATATATTGTCCTCCTAGGTATAATATTAATCGAGAGCAGTTTCTCGAATATTTTAGGACTCTAGGTCCAAGATTTATAGCAGCTGGTGATTACAATGCAAAACATACATTTTGGGGATCTCGCCTTATTACTCCTAGAGGTAGGCAACTGTTAGAAGCAATATCGTCAAAAAGACTAGATGCCATATCTAGTGGTCAACCTACATATTGGCCTACAGACCTCAATAAGATTCCAGATCTAATTGACTTCGCTGTAATCAAGAATATAAAACGGGAATTTATTTCATTCCTTCGCTGGACCTCTCGTCAGACCACTCGCCTACAGTTTTAACGTTATTAGCAGTTCCAAGTAAATTAGAAAACTCTTACTCTTATTTCCCTAACAAGAAAACGAACTGGTTAAAGTATAAAATGTATGTTAGCTCACACTTGCCACAAAACATCTCATTGAAAAATGAATATGAGATACAATCCGCTGACGATATATTTACAGACAGTCACCCTGGGGAATTACAGACATTCAAAATGTCCCAAAAACATTGAGTCTCTTATCAAAGAAAAGAGAACACTCAGACGTCAATGGCAACAATCGCGATCTCCAAACGTAAAGGCTAAACTTAATCAGTGCCAAAGAAGACTCCACGTCGTCTTAAAGATTAATAAAGAATCTAACCTGAGAAATTATCTTAGAAACTTAGACCCTACTAAGAACATAGAATATAGTCTCTGGAAAGCTGTGAAAAATATGCAATGCCCTATTGTATATGAGTACGCCTTCAGAACCGAGAATGGGCAAAAAATACTTCAGAAAAAATCGAAGCATTTGCCAATCACTTGGAGAATGTATTTACCCCAAATGATACAAATTCATATATTAGATATAATGTCATAAATAATGTGGTGCCAGCCCCACTAAAATTGCGGTTCTCTGCCGTGAGAACGACGGTCAAAGGTCTTAAGGCTGGAAAATCACCTGGATAAGTAATCTGCCCAACTCAGCACTGAGAATTATTTTGTTCATATTTAAGTCAATAATACGTATTGGATATTTCCCATCCTCATGGAAAATATCTGATATAGTTATGATACCGAAACCGAGAAAAGATGTCACTCAAGTGACATCATACCGTCCCATTAGCCTATTGTCAGTATTCTTAAAACCTTTTGAAAAGTTGTTACTTGAGAGACTTATAGTGCACCTTGACGAAAATTACATTATTCCTGACCATCAATTTGGTTTCAGAAGGAAACATAGTACTATCGAACAGGTACATCGGATAACTACACTTATTCGGAAAACCTTCGAGAGCAAGCAGTATTGTTCCGCATTATTTATTGACATATCTCAAGCCTTCGATAAAGTCTGGCACGATGGACTAATACACAAAATTACTAGATTACTACCTGCGAACGTACATAAACTGCTTAAAAAATACATACAAGAAAGATCTTTCCAAATCAGATCAAAGGAAATCCCAGAACAGAGCCATGTGAGATATCTCGGTATCCATCTTGATAGCCTTTTAACATGGTCGCACCATATTGAAGCCAAGGTTACGCAAATAAAATAAAATTAAAGTCAGTCCAATTGCACTGGTTAATTGGCCCACGGTCTGCTCTAGACTTGGAATACAAAGTGCTTTTGTATAAAACAATTATAAAACCGATATGGTTGCAAATAAAGCAGTCAGCACTGTTAAGGACGTTAACAGGTGCCCCATGGTACATTCGCAATAGTAATATCCATAGGCATCTCAATGTCCCCATAATACGCGAGGAGATCAAACTCTCCAGTCTAAAATACATTTCAAAACTAATGTATCATCCAAATCCCTTTGCCAGGGAGTTGATGTCATTTGAGGGTCATAGACGACTCAGGCGTTTGGTAACACTGGATCTGGCCAGATAATCATTTAACGAGCACTCATGTTGGACATTGCAGCGGCAATAACAACTTTAGTTTTAGTTTAGGTTAAGATTTGAATACTTATTTGTAAATTTCTAAAAAGAAAGATTCAATAAAGAAAAAAGATACTGAAAAAAAAAATTTATTAATGAACTTCTTTGTCTAATTATTGACTTCATTATGTTGTTTCATCAGTTTATAAATTTAAACTCAAAATTTCAACACAGTTTGTATATAAATTTACAATAATATTGAATTTGCTTAACATAAAATTTTAATAGCAATGAACTGAAAATTTGTACGACCACAAGTGCTTAAGAACTATTTCCTACAAATTAAAACTTTGTATAAACAAATATTCTTTAAATATTTTACAAAGAAGTGCCTTAGTACTTAGACGTTCAAAAGAAACTATTAAGTGGTTTTTTAAGTTTAAAAATTTAAAAAAAGAAAAATATTTTTAAGAAAACTAATTAACGAAATTTTATTTTTATTATATAAATTTCAATAAATTTAAAGACATATGGCAAAATGGAATGCTAATGATGTTACAGTATCATTAATATACGACACAGAATAATGATGAGAAGGGGATTGTAACTCACCATGGAAATGCATTCCATTTTCCAAAGGTCGGCTATCGATTTTAAACGGGGAATAGATGGCGGTAACGATAATTTATTGATAACGTTAATTTCGGTTAGATTTGTATTTAGAATAAAATTTACAAAAAATTAAAAATAAACTGACATTTGTGGTGTTATAAGTAGTAAATTTCAACAACTGTAGATTGCAATGAACTCTATTGTTGAAATCAAAAATTTGTATTTTCATAATTTGAAATTATTAGCAAAATAGAGGTAACGGTATTTTATGGGTAATTGTAATTGCGGTTATTTCGGAAAAGATAGCTTAGCGGTAACAGAAGTGGCGCTCAAAAGGTATTTATGGTTTAACGGTAGTTGAGCGGTAACGGTACCTTGCGTTTTTCCTATGTGTCTATACTGTCGGTTATAATAATTTTTTTATTTTAACTTTAGGTTAAAACATAATAACATTGTGACAACAGAGGTAATGTATATCTTTAGCTTAGTGAGCAAATGTGTTAAGTTCACTTTTTATGAAAATTTAAATTTTAATTCAAAACCATAAAATAAGTAAAAATACACTCTTTGCTTAAAAATGTTTACCATTACTTTTTTTCTCGTTATTATACGATAAGTCCATTTTTTGTTAAGCAAAAGTGCTAAGTCTATTTTATTACCAAAATTGCAAAATTATTATTTCAGTCAAATGTAATTAGGTATAACTAATTTAATAAACATGTTTTAATTATTGGTTTATTCATTTAAGTTTACCCAAATAATATAAATCATAAATTGTTTAAAAAACTATTGGATAATTTAAAAATGTATTATCATCTCGACTACTGATATCAATAACGTTGGTAAATTGTCTTTTGACAGCAACTTTAATGACAATAGCGTCTTGAAATCAAGTAATAAAGTTAAAAATATAAAAGTAAGGAAAAAATTGTATAAGAAATATGTTAAGTCCACTAAAAAATACATAATAATTAATAGAAAATTAGCAAATTCCCAAAATAGAATTTAAAAGTCGCCAAAGCATTTCCTCTAAACTGTGATTATTTATCTTTATAAATCTTACCAAATAAGTAATAAAACTGCGTTAACAGATTTCAAAAACATTTAAAATAAAAATTTTAAATATTTTTAGGTGAACAAAATTAATTTTTTTCCAGTTTTTTCATATTTTGGAAAAAAAAATTTTCAATTTTTTTTTTAAATTTTTAAAATTTTTTTTTTAAATTTTTAAAATTTTTAAATTTCTTTGTTTTTAAAATTTTTTTTTGGTGAAAAAAAAATTCGGATTAAAAAATATTTTTTCCGATTTGGACCCATTGCAGATCGAACTTACTATTGCTTTATATACGTCGTTGCAAAGGTCTTTGAAATATCTATCATTATACCCTACACCACCATAGTGGGGAGGGTATTATGCGTTTATGAAGATGTTTATAACGCCCACCTTAAGGTATACCGATCGACTTAGAATCACTTTCTGAGTCGATTAAACGATGTCCGTCCGTCTGGTTGGCTGGCTGTCCATGTAAACCTTGTGCACAGAGTACAAAATTTGGTACATATTATTGTTCCGGCCCAAGGACCAAGCCTATTGAAACTGGCTGAAATCGGTACATTTTTTCACCTAGCCCCCATACAAATGTCCTTCCGAAATTGGACTTTATCGGTCATAAATGTTTAATTTATAAATGTATCTCCACAAATTGCGCTCCAAATAAGTGTTATATATACAAAATTCATGTCACCAAATTTTGTTACGATCGGTCCATAATTAGTCATAGCTCCCATATAGACCCGCTTCCGAAAATCACTTTAACGTGCATAAATCGCAATGTTGGTAAACACACAAAATTCAACATAGTTAACTTTAATATAGACATAAATCACACGACCTAATTTCATGGTGATCGGTCCATAATTGGTCATAGCCCCCATATAAGGCCCACTTCCGAAAATCACTCAAAAAAGTTTTTTTGCTCTTTTACTTAGTGTAGGGTATTATATGGTCGGGCTTGACCGAACATACTTTCTTACTTGTTTTATTTTAACTTTAGGTTAAAAAATAATAACATTGTGATAACAGAGGTAATGTATATCTTTAGCTTAGTGAGCAAATGTGCTAAGTTCACTTTTTATAAAAATTTTAATTTTAATTCAAAACCATAAAATAAGTAAAAATACACTCTTTGCTTAAAAATATTTGCCATTACTTGGTTTTTTTCTCGTTATTATACGATATATAAAAAAAGCTAAGTCCATTTTATTAACAAAATTGCAAAATTATTATTTCAGTCAAATGCAATTAATTAAGCGCCAAACATGTTTTAATTATTGGTTAATTCATTTAAGTTTAACCAAATAATATAAATCATAAATTGTTTAAGAAAATATTGCATCATTTAAAAATGTATTATCATCTCGACTACTAATATCAATAACGTTGGTAAATTGTCTTTTGACAGCAACTTTAATGAAAATATAAAAGTAAAGAACAAATTGTGTAAGAAAATATGTTAAGTCCACTAAAAAATACATAATAAGTAATAGAAAATTAGCAAATTCCCAAAATAGAATTTAAAAGTCGCCAATGCATTCCCTCTAAACTGTGATTATTTATCTTTATAAATCTTACCAAATAAGTAATAAAACTGCATTAACAGATTTCAAAAACATTTAATTTGGCTGCGCCGAATCTTATATAACCTTCAACAAATTTTACTTCAAAATAAAAATTTTAAATATTTTTAGGTGAACAAAATTTATTTTTTTTGAAGCTTTTAATTTTTTGGAAAAAAATTTTTCAAATTGTTTTTTTTTTAAATTTAAAATTTTTTTCTTTATTTTTAAAATTTTTTTTTTGGTGAAAAAAAAAATTTTTAACCCATTTTTAACCGATTTTAACCCATTGTAGGTCCAACTTACTATATACGTCGTTGCAAAGGTCTTTGAACATTAGATATCCATATTGTCTATATTAATGACTTATTAATGATATATGTAGGTCAAAAAATAGGTCAAAAATCGAGGTTGTCCTGGTTTTTTCCTCATATCTCAGCCAATTGTGGACTGATTTTGCTGATTTTAAAGAGCAAACTTCTCGAAAACATGTCTGACAGAATTATTAAAGATTTGGATCCCGAAGATATCAGGGGTCTTCAGAAAATTGATTTGAACAGACAGACGGACATGGCTTAATCGACTCCGCTATCTATAAGGAAATGAAAATGTAGAAATTAAACGGAATGACAAACTTATATATACCCTTCTCACGAAGGTGAAGGGTATAACAAAAGATTTATGAGAAAGGACTTATCACTTTACACACTAAGATAAAGTTAAATGATTTGTAGTCTGAATAATTGTTTATACCCTTCACCATGAGTTGCAAGAGTATATATAAGTGTCTTATTCTGTTTGTAATTTCTAAATTTTTCATGTGCGACCCCATAACACACAGTGGTTTAGAATCGTTTTTTTTTTTCTTTGGGAAATAATTCGGTTTCTCGGGAACTGTAGGAAATATTGTTACGAAATTTCACATGGTTACAGCTGAGGTGTTTTCGAGTTAATTTGGATTTTTTCGATTTTTTTTTTTTAAATTTTAGACTCGAGTTGACCAAATTTGAGTGGCTACGCACTAGGAAACTGAACAAATACAAATTAACTCGAAAACACCTCAGTTCTAACCATGTGTAATATCGTAATAATATCTCCTACAGTTCCCGAGATACCGAATTATTTCCCCCCAAAAAAAAACATTTCTAAACTACTGTGCAACGTATACATGTTCCGGATCGTTATATATATCGGAGTCGATACAGCCATGTCCGTATGGCCAACTGTATATTGAAACCAATTTTCCGTATCCCCCAAATAATATATATGGGGGATTTCATGTCAAGTGAACCAACTTTTGAAATCGATGTCTTCCGATCGGGATGAAATTTGCACCAAGGTTAGCTCTATTGGATAGTAACTCAGACACAATTTTTCAACAACATCGGTCGCGAACTCTCTGAGTTATAGGGGGTAAAATTTTGACAATTTGGTCAAACAGGGGTTTTTTCTTATCCATGTAACTTATTACCTATTGTTCTTAGCAAAATGTGTCCCAAATATTATAGATAGCTATTTCTTCGATCTTTCGAAAAAAAATATTTAAAAAAAAAAATAAAAAATTTTTAATATTTTTTTTCCGAAATCAAAAACTTTTTTGACTTTTTTTTAAAATACGCCCTTTTTTTTTTTTTTTTTTTTTTTTTTTTTTTCTTAAAATAAAGTTTAGATATTTTCCTTGAACACCTACTTGGTCGCTTAGTGGGATGCGAGTGGGATATCTATCAAAATAAATATTTTGTAACTCAAAACATAAAATTTTTGACTTTTTTTGCAAAATCAAAAACTTTGTTGACTTTTTTTTTTCAAAATGGACCCTTTTTTAATCTTTTTTTTTAGGTCAAACAAAAGCTTAGATATTATCCTTGAAGACCCTTTTGGTCGCTTAGTGGGATGCGAGTGGGATATCTATCAAAATAAATATTTTTTAACTCAAGACTTACAATTTTTGACTTTTTTTTTTGCAAATACGATTTTTTTTTCCAAATGGGCCCTTTTTTTAAAATTTTTTTTGTAGTCAAAAGAAAGCTTAGGTCCATTCCTTTAAGATATTTTTAGTCCCTTAGTGGGATGCGAGTAGGATATCTATCAAAATAAATATTTTGTAACGCAAGACATACAATTTTTTAATTTTTTTTTGCAAAATCAAAATTTTTTTCCAATATGGGCCCTTTTTTAATTTTTTTTTTGCTCAAAAGAAAGCCTAGGTCCATTCCTTTAAGATATTTTTAGTCCCTTAGTGGGATGCTAGTGGGATATCTATCAAAATAAATGTTTTAACACAAAAATTGTATGTCTTGAGTTACAAAACATTTATTTTGATATATATCCCACTCGCATCCCACTAAGCGATCAAAACCATCTTAAAGGAATAGGCCTAAGCTTTCTTTATAGCAAAAAAAAAATTACAAAAAGGGTCCATTTTAAAAAAAAGTCAAAAAAGTTTTTGATTTTGCCAAAAAATCAAAAATTGTATATCTTGAGTTACAAAATATTTATTTTGATAGATATCCCACTCGTATCCCACTAAGGGACCTAAAATATCTTAAAGGAATGGACCTAAGCTTTCTTTTGACTAAAAAAAAATTTTTAAAAAAGGGCCCATTTTGAAAAAAAATTCGAATTTGCAAAAAAAAAGTCAATAATTGAATGTCTTGAGTTACAACATTTTTATTTTAATAGATATCCTACTCACATCTTCCTAAGTGACAAAATAGGTCTTAAAGGAAAAGACCTAAGCTTTCTTTTGAGCAAAAAAAAATTTTTAAAAAAAAGTCCCATATTGGAAAAAAATTTCGATTTTGGAAAAAAAAAAATAAAAAATTGTTACAAAATATTTATTTTGATAGATATCCCACTCGCATCCCACTAAGCGACCAAGTAGGTGTTCAAGGAAAATATCTAAACTTTATTTTAAGAAAAAAAAAAAAAAAAAAAAAAAGGGCGTATTTTAAAAAAAAGTCAAAAAAGTTTTTGATTTCGGAAAAAAAATATTAAAAATTTTTTATTTTTTTTTTTAAATATTTTTTTTTCGAAAGATCGAAGAAATAGCTATCTATAATATTTGGGACACATTTTGCTAAGAACAATAGGTAATAAGTTACATGGATAAGAACAAACCCCTGTTTGACCAAATTGTCAAAATTTTACCCCCTATAACTCAGAGAGTTATCGACCGATGTTGTTGAAAAATTGTGTCTGAGTTACTATCCAATAGAGCTAACCTTGGTGCAAATTTCATCCCGATCGGAAGACATCGATTTCAAAAGTTGGTTCACTTGACATGAAATGCCCCATATACATGATTCATACATCAATATATCAGCTATAGACGCGGTTCGGCTATTTAAAATCGATATTTTTAACCATAGTTTTTTATCAACAAAATAATTTTTTTTTCACAAAAAAAAAAAATAAATAAAATAAAAAAAAAAAAAATTTAAATAAAAAAATAAAATTTTTAAATTTTGTTTACTTAAAAATATTTTAAATTTTTATTTTAAAGTATAATTTGGTGAAGGGTATATAAGATTCGGCAAGTCGAATATAGCTTTCTTACTTGTTTATCTATATCTGTATTACTATATCATTAATATGGACAATAAATATTGACATCTAATGAGAGATATTTGAAAGTCATTTGCACCGGCTTATATAAGGCCATAGTGAGTTTGACCAAACTCGGGAAAAATATTTTTAACCCGAATTTTTTTGTCATGCATTTTTTTTACTAATAAATTTAAAAATAAAATTTTAAATTTAAAAAAAAAAAATTAAAGATAAAAAATTAAAAAAAAAATTTTTTTTTAAAAAAAATAATTTTATTTATTTATTATTTTTTTCAACAACCTAGCTTATTGGCCATAATCGGTTATAAATTTCTACTTAATAAATATAAATAAATATTTAAAATTTTTATTTTAAACTATAATTTGTACAGCCGAATATAACTCTGTTACTTGTATAATATACATTTTTTATTTCAGTAAAAAAAATAAAAAAGTTCTTGATAATTACCTTTTGAATACACCATCAGTAAATTTAGTAGATTTTACTTTTGTTTAATTATAAATAAACACTTTTTTGTTAAATTATTTTAGAATTCATGCATAAGTTATTTATATTAAATGGAAATTACCGTTAATGTTTTTTGAGTTAAAGAATTTTTACAAATCATTTTCCATATTTTTACCGAGCAAATAAGAACATTGAGAAATAAATAATACTCTTTTGAGATGCCAAAAGATTTATTATATTTTTTCTTTTTTTATAATAAACACTTTTCCATTTTTATAATTTGATGTTTTTCTAAATATTTATTTTAAATATTTTATTTATTGTATAAAAAATATTTGTTATTTATATAATAAATACACTTAAAACGCACACAACTTTTAGAAAAATAAAAACAATTTTTTTTTTTTAAATCAGTTTTAACCGTTAAAAAATCGCATATTTTTCCAAAAACGCTCGCAACTTTTAGAAAAACATTACAAAAACCGTATTATTATTCTTTCAAAATCACTTTTTACCTTTAAAACGCGCCCGTTTACAAGCAAGTTATACCAGCAACTGAGGATATGTTGCTTCTTTAACTCTCAACAGTATTTCAAACACATCAGAAAACAAGTAAGAAAGTATGGTCGGTCAAGCCCGACCATATAATACCCTACACTAAGTAATAGAGCAAAAAAAAATGTCTTTTAAAATTTCAATAATTTATATTTTTGTGTGATTTTCGGAAGTGGGCCTTATATGGAGGCTATGACCAATTATGGACCGATCACCATGAAATTGGGTCGTGTGATTTATGTCTATATTAAAGTTAACTATGTTGAATTTTGTGTGTTTACCAACATTTTTAAGCGATTTATGCACGTTGCAGTGATTTTCGGAAGCGGGTCTATATGGGAGCTATGACTAATTATGGACCGATCGTAACAAAATTTGGTGACATGAATTTTGTTTATATAAAACTTATTTGGAGCGGAATTTGTGGAGATACATATATAAATTAAACATTTATGACCGATAAAGTCCAATTTCGGGAGGACATTCGTATGGGGGCTAGGTGAAATAGTGGACCGATTTTAGCCAGTTTCAATAGGCTTGGTCCTTGAGTCGAAAAAATAATATGTACCAAATTTGATCGAAATATCTTCAAAATTGCGACCTGTACTCTGCGCACAAGGTTTACATGGACAGCCAGCCAGCCAGCCAGCCAGCCAACCAGACGGACGGACGGACATCGCTTAATCGACTCAGAAAGTGATTCTAAGTCGATCGGTATACTTTAAGGTGGGTGTTAGATTAATATTTTTGGGCGTTACAAACATCTGCACAAACGCATAATACCCTCCCCACTATGGTGGTGTAGGGTATAATTATCATCAATAATGCCCCCTGATTTTTACCAACAATTGTTGACTTTAACTGTGTGTGTTAGCAACTTTTTCTATTACAAATACAAACGAATTTATTGAGACAATTTATTTACTTATTTTAACCGGAAGTTTTTGTACTCAAATTTATGAATGAAAAGCTTTTTTATAATTATCAGACGGAAAAAGCTTTTTGGTAATGGCGCTAAAATTGTTTAAGCATTATAGAATATCAGAGGACATATGAGTACGTACATTTTTTGGTACCACAAAATATGAATTGGTACCCAAATGTTTACCCAATATACCAGAGGGCTATATTCGGCTGTGACGAATCTTGGATACCCTTCACCAAATTATACTTAAAAATAATTTTTTTTTAATATTTTTAGATAAACAAAATTTAATTTTTTTTTCGAAATTTTTTTATAAAAAAGTTTTTTTTAAAAAATTTTTTCCAAATTTTTTAAAATTTTTTTTTTAATTTTTAAATTTTTTATTTTTTTTGGAAAAATAATTTATGACAAAAAAATTTTTTATGAAAAAAAAATTCGGGTTAAAAAATATTATTCCCGATTTTGACCCATTGTAGGTCCAACTTAATATGGTTTTATATACAAAGGCCTTTGAAATTTCTATCATTAGATATCCATATTGTCTATATTAATGACTTATTAATCCAGATATATGTCAAAAATAGGTCAAACATCGAGGTTGTCCTGGTTTTTTCCTCATATCTCAGCCATTTGTAGACCGATTTTACTGATTTTGAATAGCAAACTTCTCGAAAGCATGTCTGACAGAATTATTGCCCGAATAGATCCCGAAGATATCTGGGGTCTTCAGAAAATTGATTTCAACAGACAGACGGACAGACATGGCTTAATCGACTCCGCTATCTATAAGGATCCAGAATATATATACTTTATAGGGTCGGAAATGAAAAATGTAGAAATTACAAACGGAATGACAAACTTATATATATCCTTCTCACGAAGATGAAGGGTATAATAAAACTTGTAATCAATTAAATATTTGGCTTTTTATTGGTTGACTTTGAAACTCTGAATTGAACTATTCTAACAAATCGAAACATTGGAATTCTATTAGAATTTGTGTTAAATTGTGAAAGCGTAAGTGTTTCAAATATTTGTCTATTTAGATCACGTATTAGCTGAATTTTAAAACAACCAAATACTTCATAAATTTTAAATATTTTACTCCTTAATGAAAACGAATTATTTACTGTTTGATAATTATAAATATTTATATTTTTAATTCATTTAGTAGAACAATGTAACAAAAGTTTCATTATTAAGCCATCTGCTTTTGTTTTAGTTGCACTTAAAACAGGCGTTGAAAATCAGAATATATTAATAGAACAAAATACTAATACTATTTTATTTAATCTAAAATCTTGTTAAAATATTTAGTTTAGAAATCTGGCAAATACACACTATTATTTACATTAAAAATATGAAATGAAAATATATGCAAATTTGTTGAACACAAAATTTAGAAAAACAATTAAAGTGTGTGGCCTGCCTACTCGAATTCTTTTTGAAATATGTTATTTTAATACTGACAGAAAAGTGATCTTTCGTATTGTGTAAATAATAAATTTTCTAAAAGTATGAAAAATCAATCACGGAACAAATTGTATGCAAAGAATTGAAGGCGATTTTAAAAATAAATATTTTAAATGATACGAATATTACTTATACGAAATTTTAATTGTTTTTAGGGTAAACAGTTACATAAAAAATAAGTTTCATATAAATCATGCGACTTAATTTTAGCGGTCCATAATTAGTCATAGCTCTCACAGAAGTCACAAAATCTCTTAAAAATATCGTTATCAGTCACCGTGGTTAGTAATCTAACCACTATACTACTTACGTTATTTAACAAAGATTCACTTAGATAGAAGACTTACATGGCGCCGTCATATAGAAACCAAGAGACTTCACATGAAGTTAAAAGCATCTAGCATTCACTGGTTAATAAGTTAAGCCTGGACTATAAAGCCACCCTGTATAAAATCATTTTAAAACCAATTTGGACATATGGAATCCAATTGTGGGGAACGGCCAGTAATTCCAGTATTGAGCTTATACAGAGGGCCCAGTCGAAAATTCTTAGGACCATGACGGGTGCACCATGGTACATAAGAAATGAAAACATCCACAGGGACGTGGAAGTGCCACTAGTGAAGGATGAGTTTAAGAAAGTCCGCGATAAATATATACTGAAACTGCAATCACACCCAAATCCGCTTGCTCGGCTGCTCGCACAGAGCCAAACCAGATCAAGGCTTTGTAGAGGAGATCTACCACTCCGCTAAGATGAGGTCCATGCATCAAACAATGCTCTCTTTAGAGAGCAATTAGTTTTAATTTTAGTTATAAGATTTAATCACTTATTGTTAGGCCTAATGATATAGGCAGATTCAATAAATAAATAAAAAGTTAAAAAAAAAAAAAAAATTATCAAAGAGTATAGTGAAGAAACACTAAATAAGATAGTAACACTGAATTCGATGAACAATAAAAACAATCTGAACTTTTTTATTGAACGCGGGAAAGGGCTTTAGAAAAACTGTGATTTACAATTATTTCAAACTAATTATACTTCAAATTATAAATTTTTGAATATTTTTAGGTAAACAAAATTTTTTTTTTTCCAAAGTTGTTTTTTAATTATTTGTTAAAAATGTTTTTTTTTAATAGTTATTTTAAATTTGTTTTTTTTTAATTTAATTTTTGTTTGTTTTAAATTTAAAAAAAAATGTTTTTAATTTTTTTTGGTGAAAAAAAAAATTCGGGTTAAACATTTTTTTTCCGATTTTGACCCATTGTAGGTCCAACTTACTTCAAAAGGTATTTGAAATATATCAAAAATATCAAAAATAGGTCAAAAATCGAGGTTGTTCTGGTTTTTTCTTCATATCTCAGCCATTTGTGGACCGATTTTGCTGATTTTAAATAGCAACCTTCTCAAAAGCATGTCTGGCAGAATTATTGAAGATTTGGATCCCGAAGATATCTGGGGTTCAGAAAATTGATTTCAACAGACAGACGGACATTGCTTAATCGACTACGCTATCCATAAGAATCCAGAATATATTTACTTTATAGGGTCGGAAATGGAAAATAGAGAAATTATAAAAGAAATGACAAATGGTATAAAAATTTAACTGTCTAGCAAAATGTCAATAGGTGCCACTAGAAAATGATTTAAAAACTGTAGAAAATGTGGTTAGAAAAGGGATAACTAAACCACAAAGAGTTAATTGTTTTCCGAAGGTGGTATTTATACGGGAGCTATGACAAATTATGGGCCGATCTTTATAAAATTTGGTACGGCGATTTCTATATACATATATTAGAATTATTTATGTCGAATTTCAACCTAAATAATAACGATATTTGTAAAATATTTATGCGTATTTAAGTGAGTTTAGAAAATAGACTATATATGGGGGCTATGGTCAAATATGGACCTACAGCTGAATTTTGTAGGAATACTGCTATTACATTTTGTTCCTATTACATGTGGTTTTGCGGTAAATTAATAAACTTTAACAATTTCTGACGTTTTCGATTTTTCATGATTTTTTTAAAACAAAAAATGTTGCTATTTTCACATAAAAAATATATTTATACCCTTCACCATGAGTGGCAAGGGTATATATAAGTTTGTCATTCCGTCTGTAATTTCCACATTTTTCATTTGCGACCCCATAAAGTATATATATTCTGGATCCTTATAGATAGCGGAATCGATATAGCCATGCCCGTTTGTCCGTCTGTGTGTTGAAATCAACTTTCCGAAGCCCCCAAATAACTTACATACACGATTCATACATCAATATCTCTCAAAGTTCTTCTTCTCAAATTCTTCCGACTCGGTCGCTATTTAAAATCGAGAAAATCGGTCCACAAATGGCTGAGATATAAGGAAAAAACTAGGACAACCTCGATTTTTGACCTATATCTGGATTACTAAGTCATTCATATAGACAATATGGATATCTAATGATAGATATTTCAAAGAACTTTACAACGACGGATATAAGACCATAGTAAGTTGGACATACAGTGGTGGCCACCAATTTAAGACAAATACTTGAATTTTTTTCATCAACTGAATTTTAAGTGCGATAGAGCCAAAATAAAAGGACCTCTAAGGGTATGAAATTTATTATTAATGTTTCTAGTTTCTGAAAAATGTTTGGAAAGATCGGAAAAACATATATGGACAAAGATATGTGGAAATACGTTGACCCACCTCAGCGAACATTCGCTGTTAATAACATGATATGAGCGAAACTAATGGAACTAAAAATACGAAATTTGGTCCGAATATTTTATAATAATAAAAATATAATGATATAAATGTGAGAAAATATGTTTATTTCAAAAAAATGTTTTTTGGTCAAGTTATAGAAAAATTTTATGTGTTCGTGGTGAATATGTATGAATTGATACAGTCGAATAAAACACACTTGTGTGTTAAAACAGTCCTCATGCATACATATTTGTGGAAATATTTGAAAAAATAATTGACAATCACGTGGAATTTAGCAAACAATTTTTGTCTTAAATTCCTGGCCACCACTGTACAATGGGTCAAAAATCGGAAAAAAATATTTTTTAACACGAATTTTTTTTTCATCAAAAATTTTTTTTTTGTCATAAATTATTTTTCCAAAAAAAATAATTAAAGAAATTTAAAAAAAAAAATTTGATAAAACTTTTTTTAAAAAACAATTTGGAAAAAAAAAAATTTTAAAAAAGTTTTAAAACATTAAAAAAATATTTTGATTTTGTTTAAATAAAAATATTTAAAAAAAAAAAAATTTAAGTATAATTTGGTGAAGGGTATATAAGATTCGGCACAGCCGAATATAGCTCTCTGACTTGTTTTTGCTTCAATTTGTTATTATAACTACGAAACTACTGTGCCGATTGAAACGCAATATATATGTGAAATTAAGTACATAACATGGGAAAAATGTTTTCAAAATTCAATCATTCAAAAGAAGAACATTAACTACTCAATTTTGTGTATATCAAACAAAAAACTAATATTTTGTGAAAATGAGCAAATTCACTTAATTGTGAATAAATTCGAAAAGAATCAATCGATTTTTATGAACGATATCTCATGATTCCTATTACATGTGGCTTTCCGATAAGGTAAAAAATCTAAACAATTTCTGCCGTTTTCGATTTTTCATGAGTTTTTTTAAAACAACAAAATTTGCTATTTTCACATTAGAAAATATATTTTTTGCTTCAATTTGTTATTATAACTCCGAAACTACTGAGCCGATTGAAGCGCAAAATTCAATATAGAAAAATTATTGAATTTTTCTAAATTTATTTTAACAACATCGGGCTAACCCTTTTTGAGTTATCATTAATTATGTGGCAAAACATCTAACATTTTACTTAAAAATTAAAAAAAAAATAAATCTCTAATTGAAAAATTGGATAATTTTTGTAGTTAGGTAGCCATGATGCATCAAATATATATAGTGGATAGTCAAGCCTTTTTTTGCTGAGAACATGTGTCTGGTAATTAATATGTATGGAAACTGGGGGAAATCATGCACCGATTCTTGGCATTTTCAGCAGAGCTTGTCTTATTATCAAAATAATAATCTGTGCATAATTTCATGATATTGTTACGTTTTAACCTTTTCAAAACGTTTGGTTCATTTCCTTTAAATAAACCGGATACTTTTGATTGCAAATAAAAGCCGTTTAGTAGTTTGAAAATGGTAACAACTCTTTATTTATTCGAATGTACAACAACCACAGAATTAAATAGTCACACAATGTTTTTTATACACGTTTGTAAATTCGCAGAAATACAGACACGATTTATAATGTACACGAATTTATTTGAAAAACACAACACACTTTAAGGCACTCAGTTGATGTTTATTCGAAAAGCGTCTCTGATAAACTGACTCACGACTGCAACCTCTGCCACTATTTATAACACTGCCATCTGCACTCTAGATTGTTCTTTAACTGTCAAAATTCGAATATTCTAGATCTTACTAATACATACGCCATCTGTGGTGTACTTTCTACAATGTTCTTTAACTGAATATTCGAATTCGAATATACGATCGCAGCAAACAGCGTTGCCAACTTACGATCAAATCAACTGAAAGCTTGTATTTAATAATGCCCACAGATATGTTACAGTTTTACAGCACTGTTATTTAAAAGCATTATGCTACTTTTAAATCAGCCCTTAAAATCGTTATATTTGAATTCAAGTACAATTTCGTAACAATATTATCTTCGTGGTATTTAAAGGAAATAGCAAAACACTTTTGAAAACTACCATTATGGCCATTTTCAATACCAAATATTTCTGAACAACAAAGTTCAGAAAGCCTTCCCTCGAGGCCCTAACGTACCAACAACAGACGGAAGGACATAACTTTTTAGAATTTTATAAGGACCCGGAATATATACAGCTTTTGGTTCAACGACCAATATTTTAATATATTACAAACAGAATGCTAAACTCAATATACCCATATTTTTAGTGGTGGGTATAACAAATCATATTTTTTTAAAAATAATTCTTGAAATGAATCAGAAACAGTTAAAATTTTTTTGTTTTTCAAGACAAAAAAAAATAACAAAAAATTTCTGATCAATAAACAACACCAACCTTTGGAGTAAATCATCAGCAAATTTAATACAATTTTCAATTGTTAAATTATAAATAAACACTTTTTTGTTGAATTATTTAAAAATATGTTTATATTAAATACAAATTCTTCATTTTTCACTTCTTTTGTTGAAAAATCTTCAATTTATTTTTAATTAATTACACTGAGAATTAAACAAAACACTTGATTTAAAAATAATTACTTTTACTTTTAATTATTTCATTTCCCAAATTTACGTTTTTAGCTTTTTTTTAATAAAAAATCAATTTTTATAACACTTGTTTAAATATTGGTTTAAAATAATTTAAAAAATAAATTATATTTTATTTATTTAAACTTGAAAATCGTTCGATAGGATTTTCATTATTTTTTAATAGAAAATTTTTTAAGGCTTGTTTACTTTTTGTTTAAATATTTTCACTGTTCATTTTATGTTTTATTTAATTTCAATAAGATATTTTTTTTATTTATCTAAATTCCAAAATTAACACAACTGGTGGTATTCTTTAAATACATTTGCACAGATATTTATAAAATTTTCCTTTAATCAAATTTTAAACAATTGAAATTTCCAAACAATTTGTTATAATTTATTTATTTTTGCTAAAGTATAAAAAATACAAACAAATTTTTGTCTATAAATCTCATTCGAAAATTATCGTTTATTATTCATTCTTTGTTTTTTAATGGCACTTCATAAAAAAGTTAACACTTGCGCAACAGTATTCGCAACAAACACTTATTAAATGTGATAAACCGCACGTACTGCTGCTACCTTACGCAAGTTGTTAGAAAATCACAAAAAATCTGTAAAGAATTTTTTATATGAAACACTTTGTAACCGTTAAGAAGCGTCTGTTTTCAACAACGGTTAACCAGCAACTGAAGATGTTTTGCTTCCTTAATTCTTAGAAATGTTTTAAAAACATCAGAAAAACATTATCATCATTAATGCCCCTTGATTTTGGACAACAGATGTTGAGATTGACTGTGTGTGTTACCAGCTTTTGTTGCTTGTATACAAGGAAGTTTATGAATGAAAAGCTTTTTTGTTTGGGAAAGCTTTTTGGCTGATATGCGCCAACATTTGCTATGCTTGAAGTAAAAAAGTACGTACACTTTTTGGTACCATAAATATATCATAAGTACCGAAATGTGTACTCAATATATTAATCATCATAAATAGATGGGAAGATTTCAATGAATGCAACACTAATTAATGTTTCAAATACTTTTATCGCTTTTTTTACGCACAGAATAAACATTGTTGTGGTAAACATAATTAAAGAGCAACATATTATGCTAAGATTTATGATTGTAGTTCAAACTTATAATGATCATTATTAGTATCATTATATATTGTTACGTTTTTACCTTTTAAAAATGTTGGTTTATTTCATTTAATAAACCGTATTCTTTTGATTGCAAATAAAAGCAGTTTAGTAGTTTAATATTGTAACAATTCTTTATTTATTTAAATGTACACAGCAATTTAAATAGTCACTGTTTGTTTTAATACACACACTTATATTACACAGTTTAGAATGTACAAGAATAGACTAGCAATGCAGTTAATGTTAATACTAACCTATAATCAACTGAACTGCTTGCAACCGCTGCCATTGTTTATATACACTGCCATCTTACAGCAGCTTCATGAATTATATTAACGGACAAAACTAGCATGTTCTATTTCTAGAGCATTTAGCAGCTTCATTGTTAATGCTGCCTTACTTACAAACAATGTTAATAATTACATGTTATTAACATTATCGATAAGTAGAAACTTCTACTGATGGAATGTTTATAAACATGATGAATGTTGCCAGCTGTCAATTACAGACCGTTAATTTCAAATTGATAGTGCACTTATAGTCTTAATATTACATCATACAATTTTCTGATTTAATAATATGTTGATCCAAAGCAAAAATAATATAATGCAAAGTAATCATATCACTAAAATTTATTTTTTTGGGGAATAACAAATTTAATTTTAATATTTTGCTGTAATTCTATTTAACAAAAATGTCGATCAAAGCTAACTAGTATAACCCGGTGCACTTCGCTACCCCTACCCTATTAAAATTAAAAAAATATGAATGGATTTCTGATAAAACCTAACTACATATACAAAATATTGAGAATCTCTCAATTACAGTTCACTTGATATTCGAAAATAACTAACTAATTTGGTATGGAATATACCCCTCCACTGCTATGATCCCACATTTTATGTAAATATGAAGCTTTACTTTAACTTTCTTTTATAAGGGAGGGGTAATTCCTACTAAGCCGTTCATGCTTAGCTAAACTTCGAACAGGAATCAGGAATAAATTCATTTTTAGCTCACCTCCGTATAATAGTAATAAATTGATTGATACACAGTTTAAATACTTTTAGAATTATAGTTCTCCAGATATTCAAAATTAATTATTTACTTTGCCCCACGACCACTAATGCAATCACGACCATTTTCAGCCAATCTATGTAAAATGGTAAGAGAGCTATGCAGACAAAGTTTGAAGAACCTTGCAATTATTACTTTGTATGATAGTTGAATGGTTCCCCAGATATTCGAAATCAATATTTACTCTGTATAGGAGGTGCTACGCCCTCTAATCTTATTCCGTCTATATTTAGCTAAACTCCGCACATTAATAAGAAATTAATTCGTAAAAAGTTTAAACACTTTTACAATTATAGTTCTCCAGATATTCGAAATTAAATATTTATTTTGTATTGGGTGTGCCACGCCCACTATTCCAATCCCGAAAATTTTCAGTGAAACTATGCAAAATGATAAAAGAGCTATTTAGACAAAATTTTAAAAATCTTGCAATTATAGTTCACAAAATATTTAGAAATAACAATTTACTTTGTATGGGAGGCGACTCACCATTTGTACCCGTACCATTTTTGATTAAACTTCATGCAGTGATAAGAAATTTATTCGTATGAAGTTTGAAAACCGTCACAATAATAGTTCTGCAAATATTATAAAATAACTATTTACTTATGTACAATTACATATTTACCCCCATATGCAGTTTTTAAATTTGTCAAAGGTTTATAAGAACAATTTTGAATGGAAATTTTGTTTTATAAACCTTTGATAAATTTAAAAATTGCTTATGAATATGGGAGTTATAAAATAAAAAAAACACCTTCAAAATATATTTTTTTAAGTGACATTAAATTACTAAAGTCTTCTTCTCTGTTTTCTATAACAACTCTCACTTAAAACAGAGCGAAATCAAAACTGTTTAATTGTTTCTCTTATTTATTTACAACAACAAATTGGACAAACATGCATTGCTTTGTTTACATTTTAGCTTAATGTTCACATGTACACGTTTTTGCATATGTGTTAGTAACATCTTTAAATGCTTACAACTCCTAAAAAACTGAACCGATTTCAATATATATTCTGCACATCTGTGAACAAATCCCTTTAAAATGGTATATTTTTTGTCCAATGTATTGAATGTATAATGTGAGCGTAAAAGGTGTCTAAGGAAATCGACTTGCCTATTAATATTATGATTTAAGTAGACACTTTCTACATTGAACACAAATTAAATATAAAACTGGCTAACCGGGTTTTTAGAATCACAAAAACCGTTAATTTTGTTAAATAAATTTGTATAACCCTCACCATGAGTGGCATATACCTTTAAGTTTGTCATTCCGTTTGTAATTTTTACATTGTTCATTTGCTACCCCACAAAGTATATATATTCTGCATCGTTATAGATAGCGGAGTCGATATAGCCATGTCCGCCTGTATGTTAAAATTATCTTTCCGTAGCCCCCAAATAATTTACATACACGAATCATACATCAATATATCGGGAATTCTCACGATATCTCAGCCCACAAATGGCTGAGATATTTTGACCTATTTTTCATATAGTCTGGATTACTAAGGCATTAATATAGATATCCAATAAGATATACTTCAAAGACCTTTGCAGTGGTGTATATAAGGCCAAAGTAAGTCGAACCTACAATAGGTCAAAATCTGGAAAAATATTTTTTAGCCCGAATTTTTTTGTTAAAAAATTTTGTTCATTAAAAATAAAATTTTTTTTTTAAATCGAAAATAAATTTTTTTAAAAAATTGTGCAAAACGAAATTTAAAAAAGTATATTTTTGGCATGAAATTTGTTTCGCAAATAAATAAAATGTTTTTTATTTTTTTTAATTTTTTTACCTAAAAATATTTAAAATTTTTATTTTAAAGTATAATTTGGTGAATGGTATATAATATTCGGCACAGCCGAATATAGCTCTTTTAATTGTTCTAGCTATTTTTAGCACTTAAATGACTATAAAATCCTACAGTAAGACTTAAATTTATTTATAGTTACAAAATAGTCGAATATTAAACCAACTGAACTATTTCCAACATAAGTATTTACCAGACTTTCAATTTGTTTTCACTTTTTTTGGAACTAAGCCAATAAACCAACGTTTGTCCTTCGTATTATCACCTCACAGCCATTCTAACAACTCCACACGCAGAGAAAAATATAGTTGTGCATGTTTACTGCAATCATTTCTATATAGTTACAAGTTTTTTAACTATATTATAGTCACAGTAACTATTTACATGATTGTGGTAACCATAATATGGTTAATTTATGATTCACATGACTGTATAAACCATATATATGGTTACAGTAAATAAGTATATGTCTGTGACAAGCATTTATATGATGAAGGACTTACCATATTATGTTGCTCTAGGCTTATGGGTAGCATAATCTGAGAGCAACATATTATGATAAAATTATTCATCATAAATATGGTTGTCACAAAAATATACTTGTTTACTGTAACGATATACATGGTTGATACAATCATGTGAATCATAAATTAACCATATTATGGTTACCACAATCATGTAATTAGTTTATGTGACTATAATATTGTTAAAACACTAATTAAATGGTTACAGTAAACATGCACAACTATATTTTTTTTGTGCGTGCAATAATTCGCTCCAACGAAAGCAAACCTTTGAATAGCAAATCTTACCGGGATAAACTGAGAGAAAAATTTAACTACATCAAATGTTCCCATACTGTGATTTTAGAAAGTGCCAAAGTGAAGCTGTGAAATCGACAGATCAGATTTTAAATTCTGGAATAAATGGAGCATAATGCAGTCAATTAATATTGATTATTTCACGTAGAAATTTGTATTATCACACTTTCATTAACCCTTGATTAGAAAACTTTACTCTAAATAAAATTATGCTTAATCACCACTTAAATAAACTGTTTACGTAATTGATTGTAAGTTGTTCCAGCAGCCACTTAATGTCTATTATACTTTTAATTACAAACATTTTGAATACAATCAATCAACATTACCTGCGCCATTATCCAGCAGCCACAGGTAACTGACATTGAATTTTAAATTAGAAATACTATAGAAAGAAAACAAAACCTAAGTGACTGATTATAATGATAATGACAATATCTGTATTTTATACCCATACCCATTAATGTCTGACTGGAAAAAATGATTTTTCTTTTCAGTTTGTTCACGACCATCCATGTGATATTAGTTGAAGGTTATTTGTATGCTTATATCTTGTGTGTCTTTTGATAATTTTCATCTCAGCTGCTTAGATTGTCTTGTTTTCATATTAAAATAATAGTAATTTTTTAAGAAAAATGAAGTAACAATGTTTGAATATAGAAACAGAAACTCTTTAATAACTTGTACATGAAAATGTAATTTGAATAAGAGGAATGTTGAAATGCAACTTTCATGAAAAAAAGTTTTAAACTATCGAAACTTTTTAACTGAATATATCTAGGTTTCGTTTTTACCTTTTAAAAACGTTGGTTTATTTCCTTTATATAAACAGTAGTCTTTAAATTGCTAATAAAAGCGATCAGTAGTTTAACATTTGTAACAACTCTTTATTTATTTAAATCTGCACAATAACTTAAATAGTCACACTCTTTTAATGCACACACTTATATTACACACTTACAAAAAACACAATGGTAATGTACAAGAATACACTGGTACAGTTGATGTTAACTCTAACAGCGCCTATGATAAACTGATTCTCCACAACCTGCCATCTTCTAGTAGTTTCATGAATTATCTATTTCTAGATTTTTTTTAGCAGCTTTAACAGTTATGGTTGTTATACTTATAAACAATGTTGAGCACTGAAAATGTTTATAAACATATTGAATGTTGCAAGCTGCCGTTACAGACCGTTAAATTCAAATGCAATGCAATGCAATTTCGTAATTGTTTCTCAATTGTTCCTAATAAAAAATTCGATCTTAAATATAGATTGTATTAGTACAGTATTCTTACTATATATAGTCTCAAATATCACAGACGTAGAAATATGAATATTCCGAATTATATTCTCAACCACAGACAATGTGTGAACACTGTTTAATAAAGGAAACATACCAGCTTCCAATTTCAGATTTTTGTATTCAGTAAATATTAGAGTTGCCATTAAAATAAAAATTATTCGAATAATCCAGGAAAAACTTTTTTCTTACACGAATGATTAGAAATGTTCAATTTAGAATAAAAAATTATTCTAACAATAATTGCCGAATAATTGAATATTCGAATAAATTTATTTTCAAGTGAAATTTTAAAAATATTGCAGAATAATATCTAAGGAAGCAAAACCATTAATTCCAAATATTATTCCAACATAATCATCAATGTAAATTTTAGATTTTGAATTAAGAAGACAAGATTACAACATTAAGAAACATTAAACATTAAGAAAGTTTAAAATAAATGCAATAGAGAACAGATTTAAATAGTCACTCAGTGTTTTTAAACACGTTTATAAATTTGCAGAAATACAGGCATACTTTATACGTACAAGAATTCACTGGAAAATATAGCAGACTTTAAGGCACTTGATGTTTATTTACACAGCATCTACAATGAACTGACTGCAACATCTGCCACTATTTATAACACTGCCATCTGCACTCTAGATTGTTGTTAACTGTCAAAACTCGTATATTCGAATTCTAGAGCTTTCGATGTTATTTAGTGTTGCCATACTTACAATCAATGATCAACTTAAAGCATTTATTCAATGTTTTATGTTCCACAGCTATATTAATTATAGCCACAGATATGTTAATAACAGTTGAATATTATGCAACTTTAAACCAGTCGTTAAATTTTTTATATTTGAATTCAAGTACACTTTCGTAACAATATAATTAACAATCAATTGTATGTATTTGCAGTCAAACATTTTTAAAATTAACTAAGATCCTCATCCTCATATTTGGAAACAAAATTATAATATCATTCAATCAGCAATCATATCATAATTGCCCAATTCACAATTGGTGTCGTATCATTGTATGTCGTAATTTTTTTATTAATGTTTTGTTTTTGTTTCGAAAAATTTTTTGGAAAAATATTTATGACATACAATGCTACAACACTACGACATCAATTGTGAATTGGGCAAATATATTTAGAAAAGTTTTTAATTCAAATGCTTTATTTTAATATTATTCACATATCCATATAAATAAATTTGTATTTTTCTTTATATTATTGAAAATGTTTTTTTTTACTAATTATTCGTTCGAATAATCGAGAAAATTTTAAAAATTAATCGAGCACTGGAATAATGAAACAAATTATGAACCTTTATTCGTCAATAGTAAATATCTGTTAAAGTAAATAGTTACTACGAGTAATTGTGAGCTTTTGTTTGTGTAAGTATTTTGTTGCAAAATTACACATTGATGACTTGCCGATTTTTGCCATACATTTTACTATTTCTTTTGGGAAAAATTTAGTACTAATTTTCAATACACAGATAAAACAGATTCGCAGCAAACGGAAAACAGATTGACAACAAATTCGGTTGCTATCACGAATCTATTTTCTCTGTGTAGTGTTACGAAATTGCACTATCAATTTGAATTTAACGGTTTGTAACGACTGCTTGCAACATTCGTCATGTTTATAAACATTTCCAAACTTCTACTTATCAACAATGTTGATGACACGCTGTTATTAACATTGTTTGTATAACAACATTAACAGCTAAAGATACTTTCCTTAACATATTTGCTAAAAGCTCTAGAAATAGAACATTCTAGATTTGTCCGTTAGATATATAATTAATAAACTGTATATAAATAGTATAAGTAACTAGCAGAGCTTTAGTTTATCATAGGCGCTGTTAGAATTAACATCAACTGCATTAAAAGTGTATTTTCCCGTTTTGAAAATTATTTTTCAATAATTGACAACTTTTAACCCAAATATTCTGGCAACTATGTGAAGCACAAGCCAACAATGAGGCATATGTACACTTTTGTACTATTTTGCACAGTGAACACAAAATGGGAAAATACATAAATCCGTTCAACTTGTTCAAAATTATGGACCAGCTAAACTAAAAATATCTAAGAAAGTTTAATATTTCTAAAGTAAATTATTTTGATTTTTAGTCAAAATTTCGATTTCAATATTTTTGTATTTCATTAACTTATATTTAAACAACATTGTAAATTTAATACTAACATAAACTTGTAATAAAACCAGCTGTCTTTTTTTTAGTTACTTGACTCCACTGTGTTCTCCTTATGAGACTAGAATTTTAGTTTGTGTCATTTAAAATTCTTAATATGTTTGTATATACTGAACATAATTAGTTTATCTAATTAAATATTTTCTTTCATAGACTATTTTCTTACTTACACGACTTGTAACTTTTGTAAAGGCGTAAATATGTTGGCATTAAATGTTTTCATAAATCCCTGGAAGAAAACCATGATACATTATAAAAAATAATTAAAACATGTATATAAAAAAAAATGTAAAGATTAACTTACAATTCCAGTAATTTCTTCATTTATGTAGTCATATGCTATTCTTAGATTATTAGATAAAATTTAAATAAAATACAAACTGTAAAATTTATTGAAATTTCAATCAAAAAAGTAAGAAAGTACTTAAAAAATCATGTTTCTTTTAAAGTTTTAATAATTTTTTGTCGTGCGTGATTTCAGAAAGTGTACTATGACCGATTGCCATGAAATAAGTTCACGTGATTTATTTCTACATGAAAATTATTTATGTTGAATTGTATCTGTATACCAATTGTAGAAACAACTATTATACACAATAGATTCAATAGAAACACTGTTATACACAATATTTTCTGGAGAAAAAACAACTATACACATTATTTTCTATTGAAAAAACTGTTATACACAATATTTATTATAGAAAAAAACTGTTATACACAATAATTTCTATAGAAAAAACACAATATTTTTATAGACAATAATGTTATACACAATAATTTCTATAGAAAATACATAGAAATCACTTTTATACACAATATTTTCTATAGAGAATACTGTTATACACAATATTTTTTATAGAAAAAACTATTATACACAATATTTTTTATAGAAAAAACTATTATACACAATATTTTCTATAGAAAATACTGCTATACACAATATTTTCTATAGAAAATACTGTTCTACACAATATTTTCTATAGAAAATACTGTTATACACAATATTTTCTATAGAAAATACTGTTATACACAATATTTTCTATAGAAAATACTGTTATACACAATATTTTCTATAGAAAATACACAATATTTTCTATAGAAAATACTGTTATACACAATATTTTCTATAGAAAATACTGTTATACACAATATTTTCTATAGAAAATACTGTTATACACAATATTTTCTATAGAAAACACTGTTATACACAATATTTTCTATAGAAAACACTGTTATACACAATATTTTCTATAGAAAATACTGTTATACACAATATTTTCTATAGAAAATACTGTTATACACAATATTTTCTATAGAAAATACTGTTATACACAATATTTTCTATAGAAAATACTGTTATACACAATATTTTCTATAGAAAATACTGTTATACACAATATTTTCTATAGAAAATACTGTTATACACAATATTTTCTATAGAGAATACTGTTATACAAAATATTTTCTATAGAAATTACTGTTATACAAAATATTTTCTATAGAAAATACTGTTATACAAAATATTTTCTATAGAAAATACTGTTATACACAATATTTTCTATGGAAAATACTGTTATACACAATATTTTCTATTGAGCAAACTGTTATACACAATATTGTCTATGGAAAATACTGTTATACACAATATTTTCCATAGAAAAAACTATTATACACAATATTTTCTATTGAAAAAACACAATATTGTCTATGGAAAATACTGTTATACATAATAATTTATGTAGAAAATACATAGAAAACACTATTAGACACAATATTTTCTATGGAAAATACTGTTATACACAATATTTTCTATATAAATTATATTCATACAGACTATTGTCTCTAGAAAATGTGATTATTCAAAGCAAAAAGTAACTGAAAATAGTTATTTGAATTTTGTGTAATTTCTGCTTTTTTAGTTGTTTTTTCTTTTAAATTTTTCTGAACAAAAATATTAAAATTTTAATTAATTGATTAATCATAGTTTTGATTAATCGATTAATCAGTATTGTTAATTATTCGAATAATCCCGAAACAAGTCTAGAATAGTAAAATTTTAAGACGTTAGCGACTATTTATTACACTGCAAAACCAGTATAGAAACATACAATTTAGTATTTTTGTCATAAGGGAACATCTATTGTGCACCGATACGTATGAATAATAAAATAATAATCATACGTTCGAGTAGTTACAATAATTTATATCGACTAATTTTAATTCACAGTTTACTTTATCAATTGAACAACTTCCAAAAACTATTTTTAAACTGCCAGTTTCACCAAAATTAATATTATATTCATATATTTAACTGAAAAAAAATAATTTTTTGACTGTTTTCTTAATATCATCTATTTATTTGCAAGGAGAGAGAAATGTCTATGAAAAAATATAAACAAAATTGCTCTCTTTCCACACATATGTATGATATAATAACAAAATACATTCTCATGAATTAGGATGTTTACAACAGACTTAGCTTTTTCGCCATAGGGTAGAACTAGAGGCGCATATCATCATATAAGAAGCTGGAACTAGTGAACTCATCTGCTGAGCTTTGTGATCTCCAATATATTCCATATTATTTTACTAACATTTCTTCACCAATATAAAAATTTTTCACCAAAAGTTGTTTAGTGTTGAACCATAAAGTTTACTTTGTGAAGCTTAAATCAATGCACTAAAAATATCTTAATTTAAAACTGTATAAAATGGTTATTAACCATTCCTTCAAAATTGAAAAAAAAATATTTCTTATCAGAAAAATAACAAAACTAAACAACCCAAAAAGATTGCAAATAAAAGGCTAAAAAGTTAAACTGTTAAACAATTGACCTTGAACCAAGAATTCAAATGAATAAATAATCTTGTTGACCTTATTAACATAATATTGTAGTAGCAAAATACATGAATAATATACATGAATAATTAACAACTTTTCAGGAAAGCCAATAGAAATTGAAGAAGAAATATCTGATAACTGATAGTGATTTATGGGTGGTGCTGGTAATTCAAAAGTGCTGGCAAAAGATTTTAATGTAAATTTAATATTTCATTTAGATAAAGAAAATATATAACTAAACAAGCATATTGGGAACACTATTTATTGTATTTAGAAATGAAGGACAAAGGGAACATACCTATATTGAGAAATAATATCAGGATAACTCAATATGAGTGAACAATCAAGACAAAAACATTCCATTTCAATCTCTGTATATTCAAAAGTCACTTGTGAAAAATCATAAATATCATTATAATTATAAGTGAAATCAAAACTACTTAAGTAAAAATTCGAAAAGTATCTTTAAGTCCTGATACATTTATTTTAAACAAAATATCTAGCCATTTGTTTAAACATTTGCTTAATAAAATTTTCTCTATTTAATTATGACATTTTAAAATCTGTTAAGCACCGTTAATAAATTTAAATTTAAGCTGATTACTTAGCACATTTATTTATTCATAATTTATACAGAATGTTTAAAACAACAAACATAAATTGGCATAATCCTTATTTGAAATTAGAACACACATTTAAATGTAACTTTTTATTTTGGGTTTAAATTTATAACTCCCCCAAAAACAGTGGCAAATTAAATATCAAAGTATGTTTTTAAATAAAAACATCATTAATCAAGTAAAAGAAGTATTTATGCAGTAAATTTAAGTGTAAATAAAATTAGCATTATTTACAAAATTTAAAACGAAAGTCAAATACAAATTTGCGGATAAATATGTGTGTTTCTGAATAGTAATTATTTAAATGTAGTCTTAAATTTACCAACATTTTATACAAATTAGAATAAATTTTAAAGATTAAGCTTAAGCTTCTACAGATGACATTAAAGCAGGTTAAGTTATTTATAACTGTTATTTTGTGTCCTTAAAAATAAAAATCCATCTAAAACAGTTACACGATGCTATGATAGAAAAACAACTTGGAAAACGACATAGAGTGGCTTATAGGTCTTCCTGAGTACATTACAAATTGTGTCAAAAAAATTCAGAAACACGCATAATTCAGAAGTTATTCTTAACGATTTTTAACTCAGTCAGTCTCTATCCGACTTAAAATTTAAACGTGGTTGAAAAGAAAACTGAATGTAATTCATAAGTATTGTTTTTGTTAAGAATATCTAATAGAAAAACAAAATTTATCAACTTTTTTGATTTTAGTCGCTTTTCATTGCTTATTTTGCTATGAAAGCTTATAAAAATGTATATATAAATGTATTAAGGAAATTTCAATTCAAATCGGATTAAAATTATAAAGTTATTCAACTCTTCATTGGTATTTTCACCCCCAGCCCATATGAATAAAAAAAACAAAAAACTATACAAAAAAAATGTTTGTACAATTTTTAATTTACAAGGTAAATTTTGTGTAACTTTTTTAGAAAAAGTTTAATAACTTTTGCAATTATAAACCGATTTTAATAAGTAATGTCTCATTTTTGTCTATATGAAATTGTCTTTAAGATACTTTGGAAAGAAAAATAGGTTTTCATAGAAAAAAAATTAAAATAACTATTGTTAAATTTGAAAATTTACGAAAAAAAATAAAAAAGAAAGCGAAACTATTTATAAAAACTTACACAAATTCTAGGAATATAGACTTTATACATATATTCTATGAAAGCTTAATTCTTTACCTAACTTTAATTATTTAAAATTTTGAAATCGGTCTTAAAATGTGTGAGTTAGAGGTACTAAAGTACTACGACCTACCCTAACACCGTTTTTTCAATATAACTAAAAATTTTGAGGGTGTTTCAAAATCTTTGAAAACGGTTTTAGTACGTCCTCACCTAGGCCTACAAACTCCATTAGGTGGCTTTTCAAGTTCTGACAAAAAGTGTCATTTTGTTGCAGAGTATTATTATTCAACGTAAAAATAAAACCCTTAAAAAAATAGTTTAAAATAGCCGTCATAAATAAAAACTCATTTGAGGAGTTTTATTTTTGCCGTCGGAAAAAAAACTCAATAGAGGAGTTTTATTTTTTCCGTCATAAAATAAAAGTCATTTGAGGAGTTTTATTTTTCTTTCCAGAAAATAAAACTCATTTTATGTAAATTGACCTAAAGCTTGTCGCTGGGCAGAATATTGCAATTGAATAAATATTGGCATCAAAATAAAATCAAGTGGCATTTTAATTTTTTATTGTTTGATTCCTATTATCAAATTGTTGTTGTTTTTTGTTTCTTAAACAAATAAATTACTACAAACATTATATCAGATTGACTAATAAAGAAATATACTGAAAAGATGTAGAAAATAAACGAAAAGAGTTTTATTTTCTGAAGGGAAAAATAAAACTCCTCAAATGACTTTTATTTTCTGAGGGAAAAAATAAAACTCCTCTATTGAGTTTTTTTATGACGGCTATTTAAAACTCTTTTCGTAAGATTTTCATGAGATATTTTATTTTTAAGTTAAAATATATAAGTGTTAACTGTGGAGTTGAGATCATTTTTTTAATGTCACCATAGATTCTGAAAGAGCACTTCAATATGTATGGAGACGTATACGTGTTGAGTCTAACATAGAGATTTTTATACCCTTCACCTTCGTGAGAAGGGTATATATAAGTTTGTCATTCCGTTTGTAATTTCTACATTTTTCATTTCCGACCCTATAAAGTATATATATTCTGGATCCTTATAGATAGCGGAGTCGATTAAGCCATGTCCGTCTGTCTGTCTGTCAGTCTATTAGTTGAAATCAATTTTCTAAAGACCCCAGATATCTTCGGGATCCAAATCTTCAATAATTCTGTCAGACATGCTTTCGAGAAGTTTGCTATTTAAAATCAGCAAAAATCCGTCCATAAATAACGGAGATATGAGCAAAAAACCGGGACAACCTCGATTTTTTACCTATTTTTGATCTATATCTGGATTACTATGTCATTAATATAGACAATATGGATATCTAATGATAGATATTTCAAAGTCCATTGCAACGATGTAGATAAGGCTATAGTAAGTTGGACCTACAATGGGTCAAAATCGGGAAAAATATTTTTTGACCCGAATTTTTTTTTAATCAAAAAAAATTTTTTGTCATACATTTTTTTTGCAAAAAAAAATTTTAAAAAAATTTTTTTTAAAAAATTTGGAAAAACTTTTTTTAAAAAAAATTAAAAAACAATTTCAAAAAAAAAAAAAATTTGAAATACAATTAAAAACAAGTAAGAAATTATGGTCGGTCAAGCCCGACCATATAATACCCTACACTAAGTAAATGAGCAAAAAAAATGTTTCTTTTAAAATTTCAATAATTTATATTTTAGAGTGATTTTCGGAAGTGGGGCTTATATGGGGGCTGTGACCAATTATGGACCGATCACCATGAAATTGGGTCGTGTGATTTATGTCTATATTAAAGTTAACAATGTTGAATTTTGTGTGTTTACCAACATTTTTAAGCGATTTATGCACGTTAAAGTGATTTTCGGAAGCGGGTCTATAGGGAGCTATGACTAATTATGGACCGATCGTAACAAAATTTGGTGACATGGACGGACGGACATCGCTTAATCGACTCATAAAGTGATTCTAAGTCGATCGGTATACTTTAAGGTGGGTGTTAGACAAATATTTTTGGGCGTTACAAACATCTGCACAAACGCATAATACCCTCCCCACTATGGTGGTGTAGAGTATAAAAAATGAAATTTTGTTTACCTAAAAATATTTAAAAAAATGTATTTTAAAGTATAATTTGGTGAAGGGTATATAAGATTCGGCACAGCCGAATATAGCTCTCTTACTTGTCATATAAGGCTTCTTTACGGAGAATATTTTGGTATAAAAAACTTGTCCTATATGTCACTCCTTGTCGAATATGTCACCCCTACATCCGGAAATTGACCTATTTTTTTGATAAAAATTTCAACTTTTGGCCAAATGTTCAACAATCCCAAAGCTGGGATCAGAAAACAAAAAGCAGCTTTGGAAACCTTTATGTGTTCCCTATTTATCCCCAAAGTATTTTTCCCAGCCCGAAGTAAATGTGGACCCTAAGAGCAAAATTGTGAAAAATATAATTTTTAGGATTTTTGCTCAAATTTTAAGGAATTGCGGTATTCTCTTTGACCTTTTGACAAGTTTTTTTAAACTCTATTATTTAGAATGACAAATTTAAAAAACGTTAAAAATTTCACAGAATTTTGTTAATAAATAAATATTTTATAACATATTACATATTTATTGAGTTTCTAAAACCAAAATTTGTATCCTAATTTTAATAGGATTGCAGTTATTAGGAACAATTTGATTCAAATTCAAGTGAATATCTCAATTCGATTGAAAAATATGCCACTTTAAAACTCAGTCCTTCAAAACAAATGCACTTTTTGATTCTGCCCCACTGTGCAGTATTTGCTTTTTCATTTCCAAACAATGCTGCATTTTGTCTTTGCATAATTTATGTTTCAAAATGGAAAATAAATATTTCCTGAACAGTTTAGAGACCAGTATCGTGGTTCTTAATTAATTATTGTCTTAAATATTAACCCCCGTATTCATAAAAAAATTTAAATTTAAACAATATTTTAAAGCAAAATTTCCATACAAAATTTGATTTTAAAACATTGTTTAAATTTAAAATTCGGTTATGAATACGGCCTTAAGAATTACATTTAACTTAAAATTTTACTTTGAAAGTTTTTTATGTGTTTTTTTCAAAAAATGTTTAAATTTAAACAAATCATTTAATGAGGCATAAAAAACATCTAAAAATAAATTGTTTATTGTGGCTGTACTCAACATTTCATTCAACAATTTTTAAAGAAATTAGTTCAAATCAAAGGGGAAGTGCTGCTTAAACATTTTTGTCAATAAAAAATGTAAATATTATTTTATTGAAGAATTGGAAAATTCTTTGTTAAGCATTTTCAGTTCATTATAAAGTTAATTGTCAAAAGAGCAACAATGAAATAGAAATATACAAATTTTAAACTAAAAACATATGTATTTCATCTAATAATTGATTTTGAGGAATCTCAACAAAATCGTTTTTGGTTTTTATTGTTTGTTTAATATAAAAGAAAAATTTGTTTATTTAAGCACAAACAATTGAATACAAAGAAGCAATTTTAAATTAAAAAAAGAAACTTATTCATAAAAGAAAAAAATAAACAATTTGCACGGAAAAAAGTTGTTCAGAGTTTGGTTTTTGTCACGATTACCATTAGAAGTTTAAAGGAATTATATTGGTTTTAAGATTTCAATGAAAGTTATTCGAAATTTGAATTCTAAAAGAACCAAATAAAATAATTCTTAAAATAAATGAAAGAAAAAATCAAAACTAAATATAAACAATTAGGTTTTTAAATAAACAAACATTAAATTTAAAATAAACAAGAGAATATAAATAAATCAAATCGCTTAAATTCGAATGCTTTAAAAATAAATTAATAATAACACTTGGAAACAAAATCGAAAAAAATTTGGAGGCTTTTTAAACCACTACACAATTCTGATGTATTGCGGTTCTAGTAGTAAAAAATGGTAAAATTTTTAAATTCTATGGATAGATTTTTTTCTAAAATTGTTAATTTTTTTTAAATGTTTCTCCACATAATTTTTTATAACTCAAAAACGGTTAGCCCAATATTATTAAAGTAAACTTAAAATAGTTAAAATTTACATAGCCTTTAATCCGGTTATATATTGCGTTTTAATCGGCTCAGTAGTTTCGGAGTTATAATAACAAATGGAAGCAAAAAATATATTTTTTTTTGTTTTAAAAAAATCATGAAAAATCGAAAACGGCAGAAATTGTTCAGATTTATTACCTTATCGAAAACCCACATGTAATAGCAACAAAATGAGATATCGAAGATAGAAATCGATTGATTCTTTTCGAATATATTCACAATTAAGTGAATTCGCTCATTTTCACAAAATTTAACTTATTTGTTTGATATATAAAAAATTTAGTAGTTAATGTTCTTCTTTCGGTTGATTGAATATTGAAAACATTTTTCCCATGCTATGTACAAATTTTTACGTTTACATTGTGTTTTAATCGGCTCAGTAGTTTCGGTGTTATAATAACAAATTAAAGCAAAAAATATATTTTTTATGTAAAAATATCCAATTTTTTTGTTTTAAAAAAATCATGAAAAATCGAAAATGGTAGAAATTGTTTAGATTTATTACTTTTACGCATAGCCACATGTAATACCAATAAAATGAGATATCGACGATAGAAATAGATGAATTCTTTTCGAATATATTGACAATTAAGTTAATTCGCTCATTTTCACAAAATTTAACTTTGTTGTTTGATATAAATAAAATTTAGTAGTTAATGTTCTTCTTTCGATTGATTAAATATTGAAAACATTTTCCGCATGCTATGTACAATTTTTTACGTTTATATTGTGTTTTAATCGCCTCAGTAGTTTCGAAGTTATAATAACAAATAGAAGCAAAAAATATATTTTTTATGTTAAAATATCCAATTTTTTTGTTTTAAAAATATCATGAAAAATCGAAAACGGCAGAAATTGTTTAGATTTTTTGCTTTATCGCAAAGCCACATGTAATAGGAACAAAATGATGTATCGGTCACAAAAATCGATGAATTATTTTTGAATTTATTCACAATTAAGTGAATTCGCTTATTTTCAGAAAATTATATGTGCGTACAAGCGTGTACTTTTTAGTGTTCTGTTTCTGTAATGTACACCCAAAATACACAATTGTACGCACACAAAAGCATCCACAATTTTTTCGATTTTGTTGCCCTGTGTAATAATCTCTTTAAATGGTAATTGTTAACATCAGAACATTATCCATCACAAACTGTCAAACGTAATGTCTCTACCTAAAAATAGTATACAAAGAAAACATATTACTCTTGTGTGGAAAACCACACAAAATAAATATTTTTTATTAATTTTGAAGAAAAATTAATAAGCTATCAATTTAGCAAAGAAAACTATTTAATTTATTGAAAAAATATTTTTTTTATGTCGAGATACCCCTTGTGTGGTTTTCCACACATATGTAATTTCCAAGTATTTTGCACTAGTATAAGTAAATAGTATAAGTATTCTTATTTACATTTGATTTTAAAACGTTTAATGGTGAGGATTTTTATTTTGCAATAAAGTTTTTTTTTCGATTTCCATTAAATATAACACTCTACAATAACCTAAAAGCAAATTTAAATGAAAAAGGTTTCAACTCAATGCTATGGTTACGACGGAGTACGTCATCTCCATAATAATAATAAACAACAATTGACCCATATTGTATTACAAACTTACAATTATTTTCCAATTTTTAGTAGTAATGAAATCATTAGATAACATCATGAACTTATTTAAAACGTGTCAATTGGAAATTTTGTTTTTGGCATAATTCATTATTTATACACATAGGCGGGGGAGTTTTAAATTAAAAGTTATTATTATATTTTAATTAAAAGTGATTTATGTATGTTGTTTTAAACTTAGTAAGTTTAAATTAATGATATATGATAAGTTTACCTCCTAAGCAGTAATTATTTTAAAATATTTGTGAAATTATTCGATTAACACACTGTAATTAATTTAAATTATACTACTACAGTGGACGGTAATACCTTTCGTAATACCAAAAAGAATCCTCCCATTTGTTCATAATGTTTTTAATTCATTTATTTCATATACATATTTTAGAAACTTATAAATAGCTAGTTTATTTAGAAAATGGGTCATACATTCATTACAAAAAATATTATTTTTCACTGAACTCTTTTAATAACTGACTGTTTAATTCTTTTAATATCCTACATTACAATATTAAGGGTTAATTTCCATTTTTATGATGTTATTATAAATACTAGACTTCATATTTATTGTTTTCATAAGTTTCATCAAAATCGGCTTAAAAATATATAACATTTCGCTATCTTTCCTTGAGAAATTCCAAATATTGAAAAGTTTGACATTTGACCTTCACGATTTAAGGTTTAACGTTCTCCAATTTTCGTAAAACTTCAGACCATATTTAGAATTATCTGGACCATAAAATTGAGCTCATTCGCTAAAATATAGCCAACGCTGCAACTTTAATTCTTATTAAACATTCAACTAACGTCAAATAAATTGACGTTAGTTGAATAAAGTGAGATGAAATATAGTTTTTTCAGTGTGAAATGCAGACGCTGTCATTATCTTTATATGCAGTCATGTTGTTAAAGTCCATTAGGTTGATTGTATGTTTATAATGGTTTTCTGTTTTTCGTTTCTTATTTCTATTTCTAATTTAAATTTCAATGAACATTTTTAAACATTCTCCCTGCCGCAGGAGATGTAACTGTTGATGTGAATAAGTTGATTGTATTCAAAATGTAATTTAAAATGAAACAGAACTTCATTGTGGCAGAATTTAAAGTCAATTAAGCGTGTTAAATATGGGCAATTCCATGTCATCGTACGTGACATTTGTACGCCTATAGATTTTGTAAAAATAAGAGTTTCTGAAAAATAATTTGGTTTCATTCAGAGGGTACTATATTTTAAAAAAAGTAATACGTTCTTCCGAAACATTATTGCCCAAAGTAGTAGAAGAAGTAATTTTGAGGCACATGTAGAAATATGCGAAAATTTTCGAATCGTGAGAGGCGTTAGTTTTCTTTTAATTTCTTATACTAAACCTAATATTATTCCTTTACACAGAAAAAACTATTTTTTAAACCGCTTCAGTTCAAATTTGTATCACATATTGAACTGGTTTCAATTATTTCATAATTAAATCAAGTATTCATGTGCTCAAAAACAAAATTTTCTGATATTTTCTATTGAATTTTGAGTTTTGAATTTGATAATTTTGACAATTGAATATACAATTTTCGTTATTGGTTGTACTTTAAATACAAAAATTATTGAATATACAGTGACGGACAATATAATAGAATCACTACATATGAATTCGATTAAAGCGGTAAAACTACAAAATTTGATTTGATTAAAATTTGTTCATTATATATGTATTAATGATCATAACGTAAACAATAAATAGAAAAATATATGTTAAAAACGATGTCAAATCTAAAAGACTAAATAAAATATGCGACATTCAAATAGAATCAATCAGTCTTAAAATGATTTAAAATAAAAAATCATCATAAGAATTCGTTGTTTTCTTAATATTTTGTTGCATATCAATTATTTCTAATAACAGCATAAAATCTTTTGGGGATTAAATTTAACAAACTTTCGCATGTAGATCGGGAAATTGCATACCATATTTCCTGAATTTTCTGCCAAAGTTCTTCCTTGTTTTTAAATTTTTCAGGTCCGAGTTTGTCTTTTACTATTTTCCATAGGATTTAAGTCTGGTTATTGAGACGGCCATTCCATAACATGAATTTTGTTATATAAAAACCATTTTTTGACAAGACCTGACGTGTGCTTTGGGTCATTATCTTGCTGGAAGAGCCATTTTAAGGGCATATTCCATTCTGCATGTGGCTTTATAACATTCTCCAAAATATTTACATACAAGTGCTTATCCATATTTTCTTTAATCCAATAAATTGGACCAACGCAATACCAAGAAAAGCATCCCCATATAATAATATTTCCCCAACCATGTTTAAACGTTTTTGGTTTTTGCCATTTTTTGGACTAACCCATGTCTTATCATCACTACCAATTAAATTAATGGTCGTGAAATATTGGTAGTGATTCTATTGTAATGTCCGTCCCTGTATTTGCATTGTGAATTGACGGGACTGACAACGAATGGATTTAAAAATTCCAGAAGATAAAAATTAAGGAAGGCGTATTGTGTATAATTTAAGTTTTATACAGTTTATTTTAATAAAAACAATGGCATGGAAAAAGTACTCCAGTGAATTTAAAATTAAAGTTATTGAAGACTGGAAGACTGGTTTATCACGACATGAATTGAGTAAATAATTTTCAATTAACAGATCAGTTTTTTTTCAGGCTTATTTCAAAGTTTTTGCAGACTGGTCGCATATCAACGGTGCATTCTGGAGGACGTCCGCGAAAAAAACACGTTATTATGATTCCTTGATCAAAAGAGCAATTCAAAAATATCCTATAGCATAATCTAGTCAAGTATGAACAAGTTTAAGATTATGCGTTAGCGAAAGAACAATCCGTTGAAGAGCAGTAGAGGTCGGATTATTCAGTTGACGACCAGCAAAAAAACCCATTATATCAGCTAAGAACAAGAAAGCTAGACTGGAGTTTGCCAAAGCGCACATCGACTAGAGTGTCCAAAAATGGAAGACAGTACTGTTCACTGATTAATCCAAATACAACTTAAAAAGTTCCGATGGAATAAGGCGTGTACGCATACCAAAAGGAGAAAGACTGAATGCTAAGTATTGCAAAGGAACAACTAAACATGGAGGGGGCAATGTAATGGTCTGGGGTGTCTTTTCTGGTCAAGGAATTGGGCCAATTCATAAAATTAATGAGATTATGGATCATTTCATGTACAGTGATATAATGAAAGATGTAATGTTGCCTTATGCCACTTAAAGGGAGCTTCCAACAGGATAAATATCATAAGCACACCTCCAAAATTTGTAAAACTTGGCTACAGAGCAATAAAATTCAAGTTATTTATTGGACTCCTCAATCTCCCAATATCAATTCTATTGAGAACTTGAGGGATATTGTTAATATGAAAATAAAACGTGAAAATTGCCGAAATAAGGATCGGAAATTTTCACGATAATTCCAAGCCGTTAAAATAACCTTGGAAGGAATATTGCAAGACCAGATAAAAAACTTCATATTTTCTATGCCTAAGTGATGTGCTTGTGTCATCCAATGCAAAGGATTTGCAACAAAATAGTAATTAAAATTAGTGTTATATTATATCCATCGAGGGGTGCTTTAGTTTTGTCCGTTTAATTTTCTACCTTGAAATATCTTAGCGTTTTGTAGGCCGATTATCTCGATTTAAAATAGCAATCTAAGTTGGACTATAGCGGAGATAGAAGTATCAATTATGTATGAAAGATGTATGTAGTAAACGTACTCGTACATACTATATCCATTTCGGTACTAATAACAAATTTATGGTACCAAAAAAAGTGTACGTATTCATTAAATTACCACTCTAAAGCTAGAGAATGTTGGCGTTAGTAGCAAAAAAAGCTTTCCCATATAAAACAGCTTTTCATTCATAAATTTGTTTGTGTACAAACAAATAAATTGGGAAAGTGTGTGGTGTGTATATGTAAATAACAGAAGATGGTAACACACACATTCAATCTCAACATTTGTTGTCCAAAATCCGGGGGCATTAATGATGATAATGTTGTTCTGATGTTTTTGAAACGATGAATTCTTAGAATTCATCTTCAGTTGCCGGTTAATCGTTGTTGAAAACGGACGCTTTTCAACGGTAAAAAAAGTGTTTAATATAAAAAATATTCAAAGATTTTTTGATTTTCTAAGAACTTGCGTACATTTTAGCGAAGGTGCTATTTAATACATTTAATAAGTGTTTGTTGCGAATATTGTTGCGCAAGTATTAACATTTTTATAAAGTGCCATTAAAAAAACAAAGAATGAATAATAAACGGTAATTTTCAAGTGAGATTTATAGACAAACATTTGTTTGTATTTTTTATACTACACAGCAAAAATAAATAAATAATAACAAATTGTTTGGAAATTTCAATTGTTTAAAATTTGATTAAAGGAATATTTTATAAATATTCCTTTAATCAAACATTGTATTTAAAGAATAGCACCAGTGGTGTTAATTTTAGAATTTAAATAAATAAAAAAAATATCTTATTTAAATTAAATGAAACATAAAATGAATATTGAAAATATTTAAACTAAAAGAAAAAAAATCAATTAATAAATTGAAGATATTTATTAAAAACAAGTAGAGAGCTATATTTGGCTGTGCTGAATCTTATATACCCTTCACCAAATTATACTTTAAAATAATTTTTTTTTAATATTTTTAGGTAAACAAAATTTAATTTTTATTTTTTTTTTAAATTGGTTTTCAACATTGTTTTAAAATTTTTTTTTATTTTCGAAATTGTTTTTAAATTTTTTTTTTTAGTTTTTAAAAAAATTTTTTTGGAATAAAATTTATGACAAAATTAATTTTTGATGAAAAAAAAATTCGGGTTAAAAAATATTTTTCCCGATTTTTACCCATTGTAGGTCCAACTTACTATAGGCTTATCTACATCGTTACAATGGACTTCGAAATATCTATCATTAGATATCAATATTGTCTATATTAACAACTTAGTAATCCAGATATACATACATCAAGAATAAGTCAAAAATCAAGATTGTCCCGGTTTTTTGCTGATTTTAATTAGAAAACTTCTCGAAAGCATGTCTGACAGAATTATTGAAGATTTGGAACCCAAAAATATCTGGGGTCTTCAGAAAATTGATTTCAACAGACAGACAGACGGACATGGCTTAATCGACTCCGCTATCTATAAGGATCCAGAATATATACTTATCGTTATAGAGTCGGAAAATTATATTGTGGAAATTACAAACGGAATAACAAACTTATATATACCCTTCTCACGAAGGTGAAGGGTATATATGTATCTTCACAAATTCCGCTCCAAATAAGTTTTATATACACAAAATTCAATTCACCAAATTTTGTCATGATCAGTCCATAATTAGTCATAGCTCCCATATAGACCCGCTTCCGAAAATCACATTAACTTGCATAAATCGCTTAAAAATGTTGGTATACTCACAAAATTCAACATAGTAAACTTTCATGTAGACATAAATCACACGACTTAATTTCATGGTGATCGGCCCCCATATAAGGCCCAATTCCGAAAATCACTCTAAAATATAAATTATTGAAATTTTAAAAGAAAAATGTTTTCGCTCTTTTACTTAGTGTAGGGTATTATATGGTCGGGCTTGATCGACCATACTTTCTTACTTGATTTAAAATATGTAAATACAAATTGGATAACAAAATTATTGACTAATTTTATAAATCGAAACTTTTAAAATCCTGAAAACAGAAAACAAATGTTATCAATTATTATTTATGGTAATACAAAATTGATTTGAATATTCTCAAACCAAATATTATATGATAAATAAATTGAGTATAACTACGTTATTAAATATACAATAGCATATGATTTGCTTTAATTGTTAGTTTATTAATTTAATTTTACCCAACAAAACTTAAATTATATATTTTTGAAGAGAATAGTTTAACCAATTATCCACATTATCAAATTCTTAATACTTAAATATTAGTTGAAAATGTTACTAAATTTTCTTATTCATCACATCAGTATTTGATAAAATTATGAAATTATTTCACCCAGTTGAATATACGATAAATATTTGAATTGACACTTGGGGGATTCAAACGGTCTGCTATTAAGTCATATTGTCAAAATTTCCCAATATATTATGATAGTTTAAACTAAAGTATACCAAGTAGTCCAACTCCCTATTTTTCATTATTACTATCTTACATATACGGGTACCATGTGAATTCAACACTTTTGTGAGAGAATTAAACATACCAAAATTCTTGAAATTTTAACTACGATTTTTGCGACAAAATAAAGGGCGAACCACGTTATTAAACTTCTATAAAATATTTTACGATTTTTTTCCAAAAAGCTTTAATTTTGAACAAATGAAAAAATTTATTTTTTTTTAATTTTTGATACTTAATTTTATTTGTGGTAGAATTTAAATTATAGAACAAAGTTTCAATTTTTGGTATTGAAAATCAATCAAATTGAAACTTAATACAATTTTATAAAACTCTGTAGGTCTGGTGAAAATGAAAAAGCTACCAACACATATACATTTTTGTTACTAACACATATTTAGACTTAGGTACTTTTTCACTAACACATGTTTAGAGTTAGATACTGCTGTCAAAGAGTTGGACTACTAGTTATACTTTGGTTTAAACAAATATTTGTTGTGCTTCAAACAAAAAAGTTCTAAACCAATAAGAAAGACTTCTTGAACTTTAGGTCAATTAACAAGGTCTTCTATCATGTCATATTGTCATAATGCCTAATATTTCACGACTCTGCAGGTCTGCTTAACCGACTCTTAGGCGTTTGGCGCAGAACTCTGCTAACACTTTTTTGTTTGAAGTACAACTACAATTCGTTTAAACTATCATAATATATTAGGACATTATGACTTAATAGCAGACCGTCTGAATCTCCCAACTAATTTAAACATATTTTTTCTGTGTAATAAGAACTCATTAGTTTAAGTGACACTGAGATTTGATTTCAAAGCAAATTGATAATGAGTTATATTATAATTTTCACTTGTAATAAAACACCCCAATCTGGAAGCAAAATGAAACGAAAAGGATTTTATTGGATTTTCATGTACATGACGACAATGTTTTAGTTAAGCTCAAATAAGCAGCAATAATTGTATTACAAATATTCAATTATTTTGAAATTTTTAGACGAAATGACCTCATTAGATTTCATTAAGGGAAACGTATATTTTTTAAAAATTGTGTGAATAAAAATGTTCTCAGTAAATCATTTTACAAATGAATTTAAATATTGATCCCTTAAATAGCATTGTTAGTAAAATAGAAATTTTTTTAATATTTCATTTATATTACTTTGATATTTTCACTATAGAGAGTAGGTAATTATTACGCTTTAATGTAATAGCTTTACATCATTATTAAAGTATAAAATTCGGTTCAGAATCACTCTGTAAGTTGAGATACTACATGTAGCTATTTTGAAGATACTTCAATAAAACTAAACATGGTTAGAGCTTATGGAATTTGATTAGAATCGCTTCATGATTTTATCTAGATTAGCTTAGTTCGCTTGGGTCCTTTAAAGTCCCTTTGTGCTATCTGAAAGTAAAAGAAGAGAAAAGTGCGAGAGATAGAAAAAAAAGCGATGAGGGCAAGTTAATGTACATGTTGGAAGATTTCTAGTAAAAGTTGAAGGTCGCAAAGAAGATAGAAAATAGAGGAGTGGGTGAACGAAACCGTCATTGACGGATTCAGGGCCACCTTAATGTGCCATTCGCATATTCGGCCTTAATAGCCATCTCCTCTTCCTAATGTAGGTATCCATGTATCCCAATTCCCAATCATGTAATTTAGAGAAGCTACTAAAATACCATTTCCCTAAGAACCTAGCACTCAGTTCTCTTAGTGGCGAACAATTACATAAAAAGTAAAACATTATGGGGATTTCATAAACCGTTAAGAAAATATGCCCAAATCTATTATTTTATTTTTGATTTTCCTTAGAAAATAAAAAATATAGCCCCATCTTCCCCCAAGCTGTTGTTTTAATATAATAAAAGTTCTCGGAACAGTATGAAAACTTAAAACTTTTTGTCGAAATATCAAAAAAATTCTTATCTGTGTACAGGTTTCATGGGCGGTGGGCATGGCCGATTTTAATAAAACTTCTTGCATGCATTCATTTTTTGTTTCACAAAATGAATGTACCAAATTTATGGACTTTTGCTTGGATAGGAAAAATTTTATGCGGAAAAATCGATTTGGATTGTATGGGCAATATTCCTGTATTGGGGCTTGGTAGAGTCAGTTAGCCGCTCTTTCAATAGCCGATACTTCAGCCTGTAAAATAATACATCCATTTGGGATTCTAAAGGACATCCTAATCAAAAATTCTTGTATGTAGACTCCTCAGCCAACTCTATCCCCATTTTTGGAGACATCCGTATAAATGGATTATGCAGAGCGGCTTCTTTTATGAATAAACAAAATTTTTTAAATCAATAGTTGTATTTTTGTACATGTAAATGACTTCTGAAAAATACTACACCATTTTCAATTAACTTTGAGAACTTTATACATGATATTGAGAAAATACCAAATAAAGTTGTGAATTTCTAATAAAAAACTTCATGAAATTGAGAACTTTAATGAGAAAATGAGGAAAATTAAATTGAGAATTTCAATTTGAAATTGGGAAAATTTCAATTGAAATAAAAACAAGTAAGATTCGCTATATGCCGAATCTTATATAGCCTTCACCAAATTTTACTTCAAAATAAAAATTTTAAATATTTGTAGGTGAACAAAATTTATTTTTTTTGCAGTTTTTTAATTTTTTGAAAAAAAAAATTTCGAATTGTTCTTTTTGAATTTTAAAATTTTTTTTTTATATTTTAAAATTTTTTTAAATTTTAAAAAAAAAATTTTTTGGTGAAAAAAAAAATTCGGGTTAAAAAATATTTTTTCCGATTTTGACCCATTGTAGGTCCAACTTATTATATTCTTATATACATCGTTGCAAAGGTCTTTGAAATATCTTTTTCCATATTGCCTATATTAATGACTTAGTAATCCAGATATAGGTCAAAAATCGAGGTTTTCCTTGTTTTTTCCTCATATCTCAGCCATTTGTGGACCAATTTTGCTGATTCTAAATAGCAAACTTCTCGAAAGCATGTATGACAGATTTATTGAAGATTTGGATCCCGAAGATATCAGAGGGCTTCAGAAAATTGATTTCAACAGACAGACAGACGGACATGGCTTAATTGACTCCGCTATCTATAAGTATCCAGAATATACATATATATTTTATAGGATCGGAAATAAAAATCTAGAAATTACAAACGGAATGACAAACTTATGTATACCCTTCTCACTAAGGTGAAGGGTATAATAACACTGTGCAACAACCAAAATCGGAATAGGTTGAAACCAAAAGCAAATGAAAGCTTACGTTTTCCATAACAAAATCCTCAAGGCTTTTTTCTAGTTCAGCGCTATATTTATACCCTACACCACCATAGTGGGGAGGGTATTATGCGTTTGTGCAGATGTTTGTAACGCCCAAAAATATTAGTCTAACACCCACCTTAAAGTATGCCGATCGACTTAGAATCACTTTCTGAGTCGATTAAGCGATGTCCGTCCGTCCGTCCGTCTGGTCGGCTGGCTGGCTGGCTGGCTGGCTGGCTGGCTGTCCATGTAAACCTTGTGCGCAGAGTACAGGTCGCAATTTTGAAGATATTTCAATCAAATTTGGTACATATTATTTTTTCGGCCCAAGGACCAAGCCTATTGAAACTGGCTGAAATCGGTCCATTATTTCACCTAGCCCCCATACAAATGTCCTCCCGAAATTGGACTTCATCGGTCATAAATGTTTAATTTATATATGTATCTCCACAAATTCCGCTCCAAATAAGTTTTATATACACAAAATTCATGTCACCAAATTAGTCCATAATTAGTCATAGCTCCCATATAGACCCGCTTCCGAAAATCACTTTAACGTGCATAATTCGCTTAAAAATGTCGGTAAACACACAAAATTCAACATAGTTAACTTTAATATAGACATAAATCACACGACCGAATTTCATGGTGATCGGTCCATAATTGGTCATAGCCGCCATATAAGGTCCACTTCCAAAAATCACTCAAAAATATAAATTATTGAAATTTTAAAAGACAAATTTTTTTTGCTCTTTTACTTAGTGAAGGGTATTTTATGGTCGGGCTTGACCGACCATACTTTCTTACTTGTTTTTTTTACACTCATTTAAAATTAGTGATTTTGGAACGCTGAATAATGCCTGTGGTACCAACTGCACCAAATAGTTGCAATAAAGTTTTTCCATTGAGTTAGTTCTTATGATTTTTTCAATTTAAAATTAAAATACTTATTCGTGGAATGTCCTCTAATTTTAAATTTAAATTTTTAATTTAATTTGGATTTTTCGCAATTTCATATTGAAATTCTCAATTTCATACGGAATTTTCTAAATTTCAATGAATAATGGTGTTGTGAGATATGAATTCCTATATATTGTTTCAATATTGCATTAGCGATTTGAATTTAATGGTCTGTAACGACTGCCTGCAACATTCATCATGTTTATAAACGTGACCATCATTAGAAGCTTCTACTTATCAACAATGTTGATAGCACGCAGTTATTAGCATTATTTGTAAGTATGGCAACACTAAATGCTAACATTAACATTGAAGCTGCTAAAAGCTCTAGAATTCGAATATTCTAGTTTTGTAATCATAGGCGCTGTTAGAGTTAACATCAGCACTCTTATGCATTATAAAGTGTAATTTAAGTGTGTGTATTATTGTCAATTATAGAGGAGTGTTTGTTTGTATTAAAAACACATAGTGACTATTTAAACTGTTCTTGTGTAAATTTTAAATAAAGAGTTGTTACAATTTAAAACTACTAAACTGCTTTTATTTGCTTTCAAAAGTATCTGGTTTATTTAAAGGAAATAAACCACCGTTTTTAAAGGGTAAAAACTAAACAATATAATAGATACTGTAATGAACACATGATTAAGAGATCAGTATTCTGCCAGAGTTGAACTAGAATTTTTGTAAATGAGTAAATGTTTATAAACTAGTCACACCATCTAATTTAAATTGTTTATCAAAATTAAATTATTATTTTTCAAAATTGTTCACCCGAAACTAGCAATTTTTACTTGTATTATTTTTAGATTTGTTTTGTTAAAATTTCCAAACTAAATATTTTAACAACATTTTAGATTAAATAAAATAATTTTTCTACTATTTTCTATTTATAATTTCAGATTATTATCGTGTGTTTTAAATGCAACAAAAAATAAAATCAAAAGCAGATGGCTTAATAATGTAAAATTTATTTTACATAAATCTACTAAATCAATTAAAATAGACTAAAAAGCAACCGCAATTATTTAAACACAAATAAATTATCATAAAACAATTCACTTGTTTCCAGCACTTGTGCAGGAGAATATCTAAAATATTGTTACGAAATTGTACTTGAATTCAAATGTAACAATTTTAAGGGCTGATTTAAATGTAGCATAATGCTTTCAAATAACAGTGCTGTAATAGCAAACTGTAACATATATGTGGGCATTATTAAATAAAAGCTTTCAGTTGATTTGATCGTAATTTGGCAACGCTGTATTCGAATTCGAATATTCAGTTAAATAACATTGTAGAAAGTACACCACAGATGGCGTATGTATTAGAAACCTCTAGACAGTTAAAGAGAAATCTAGAGTGCAGATGGCAGTGTTATAAATAGTGGCAGAGGTTGCAGTCGTGAGTCAGTTTATCAGAGACGCTATTCAAATAAACATCAACTGAGTGCCTTAAAGTGTGCTTTGTTTTTCAATTGAATTCGTGTACATTATAAAGTGTGTCTTTATTTCTGCGAATTTATGAACGTGTACAAAAAAACACTGAGTGACTATTTAATTCTGTTGTTGTACATTTTAAAATAAATAAAGTGTTGTTAAAATTTTCAAACTACTAAACGGCTTTTATTTGCAATCAAAAGTATCCTGTTTATTTAAAGGAAATAAACCAAACGTTTTAAAAAGGTTAAAACGTAACAATATTTAAAGTGTTGGGTTGTTTTTAAATTCCGTTTATACCTGATCGAATGTTTGTATTTGTAAGAAGAGTTCAATGTACGAGTACTTTATAGTTCCAGAGGCAACCAATAAAAAGCCAAACATTTAATTGTTTATGAAAGAAAGATAAATTTACTTAGGAGATATGCGAATATTTATGGAGATATTTGTTTTGATAAAAAAGATTAGAAGAACATGTGGTGAGTATATAAATCAAAATATCTTATTTGTTTTAAAATATTTAAATTCTAAAATACTGTTACTATATCTCTCAGCAAAAACTTCGTCATGACTTGCATTTATCTGATGAAACATTTTGTCAATGACTGCTAAATACCATTTGCATTACATAGAAGTAGTGTAATAATGACTTATTAATTAGACATTTACAAGAGCACTTAAACACTCAGACGAATAATTGCAGCCTGCCATACAAAGTATTGATTTAATATTAATTAGTTTAAAATAATTTAGGGTAGAAGGGGGACCATACGCCACATTTTTTTTTTTTGATGCGTTCTCAAATTAAAACCACAATACATATTCTTAATTTTTTTTCTTGTTTCGGATACTTAGATATGTTGGCTTTCATTTTGATTATTTCAATCTTGTCTATCTTATCTTAATTTACATATTTTTTTAACTTTTCTATACTGACCAAAAACGGCGAAACCACCCCACCCATGGGGTAAAAACGACAAAAACTGTTACTGTTTTATACCTTAATTCACAAAACAAATTATAATAAACTGGATATTTATTGTTTATTCCACATAACTTATCAAACAAAATTTAAACAAATTGTGACTGATTTTTTCTATATTTTATCAACATTTTGCTCTAAATCACAGGGATTCCTTGTATCTGGCGTATGTGCCCCAGGGAGAGTTTTGAGGTTTAATATATATTTTTTTCAATTGTTCAATATTATTGATATTATATCACCAACCAATATCTTTTTTGTATCACAAAAACTAAAGAAGTTAGCTCAAAAAATTCGCACCCTGAAATATTTTCACAGCTTGTTGAAAAACCATTAAGCGCGCCTGACTCACATCATATGTAAAATTAAACTTTCAAACATTCAGGAATGATAAATAATCGATAAAAGAATACATAAATTGATGATTTAACAAAATCGATTACTCGCTTTTTAAGTTATTTGGTATTGGCACATAATTGATTGTCCACTCGAGATCACATTCAAAACCCTTCTAGAAATTATATCAAACAAAACACGATCCTTCGAGGTAATCAGTCGTGATATGCAGAATATATGCTTAGCATTATAATGGGGGGCCAAGTGATTAATAAAAGTTATTATATTGATATTCAGGAATTGAAAATCTGTGAGGAGAATATTTAGATGAAATCACAAAGTTTCGATGAAAATCTTCAAGGCAGATGGTAGTTGCTGGAAGATAACATTTACACAGATCGCACATTAAATAGGTTTTGAGTCGAGCTTTAATCAATATAGCATATTTTTCGCATGTTCTACCTCTGGGCTCTTTATTCAAATGATTAGGTAGTGAAAAGCTTAGCATTTCAATCTATTACTTGGGATTTAATTCATAATATTTGCTTGGATGTTGATTTTAGTTTTATGATCTTCAAATGTTTCCTTTTTATACCCTTTAGCATGAGTGGCAAGGGTATATAAAAGTTTGCCATTCCATTTGTAATTTCTACATTTTTCTTTTGCGACCCCACATAGTATATATATTCTGGATCGAAGTCGATATAGCCATGTCCGTCTATCCATCTGTATATTGAAATCAACTTTCCGTAGCCCCCAAATAACTTACATACATGAAACATATATTAATATATAGGGAATTTTTCCGGCTCGGTTGCTATTTAAAATCGACGAAATCGGCCACAAATGGCTGAGATATAAGATAAAAAAACGGGAAAACCTCGTTTGTTGGCCAATTTTTTATCTATATCTGGATTACTAAGTAATTAATATAGACAATATGGATAGATAATGATAGACATTTCAAAGTCTATTGCAACGATGTATATAAGGCTATAGTAAGTTGGACCCACAATGGGTATAAATCGGGAAAAATAATTTTAAACCCAAATTTTTTTTAAAAAAATTTTATTTTTCATAAATTCTATTTCTAAGAAAAAAATATAAAAAATAAAAAAAAATTGAAAAAAACTTTTTTTTAAAAAAAAATTAACCATTTTGAAAAAAAATTGAAATTTTATTTAACAAAAAAATATTTAAAAAATTAATTTTATAGTATAATTTGGTGAAGGGTTATAAAATTGGACAAAACTTTTTTTAAAACAATTTTGAAAAAAAAAATTTAAATTTTGTTTACCAAAAAAATATTTAAAAAATTTATTTTATAGTATAATATGGTGAAGGCTATATAAGATTCGCCACAGCCGAATATAGCTCCCTTACTTGTTTCCTTTGCAATTGCTGTTCATTAATTTAATGAATTTAATTTTACTCAATGAATTGCAGAATATTTAATTTACTGCATTTATTTCTGCTTTATTATTTGTCTGTTTTTGTGAAAATGTTTTCACATATTAGTCATTTATAGAAAAATGCAAAAGACAACAATAACAGAAATATGTTTGGCCATATTGAAAACAGCAAAGGCGATTAAACATAAAAAAATCTTAAATAATCAATAACTTCGTAAATACATTACAATTACAATTTAATTGAGAAGCTCATGTTTTTAAATAAAACTCAATTTCATATTGAAAATAGTCGATTGCATTACGCAATGTGTAATTTTTTCATGGAAATATAACCATATACGGTCACCACTACGTGATAAAAGACCAAAAAAAAGCCCCATATCTCCCAGTTTTACCCAAAGTCATGCACTTTTTATGGGCCCCCAAAGATTTAGGTCCTTGGTGTCATTATGAAATAAAGTGATAATTTTCTTAGGCTCATATCTTGCAAACTGTTTGGAATTTTGTACTTAACTCTCTGAACGGTGTTAAGAATCATTCCTAAGAAGTTCATATGTTCTAGAAGTTGGTTATTGAGATCTTGGGTACATTTTTGTAGTTGATTGTTTCCTTGAATTTTGAATGGTTTGCTTCCTATGGAGATGAACAGGGAGAAAGGGTAAAAAAATCCATTTTGATCTTGAAGATCAAGTTTTTGGATTTTATTTGGATGTTCACAATTTTTGTTCTCTATGACAAGGGCTACAACTTTGTCTCAGAGAGTAAATCAAAATTCCCAACTGTTTGCAAGATATGAGTCTAAGAAAATTATCAGGTTTTTGCATAAATGACAACGAGCCCCCAAATCTTTGGGGGCACATAAAAAAAGTGCATGAATTTGGGCAAAACTGAGAGATATGGGGCTTTTTTTGGTATTTTATCAAACAAAAACATATGGCTTGAATTTATGTTTCCATTTTACTGGAGAATGCTATTGATATAAAGTGTAATACAACTATGTCAATTGCTTGACTAAAATTCAAGGCTTGAATTACACTTGACGTCAACTTGAATTCCAGTTAAAATGCTTAATGGCTGTATTTAATCGAAGGAACACTATGACTTGAATGCAAATATAATTATGTTTTAAACATGAAAAATATTAGAAAAACTTAAATATTTCTCAAACAAAAACATATGGTTTGAATTTATGTTTCCTTTTTGCTGGAAAATGCAATTGATATAAAGTATAATACAACAATAATTCAATTGCTTGACTATAATTCAAGGCTTGAATTACACTTGCCTTCAACTTGAGTATTTCTCAAAAAAAAACAGATGGCTTGAATTTTTGTTTCCCTTTTACTGGAGAATGCTATTGATATAAAGTGTAATATAACTATAATTTAATTGCTTGACTATAATTCAAGGCTTGAATTATACTTGCCTTTAACTTGAGTTCCAGTTAAAATGCTTATAGCGTGTATTTAATCGAAGAAACACTAGCTGATTAATCATATTTAAATGTCATTTAATATAGTTAAATTTAGCAAATGGTCAGCCTGCATTTCGTTCTTCTACATAACAGTATCACGTGTAACATTAAGTCTTCACCAAGATGATATTCATGGGTTATTTTCAGTGCAACACACCATTGCCGTGTTTAACACAGCGCTTGAATTGTGATGGTTCAGCAGACTGTGATGATGCCTCCGATGAATGGAATTGTGTAAATGATGCTGATGCGATATTTTGCAAGCAGCCGTATGATAGACATGATGATATACCAAGGAACATGCTATAAATAAAACAAAAGAACTAAACACATTTGAGGTTTATTGTCATGTTATAATATGGAACAGCAAAATCAATTATTAATTTTCATTTGTAGAGGAAAAAAACACATGATTAAGGAGTGAGATCGAAAAATTCTTAACATACATATATGTTTATAAAAAAGAAACCACTAAACTTACAGCTTTAATTTTTTTTTTATTTGATTGAAATTATTATTACAATTTACAAAAAAAATTATTTTTATAGTTTTAATCACTAGTGATGAAATTTTGAACCTTTTTCGGAAACCCTTCCATTAACGTTTTTATAGTGCTTTCTGTCACTTTGCTCGAACATGTAGTCCATCTCCGTTTAAAATCTACCACACTTTTGGACACCTTTTTTGTACTCTTCAATTCTCTTTTAACAAGAGCCCAATATCTCTCCACTGGCCTTAGCTCCGGGCAGTTTGGAGGATTTGCCTCTCTTGGTACAAATACCACATTATTGTTCTTGTACCACTCAAGGGCTTGTTTGCCATAGTGACAGGATGCCAAGTCAGGCCAAAAATAAGTGGACACATTATGAAGTCTTATGAATGGAAGCAGCCTTTTTTGTAAACATTCCTTGATGTAAATTTCGGTATTTATAGAGCCCGTTGTAACAAATGAGTGGCTTCTTTTGCCGCAACTGCATATTGCTTGCCATACCAAGAACTTTCTGGGGATTTTTGCCCTCGAGCATCAGCAACATAAAATTTTTGACCTGGAAGTTGCGAAAAATCTGCCAGAACATACGTTTCGTCATCCATTATGCAGCAAGAATATTTTTTTATAAAACTTGACTTCAATTTCCGTGCTCTGTTTTTGGCCTCTAAATTTTTAGTAGCGTTCCTGTCAGGAACTTTTTGAGCCTTGTATGTTTTTAAACCTGCATTAGCTTTAACTTTTCGTACCAAATAGTCCGAGCACTGAGCTAACCGGGCTGCTTTCCTACCGGATGTGTTGGGAGCTCTTTTGAAAATGCGTTCTATTTTTTTGGCTTTAGAAACATCATGTGGACCATTCCTTCTACCTGAACCAGGTTTTCTATCAACTGACAAGTTCTCCCGGTACTGTTTAATAACATTGGAAACAGTTTGACGGCAGACCTTTGTATGCTTGGCCAACTTTTTGTAAGACCAAGTTGGGTTTTGTTGAAAATATTTAATAATTTCAGTACGCACTTTTTTCTGGTCACTCATTTTAATCAGATTAACAAAAAAATTAATATAATTGACATTACACATAATAACTGACATGTTTTTCAAAGGTAACTTGATCAAAAAAAAATTCAAATAATACTTGGGTTAAAAAATGTAATGAAAAACGTGTGTTAAGAATTTTTCGATCTCACTCCTTATTAATAAATTTTCAAATTATTTAGATAACTTCCCTTTCAAAATAAATAATTTTGTATACATTTTATAACCATTGTAGATTTGCCATCATCATAACCGCTGACTGTGCCTGTTGGTTGCCTGTGATAATTGTGAAATTGCTGGCTTTATCCGGTTAGTATGGCATCAGCATAAATAAAGCACTGCACATTTTCATAACCTCTATATCCTCCACTATTCTATTCTTGTTATTCTCTCTTAGGCATATCTCCCGCCTTATATGCCTGGTTGGCGGTCTTTGTGCTGCCTATAAATTCAGCTTTAAATTCCATAAGACGTTACTATCAAGCCTTACGATAAAACACCCAACTGGCTTTTAAGTCGGCCATCAGTACCAATCTGGTACCCACCTGCTGCTACATGCTCTTGGAACGACAAAACATCCAACTGGCTTTTGAGTCGGCCATCAGTACCAGTCTGGGAGAATTTAGTAGCTGTGAATCAAATAAATTCTATTCGGGACGTAAACATTGCTCACAAAGATGTCCACAACGTTGCAAGAACCCAAAATGATGCAGTCATGTATGAGGCAGGGTGAAATTTGTTATACAATATGAAGACACTGCATTGTAGCACAAGTCAGAATACTTGTACATACTGCTAATGAATTTTAAACATAAACCGTGATACGAAATGAAAATGTGATTTAAAATGACTCCTGTTATAAAAAAGTATTATTTTTTTAAAAGCTTTTTATAGAAAGAATTTTAAGTTGCTTATAATATGTAAATACAAGTTAAAGGAGTTGTGATTCCTTTTAATTTTATTATTAGTAAGTATATAAGTAAAAACTAATTTAATTAACTTTTAGTAATTTTATTTATCCTTAATTCATGCAGTTTGCAAATAATTATGATTTAAAATGTGAATTATTGAGTTGATCAATATTGGTTTTTATTGTAGACAGATCTTAATATCAGCCCAATTATGAACAAAAATTCCCCGGAAGTTTTTTTCCATTTTCTCATTTTTCCTATTCAAATTCTATATTTAAAAAAAGAAAAGGGAAAAAATTCCCGAAGAATTTTTTTTTCATAATTGGGCTGAGTAAGTTTTAATTTAAATATAAATGAATAATTACTTAATAAACATGCATTTATATGAAATGAAATGTGTTATTTGAACAATGTTTTTAAAAAGTGAGAAAAAGGTAAGAGCTAACATCCAATAAGATGTTAAGATGTTAACACTGCACCTCAGTTGAATTTGTAGGGACACTAAATGATGAGGAGTTTCCCGGATAGAAATACATTTTGTGCCAATTTTTTTATTTTTCCAGTTTTTAATTTAATTTTTTCTGCAAGTAATAAACAGTTTAATAAAATTTTATAATATCCTCATACTCAATGCAGGAACGTGTATTTTTTTTTAATTTTACTTACGAAGGAAAATGAAATCTTTTTGAACAATCTCATTATGAGCACATTTTCATTTAAATGGATTTGTTAATAAGCAGAACTACCAAAATCCTAGAGCAGTGCATCGGCGACAATGAACCCTTTCAGAACGGTCTATATTTTTTTTAGAAAATTGAGCTGAAAAACCAGAAAACGTTTTCGGGGCAGTATATCGAATCATATTGGAACATGTTTTAGGTAGTTCCCAATAAGCCTGACACATGTATTCATAAAAAAAAATTAAATAAAACACTGTAAAACTAAAACTGTTATACGCACTTTAAATTTTGAACTAATAGAAAGTTAGATGTTTCACACTGCTGGACTAACTAATATTTATGCTTACCAATTAGGACTGACACCATTGAATTCTTAAAAATTATGATTTAAGGGAATTAAGCTCAAATTGAATTCATTAATTCGAAGATATTCCTTTCATATTAGAAACCTTCAAAAAGTAGATATTTCCTTGCATTTTTATACCCTTCACCTTCGTGAGAAGGTGAAGGATCCTTATAGATAGCGGAGTCGATTAAGCCATGTCCGTCTGTCTGTCTTCTCTTGTTGTCTTGCCTTTGTTAGAAAACATTTAACAATAAACTGTCTCAAATTTTATATGTTGTTCATACATTTGACAGTTTCTTTGTATTTTGTTAATGTCTAAAGAAATGATTTTTATGAAATCTGAAAGGAATTTTATTACACGTGCAAATCTTTTGTTAATTTTTAAGAAAAAGTTAATAACAAAAGGAATTCATTTTATTACTTTGTGCAGCATGAATAATGCGGAATTTCTATTTTAAGGATTCTGATGTCGCAGCTACTTTTATATGTGTCCATGACCTTGTGACAGTCAAATGTTAATTTATGAGAATTTTATCTTTTCAAAGTGAAAAACAAACTAAATATTTTTAGAATTTTTATAGCTAAACAAATCTGGATGTTAAATTTTAGCATACTCATTAAATGGAAGATCTTCATAAAAACAAAGTAATAAAACAAAAATTATTTTTAGTACAATCTTATTTAACACATTGAATGCTGGTTGTACTTTCAATCATAAGATAATTAAACATAACTATCAAAATAATTGATATTTTCATTATATTAATATTGTTATCCAATTAAATCCACTAAAATCATTGATTAATTAATGCGATAATTTAAATGTAATACCAACATGACGTATGATTAATATGAATTATTATGAATTAACCAGTACTAAAAAAATACTCATACGTTACATTGTTTCCCTGTAAAGTAAATAAATTAATAGGGTTAATTTGATATTAATTAATTTTTATTTCCTAGTGAATAATTATTGTTAATATGCATTTTCATTTAAAAAATACGAATTATCAAGATATAATTTCTTGTTTAATTTATGTGATTTAAAAAAAATTGTCATGAGGTTTTGACATAATTTAATTTAATATATTAAGGGCTGCATTAAATCACATTAAATAATCCAATTAATTCCTATTTCGTGTATCGACTTTATTATTTTATTATGAAAAATACGCAACCACTGCCTTATGAGAAATATTTTCAAAAACATGATTGTGATAAAACAATTTATGTCAATTGATGCAAAATAATGTACAAACAAATAATTTGGAAAGATAATGGAAATATTTTTTGCATTAAAATTCATACTAAAAATATTTTTTCTTATTGTAATAAGCTTCAGGTAAGTGGAAAATTTATTATGCTAACCAAAGGGAATCTGCAAGAAACTCTAAACTTTTTATATTTAAATATGCGGATTTTTAAAAATTGCTAAAAATCTTGATTTTTTCTGCATTTATATAAAAACGTTATTAATATAATAAAAAAACGAGTAAGAAAGTACTTTTATATGTGTCAGTCATTTAAAATTTCAATAATTTATTTTCATGAGTGAGTGTCGGAAGTAAGCCTTATATGGGCCCATCAAAATGGGACCATGAAATTGGGATTTTGAATCGATCGGTATACTTAAAGGTGGGTGCTAGACTAATAAAAAGAAATATTGATTATATTATCGCAGTTTAAGTTTGTTTTTTAATTTATTTTTATTTATTTAATAGATAATAATAAAATTGATTACAAAAAATTTAAGCATCAGAAATGATAACACGCGTGGGTTGTAGGACTTACCGAGTACATTAGAAATTGTGTCAAAAAAAATTCAGAAACACGCTCCAATTCTGAAGTTATTCTGAAAAAACCGTTTTCAGTGATCTTCGTCAACTTATCGATTTGTAACTCAGTTAGTTCCTGTCCGACTTTAAATTTTTAAATGGGGTTGGAAAGTAAGCTGAATGTGCTTTAAAATTACGTGTATTCTTTGATATATTTGTAAGTCATAAGTATTGTTTTTGTTAAGAATATCTAAAAGAAAAACAAAATTTATCAACTTTTTTGATTTTAGTCGCTTTTCATTGCTTATTTTGATATGAAAGCTTATAAAAATGTATACCAATATATTAAGGAAATTTAGTTCTTAACAAACCGTCGTTTTAATTATTCAAATCGGATGGAAATTGTAAAAGTTATTCAACTTTTCATTAACAATTTTTATAGTATTTTCTCCCTCAGCCAATATGAATAAAAAAAACAATTTTTAATTTACAAGGTAAATTTTGTGGAACTTTTTTCGAAAAAGTTTAATAACTTTTGCAAGTATAAACCGATTTAATAATGTCTCATTTTTGTCTGTATAAAATTGTCTTTGTATAGAAAAATAGGTTTTCATAGAAAAAAATTTAAATAACTATTGTTGAATTTGAAAAATTACGAAAATAAATAAAAAAGAAAGCGAAACTATTTATAAAATCTTACACAATTTCTAGGAATATAGATTTGATACATACATTTTATGAAAGTTTAATTCTTGACCTAACTTTAGTTGTTTAATATCTTAAAATCGGACTAAAAATGTGTGAGTTAGAGGCACTAAAGTACTACGACCTACCCTAAAACCGTTTTTTCAAAATATCTCAAAATTTTGAGGGTGTTTCAAAATCTTTGAAAACGGTTTTAGGATGTCCTCACCTAGGTCTACAACTTCCACTAGGTGGCTTTTCAAGTTCTGACAAAAAGTGTCATTTTGTAGCAAAGTGTTATCTATATATGGCTTAACTTATTAGTTGGCAAATACGAAATTAAGTTGAAATTTAAAATATAACAGTTGAGATTTATACATAAAACTGTTTAATATTAATATTATTCAAATTCAGTAGTTAACAGTTTTCTATATCTTAAACAAGACTCTAAATAGTTAACAGGATTATTAAAAGAAAAGAAAATACCGTTAAGAATATTTATAATCTCAGATTAAGTTGACTTTAGCAACGTTATATGATAAAACATTTCAAAGAGTGCTTTGCTATTGAATATTCACATCGGTGGAGTTAAGCGACATAGAATTTATAGCAACATTATCCTTGACAGCGACTTCAAAGTTGTAATTGGCTTTTTCATAAACTCTGCATCCGAAGATGAGTGGACCACAAGTTTACCAGACGACCAAGAATACTTTTTGCCGTCGATAAAAGTCCAGAATTCACCAAGCCTTACCTTGATGTTTATGTTGAGTTTTGCTAAAGACTTGTTGATTTTTTCTTAAATTGTAACAAACATTTTTTTCATCACTAGTGTAGTCTTTTTGAATAAAAATATTACGATATTTCAATTTGCTTTTGGCAGCTAAAACATTAACAGCTTGCAGGTTAGTTTTAAGTGAGAATAAAAATGTATTATTAGATGGTAGAGCCCGCACAGATGCCACTCTTGCATTTACTGCCAGTTGAATGTTGCATAAATCATTAAATCCGGGTTTAGCAAGCTCGACCATATAATATCCTACACTATAATTTATTTTCGTGAATGATTTTCGAAAGAGGGCATTATATGGGAGCTATGACTAATTATGGACCTATCGCCATAAAATTAGGTTGTGTGATTTATGTCTATATGGAAGTTATTTTTGTTGAATTTTGTGTTTATACCAATATTTTTAAGAGATTTATTTTCGTTAAAGTGATTTTCGGAAGCGGGTCTTATATGGGAGCTATGACTAATTATGGACCGATCGTAACAAAATTTGGCGACAGTATTTCAGTTTATATAAAACTTATTTGGAGCAAAATTTGTGCAGATACATATATAAATTAACCATTTACGAACGATAATGTATAATTTCGGGAGAACATTTGTATGGGTTCTAGGTGAAATAATGGACCAATTTCAGTCAGTTTCAATAGGCTTCGTCCTCGTGCCGAAAAAAATGTATGTACCAAATTTTATTGCAATATCTTCAAAATTGCGACTTGTACTTTGCGCCAGTCATATGAACAGGTAAATTAAAAATAGAAAAAACATTTGGGAGTAATTTCATTCAAATGAAAAATATATTCAACAAACAGGTCAAAACAGGTCAACAAGTATATATGGGCTTAAAGAGGACACTTTGGCCTTTCTCCTGGTAGTAAAATTTGTTTAACCCCTTTTGACCCTAAGCACTTTTATTCAACTGAAATTTAAATTTGACTAAATTATAGTACCTGTGAAAAAATGTAATAACACAGCAGATATAAATGGTACAGTGACGAATCATATCAGTTCTTAAAGACTATTATCCTACAAACATAACAAAAAAAATAATCATCCAGTTATCTGATGAAATTTACAAAAATCAATTTGGCAGCATGCCACGCACACAATTGACAATATTTTTATATAATTTTATGGCTACCTTAGTTTCAATGTGTTTACTATTGAATGGCATTAACATTTTTGAAATCGGACTTAACAAAAAGTTGGACTTTTGGCCGATGAAATTGAGATATGAGCTACCAGCGTGCGTATTCACGGCGAGACGCCTTCTATTGCTGCTGCTGCCATAATTCATAATGGAATTAATTCATAACAGAATTCATTCAACCTTTGAATGATTCAATCAAAGTATACCAAGTAGTCCGACTCTCTATTTTTTAATATTACTCTCTCACATATACGGGTACCATGTGAATTCAACACCTTTGTGAGAGAATTAAACACATACAAAAAACTTGAAATTTTAACTATGATTTTCCGACTAAATATAGACCGAAACACTTTATTACACTTCTACACAATATATTTTTAATACTTTGCAGGACACTTTTATTTCTCAAACACGTTAATTTCGTTCAAATGAAAAAAAATTATTTTTATTAATTTTTGACACATAATTTTATTTGTGGTAGAATTTAATTTATTGAACAGAGTTTAAATTTTTGATATTGAAAATAGAAGAAAATTAAAAATTAAAATTTAAAAATTTTTATAGAACCCTGTGAACCCGGTGAAAATTAAAAAATATGTTACTAAAGCATGTAGTACACGGAATGTAAAAAGCTACACGTGCATGCGACTCTGACGTCACGAGAAAGTTCACCATGTTGGTTACAGTTTTTAAATGAGTCGTAGTGGCTACATGCGGTAAAATTTTGATAGTACACGAAATGTGTTTTTTTCCCAAAATCCAATTGTGGTACATGCGGCAGCAGGAGACACATTTGCAAATGTAGCACATGAGTAAACATGTGAATAGCTACATGTATGTTATTAGTACACGGCATGTGACATATGTACGTTCTTCACGTGTGGACATGTGAGAAAGCCACATATGATTGTGGCTTTCTAGTACACGGCATGCTAACAGTTTCTGTAGTATTGACTAAAATGTCGAAAAGAAAGCGGGCTGCTATTGCTATTTTGGCCATGTATATTTTAGACGAAGAAGACGATGGCGAATATGGCGTATACGAAGCTGATGCGTGGTGTTTGGATGAAAATTTGGTTGAAAAAACGCAATACATTTGCTACTTGTCCCGTTTTCCCCCCCTTAATTTTGCCAAATTGACCATGTAAGTGGTGCGCAGCGATAATCATTTTTTTCCTCGTTTACATCCGCACCATCAACTCCTAGCTCATCCACAACACTTCGCCATCCGTCTAGTTTTGTCAGCTTGTATTCTAGTGAAGCAAAACCCCAGAGCCCACGATGCTGCTCTACAGACGCAATTAAGCGATTGATTTCATCGTCGGTCCATATGTGCATAATTTTTCTCTCGCATGCAGTTGATTTTCAATAAGAATATCTTTGTTCATATTTTTATAAACGTAAGAATTAAACAAACCAAATGCCAAACAAATTTATTCAATACAAACAAAAATATATTGATATATGCGGCAAATGTTGTATCAAAAATTCTTACTTTTACATATTTTGTGACACCTACATATGTACGTATGTAAAAATATTTAAAATGTCAAAATTCACATGTAACAGGGTAGTACACGGCATGTGAAAAACCCACATGTGTGCATGGAGATTGTTGTTTCTTCATGATGACATCAAAATTACGTCAGAGCCACATGCGCATTTGGCTTTTTACATTCCGTGTACTATAGGCTTAACACATATTTTTTTTATGAGATTTGCCAGGGATTTTTTGGAACTAGGATTCAAAAAAAATTATTTTTATTTACACAAAAACCTTCAGAAAAATTATGATACCCGAAAAACAAATGAACTGATCTGGTCACACACGAACTCTAATCTATATATCGCTACCTTAATATAGAAAGGCCCTAACTTACATTTTCCTTACTTTAGATGAGAAGGAAACAACTTAATAAAACATGTTGTTGCAATTTAGTTGCAATTTTTTTTTAACACAGACTTTTATGAAGGTCGTCAACCAATTTAATGTTGTGACATTTTATATTATTTTATTTTATTTTATTTTATTTTATTTTATTTTATTTTATTAATGGTGTATTACGGGATTATCTATCGAAGTATGGAAAAAAAGAAATTTTGGGAAATAACAAGTTATTGCGTTTCTATATTAAGGTACCTGAACAATATTGTTCAAGCTTTGCTTTGGTCCCTGAAAGGTGTAAGCATTTTTTGTTTACATTTTTTATGTATTAAATATATGATTGTTAGCTATTATTATAGATAAGATTATTTGTTTGAATCATATTATGTCCTTATGTAAGAAATACAAAATTATAAAGGCAAATAAAAAACAAGTAAGAAAGTATGTTCGGTCAAGCCCGACCATATAATACCCTACACTAAGTAAATGAGCAAAAACATTTTTCTTTTAAAATATCAATAATTTATATTTTTGAGTGATTTTCGGAAGTGGGCCTTATATGGGGGCTATGACCAATTATGGACCGATCACTATGAAATTAAGTCGTGTGATTTATGTCTATATGAAAGTTTACTATGTTGAATTTTGTGAGTATACCAAAATTTTTAAGCGATTTATGCGCGTTAAAGTGATTTTCGGAAGCGGGTCTATACGGGAGCTATGACTAATTATGTACCGATCGTAACAAAATTTGGTGACATGAATTTTGTATATATAAAACTTATTTGGAGCGGAATTTGTTGAGATACATATATAAATTAAACATTTATGACCGATAAAGTCCAATTTCGGAAGGACATTTGTATGGGGGCTAGGTGAAATAATGGACCGATTTCTGCCAGTTTCAATAGGCTTGGTCCTTGTGCCAAATTTGATCGAAATATCTTCAAAATTGCGACCTGTACTCTGCGCACAAGGTTTACATGGACAGCCTGCCGACCAGACGGATGGACGGACATTGTTTAATCGACTCAGAAAGTGATTCTAAGTTGATCGGTATATTAAGGTGGGTGTTAGACTAATATTTTTGGGCGTTACAAACATCTGCACAAACGCATTATACCCTCCACACTATGGTGGTGTAGGGTATAATGATAAGTCTCTGATAACATTATTTTCAAACGAAAATCTATTTTTCATTTGTAAATTAAATAACACATGCACTCTGCTAGAATTCTGTAAATAGTGGTTCAAATGAAAATAGAATGGTAGTCTGTGATCGCTTTATTTTTAAACAAAAAGCAATTTATATACCCTACACCAGACGTCCGTCCGTCTGACCGTCCATGTAAACCTTGTAATCAAACTACAGGTTTAAGGGCGAAGCCTATTGAATATGGTTGGAATCGCTCAATTATTTTTCATAGCCCCCATAACTACAACAAACTTATCTGAAAATAGTTAGTAGTTATATAGTTATCCAAATAAAATTCTGCAAAAATAAATTATTTATAAGCCGCACTAGCACCACCAAATTCTATGGCGATCAGTCCATAATTAGTCATAGCTCCCATATAAATTTTAAAAGAAAACTGTTTAGGGTATAATATGGTCGGTCTTCACCGACTATACTTTCTTACATGTTATTTTTATTTTTATTTGATTTTGTATCAAATTTTGTATCGATTATAAAAGCTCATAAATTATTTACACATCCTTCCTTTTACTAAGTAAAAGGAATCTTAAAAGTATTTTTTTTATGATTTTTGACATCAGTAGAATTTAATATTGTACGACAGTAAATTTTTAAGCGACGGAAACAATGTTTAAAGGAACTCTATGAGTTGGAAATGCTTTACTTTAACTTATTGTAGAAAAAAACAAAGTGAACGGATTGCTATGTTTTTCTTTATTTTTTTCATTGTTGTCTTTATCTATACTGTGACCACTACCCACTTGTTAGAAGTCAATGGTTTGTAACTAACTTTAACACTTTGAAAATGTCTAAAGATATTTTGAGGAAAAAAAAGTATTTTTTTTTTGTTATCATTGAACTCATTGACTTAACAATACTTAAACCATGAGTTTTTGTGAACTCTGTGGAAATATTGTGGGTAATATGGTGAGTAATTGAATTAAAAGTTTGTGAAATTTTTGAGAAAATTCACATCTGTTTGCAATTGCTTGATACAATTGTGTAGGGCATTGAAAATAAGGGGGTAATTGGGAAATAAATAAAGGAGTTACTGTGTTGCTTTACATTAAATTTCCAAAATTAGGTGAGTAAAATTATATCAAAGTTAACATTTTTAAATGCAAAAAGTTTAAAAATAAGAATTCATTTTAGATGCTAAAGAATAACAACGTCATTAATAACAAATTGTTATATGGAAGTTTTATTTTAAAAATCTTTGATAAAATAACAATTTTAATATGTATATGTTAAATATGTATATGTATATTATCCCAAAAATCATGTTGCAATAACATTTTCTCTTTTCATTCATAAATCAAAAGCAACATTTTGTATACTTTGGCCATAGAGAAACATAGAGCTGAAACTAGAAAAAAACTCAAACAAAAAAATTACTCAAAATAATCACACATAAAAGTGTTGTTTTTGTTTTCACATAGTTTTTTCTACTAATACATTCTCACCAATTAGGTTTCTTACAACTGAGTTAGGTCTTTGACAGGAGAGTGTCCGCTCTATGTCTATTCTCTATGATTTTGGCCATCAAACAGAGTATTTATGTCTTTAGTTGAGTGACATTGTTGGAAATAAATGTAAAGATTGACATTAACATAATTTAGCATATGCGTCTGACTAACAAAAATTTATCATTAAAATGTGTAGTAGTAAGTTCCATAAACAAACTCAAGTTGAGCAACAAAAAATAATAAATTTTAAAAGGGTTGCTTGAAAAAATATACGTAAATGTTTCACGACAACATTTAGTTACCAAATACAATAATATACAGTGAAAACCATATGTATTTTGTGGTTTTAATCTAAATAAATAAACTAAAATGTTATATAAATTAGAAAACTAAAAGCCTTTTAGGTCTGGAGATTGTGCTTTTCATCACATTGAAACCACAATTTATAAGATATGTATGTAGATATATATTTTTATTGTATATATATGCATAAAAAACCTTATTGTAGATTTAAAACACAATTTTGTTAACGAACACTTTAGCTTTAAAACCCATTTATAAAAGTATTGTATGCAAAAACGTTTGTTAAAGGCATAATAACTAATGTACTGATTTTTGTCTATGCTGGTGGCAATGCTTCTCATTTATTTCCCCTTTTTCGTTGTTAGTGTTGCTTTCAATTAGGATAAAATATTAGTTAATTTTCTTTTTTTCATTGATTGTTTTTAGTAATAATAAATTTTTTAAGATAACAACTAATTTTTAGAGAAAAATGTATTCTAGTAAATTTATATTAAGCTAAAATGTATTAATGTACAAACTTTTTTATATAGTTTATTTCAATTATTATTATAAGTATTCGAATGACGAATATTCTGTGATAAAATAAACATCACAGTTATATAATTTATTTTGTTAATTTATTTTTATTGACATTTCGTTAAATTTTAACAAAATTTAATGAATTTCTATGTGGAAACACATAGTTTTAATTCCGGAGTGGGTATATTCGATTGTGTGGACCTTCTTCCACAATGTTTACACATTTTGTTACTATATGGCGTTGCAGGTTAAAATTAAATGACAAAAATGCCAAACAAACTCACTTGTGAACCTCATGTAGTTCACTGCCGGAGGAATATCAAACAAAATCATGTACTATTAAAATGGAACTTATTCGCCAGCGGAGTGGAAATTGTGTTTAGAAATTGCAATAGTATCATCTATTATTCCAAATTTATCTTTAAAATCCTCTTTTTTAAGATAAAAAGCAAAAAGAATTCCTTAAAGTAGGTTTAAAGTAGGTTGATAAAATTTTTACATTTAACAATTGTTTATCAAAGGTATTTTAAGCTATTAATCGTTTATGAATACAACTTTATGAAAATTTTCCTATAATTGGTTTATAAACCTTTTGTAAATGTTTATGCATATGGCTGATAATCTTTAGAGCTTCTATATTGGGACTTTCCTTTTAAAATCATCAATATTTTGATCGTGCTGTAAAGTAACATCCAACTTTAATATTTATCTCGTAATAACCCAACAATTAAGCAATTTGTAAATGTATCCCTTATATATTTTGGGTCATTTGACGTGCTATTTGTAATGCAGAGAGAAGTCAATTGGTTATTTTATACATCCCATGTAATCTAGCATAAAGACAATTGTCACTTAGGGGTCTTACGTAAGGGTAACAAAATATCTTATAAATTGAATTTGCAATGAAAACAAATATGAATCCTTTTCGAACCATTTAATAAATTTTTGATACTTAAAAAAATTAAACTTTTTTGAAGAAAAATGTTTTGAAATGATAATTTTCAATTAAGGTATTTATAGACGGCAATACTCAGTATTAACACTTTTCAAATTTAAAATATTATTGAAATCATTCGGTATGTCAATAAATCATATCGAAAAAACATTTCTTGTTACAAATATTTTATTTCTTTGTTGATTGATATTTTTGTGCAAACTTTATTTTTATTTTATATTTTCTTGATATTTTAGTTTGCCGCATTTGTATTTATAAATACATATCCGATACGTATGAAAATAAAAAGTTTTTGAATTATTAATTAAAAAATAATTTGTATTTTTTGAAAATCTAATACAAATTTTATTTAGATGATGAAATTGTATTATGATACTTGAGTTTTTGACAAATATTAATACTCAGTATTGCCGTCTATAAATACCTTTACTGATACAGAAATGAAGAACTTAATGCCAGTTTCTCGATGTCGAAAGAAGTTAGTCGATAACATTTACTGCTATTTCTATAACAAAATCGACAAAAATTTTCTTGTCGAAATAATGTATTGCCCATTAACGACAAAAAATTATATTTTTATTAAAAATTGGCATAATATGCATATAAATATGCATTTTGAAGTAAAATATAACAAAATATGCATTTTCAATAAAATATGCACTAACAAATCGATGTCATTTTGTAGCAAAATGTGCGATTCGGATAGATAATTTGTCTACATTGTATTTGGACGTTCGGGAAAAACATGCATTTGCATATAAATCCGCCCCCTAGTTATAATTATTGTTTTTGTTAAGAATATCTAAAAGAAAAACAAAATTTATCTACCTTTTTGATATGGAAGCATTATTCAAATCGGATGAAAATTATAAAAGTTATTCAACTTTTCATTAACACCTTTTTTAGTATTTTTTTTGTACAATTTTTAATTTACAAGGTAAATTTTGTGGAACTTTTTTCGTAAAAGTTTAATAACTTTTGCAAATATAAGCCGATTTTAATAAGTAATATCTCGTTTTTGTCTATATAAAATTGTCTTTAAGATACTGTGCAAAAAAATAGGGTGTCATAGACAAAAATTAAAATAACTCTTGTTGAATTTGAAAAATTACGAAAAAAATAAAAAAGAAAGCGAAACTATTTACAAAGACTTACATTTTATGAAAGCTTGATTCCTTACCTATGCATTATTATGTAAAATTTTGAAATCGGTCTAAAAATGTGTGAGTTAGAGGTGCTAAAGTACTACGACCTACCCTAAAACAGTTTTTTCAAAATAACTCAAAATTTTGAGGGTGCTTCATAATCTTTAAAAACGGTTTTAGCATGTCCTCACCTAGGCCTACAACCTCCACTAGGTGGCTTTTCAAGTTCTGACAAAAAGTGTAATTTTGTAGCAGAATGAAATTTATAAATTATTGAGGTTTTTCAGAAATCTACAAAAATTAAAGTTTATCAGTACGTATGAGTATTATGGGATGTGGCTACGAAGCAACATGTTAATCATACGTCACATATGTCAAACACACAGAGTAGATACAACCCAGCTAGCATTTACATGATTCATTAGCGATCGCGATTATTTTGCGACCATTTTTTTAATCGTCCACACGATTGTCCTCATTTTGTGAATCTTTTTTCAATCTTCCAGACGATTGTTTCATTTTGTGACTCGTTTTTTAATCGTGCAGACGATTTTAAAAAAAAATATATATTTTAATGTACCAAAAGATGCTGTTGCGAGTAATTTTGGCGATTGTTGAATGAATGAATCGTCGCTTATGCATTTTAGCGAGCATCAAAGGATTGTTGTTAGTCAATGATCGTATTTTACTCTTCGAAATGATGCATCTATTATTGTTAAACCGGTTTATTTATATTACGCTACATTCGCCGATTACGGACTCTGGAGATCGTTGGGCGAATTTTACCGTTATACGTATAAACGTTTAGCAAAAACAAATTATTTTGTCTTCTTTTCAACTCAGTTTATAATCAGTGTCGAGACAAGTAAGAATAAAAATATGGTTTTTGAAGTTAATTAAATTAAAAAATTAATTTCTAATAAAGTTTCTTATAAATACTAAGTGTATTAACTAAAAAGTGTTTTATTAGAAATCAAAAATTAAATTTATAATATAAAATAATTTATAATGCTATCAAATAAAGCCATAAGATTGAAAAGCAAACGTGAAGCAAAAAAAATGATGGAGTCTGCTTAAAAATGAAGTGGATCATCCAAAAAACAAGTTAAAGGCAGGGAAACATCTGATTGCGATGATGTCCCAATGAAAGTCAGTTCTTTCGAAAAATTGGTTGAATCGGATTTCACTGAAACATCATCCGTTTGCGATAATTTTTCAGTTGAATATATAGAAGAAATGAATTGGCCGAGTAATGAAAGTGTGAAAGAGAAAATTAGACTTTGGACAGTAAAACACTGGTTAACTACATCTGTGGTCAACGAGTTATTGGAAATTCTTAGAGAAAGTGATATTAAAGTTCCAAAAGATGTAAGAATGTTAAAAGGTACACCAAAAGAGGTATTAGCCAAACCAATGGGAGACGGAAAATATGTACACTACGGCCTTAGAGATGCATTAACAGATTTTTTTCTTAAAATTAATTATCAGGAAGATGTTATTAACCTTGATTTTAATATTGATGGTTTGCCATTGAGCAAAAGTTCTAATCTTCAAGTGTGGCCAATTTTGGGTAGTGTATCAAATTATAGTGAGGTCTTCCTAATTGGAGTTTATGAGGGACGGTCTAGTCCAGGTTAGATGCTTTGTAATGGACACACCAGCGAGGGCATATGTACTGGACATAAAAGGACATAGTGGGTACTTTTCATGTACTCGATGTGAACAGAAAGGACAAAGTGTAAAAAATCGTTTAGTTTTTCCTTTTGATAGTAACTGTAGCTTACGAACAGATGTAAGTTTTAGAAATCGTACTCAGACGGAGCATCATAATATCATGACTCCAATTGCTATAGAAAATATCCAAATTGATATTGTGCACCAATTTACATTGGATTATATGCACGTAGTGTGCTTAGGAGTAATGAAAACTTTATTAAAAGCTTGGGTTAAAGTAAAAGGTCAAAAATATTCCCTGACTTCCTGGAATATAAACAAAATATCTGAAAATTTAAATATTTTACGTGGTTCTATTCCCTTCGAATTTTGCAGAAAACCTCGGTCTTTGAATGAGCTTGACAGGTGGAAGGCTACAAAACTTCGTCAATTTCTTCTGTACACTGGCCCAATTTTATTAAAAAATATTTTAAGTGTTGAAAGATACCATCATTTCATAATGTCAGTGGCCATGCGAATTTTACTAGATGACAATGATTGTAGGGTAAACAATTTATATGCGCGAAATCTTTTAGCAAATTTCGTGAAAGATGTACCAGTTTTATATGATATAACCTTTTTAACGTGCAACTTCCATAACTTATTGCATTTACATGAAGACGCTAAGGAGTTTGGATCCCTAGAATCCATATCTGCATTTAAATTTGAAAACCACTTACAAAAACTGAAAAAAGAAGTTAAAAAGTTTAATAATGTAGCTGCGCAATTATACAAAAGGCAAGTGGAACAAAGCAATGTCATAAAACCCACCTTATTAATAAAAGATTACAGTTTTGTTTTGGGGAAATATGTAAAAGATAGCTATAGTAATATTAGAACAAAAACTTTTTTTCTTTCCTTGCTCGAGCCAAACAATTTTTGTCTAGTAGACGATAGCATTATAAAGATAACTAAAATAAATTCAATAAATAATCTACCCCAATTTGAAGGAATCACTGTAACTAATTTAAAACCACTTTTTGAAAATCCGGTGTCATCTCAACATTTATTTATTTTTTTTACTGACCAAATTAAGGAAGGAAACAAAATATACTTTGATTTAAATAAAATAAAAAATAAAATTGTTTGCTTGGACGACAAAGTAAACAAACAAATCGCATTACTTCCTGAAATACACCATGGAGAACTGCTCTATGATTTGTGGTAAGATTTTAACATATTTGATTTAATATTTAAAACTAATTTCAAGTTCATTTTAGATTCCAATGACGTCGCTCAAGAAATGGAAAGTACTCCATTAACAACAGTTAACGGTAAATAAAGCATTAACATATGTATATATGTATTTTAAACTAATATCGAGTCTTATTTAGATCCTAATATTATTTATATAACAAATATGCAACAAATACAAAACAAACCGCCAGATAATCAGACAGGTATAAGAACATTATAATTGTCATAATTTCATTCATTTTACTTTATATTACATTAATTCTTTCAGATAGTAAAAAAAATATGTTGACGGAGATTTTAGGAGAAGTGCGCACACTAAAACAGCAAATCGGCAGACTAACAGAGGAAATGATAACTGTAAGAAATGAAGTGCGTCAGTTAAAATTAATTTATTCTGAGGAAATTAAAACCAATTTAGTGCCACCTTTACCCCTAAAAACTGTAAAACAGTTAGAAGAATTACATAAACAAATAGAAGAGAACGTGGATATTGTAGCTCAATTGGTATGTATATAATTATCCGTCTATATACATATTTTTTTATATAAACATACATACAGTATGTCAAGAATGAGTTTTCACATTGAAAAAAATTATATTTTCGACTTTGATAGCAAGAAATATACCACTTATTAATTCGATATATAAACTTTTTTGGATTATATACTTCCAAATCATAATCGAAATTTTAAAGTAACCCCTTACGTCAAACTCTAGATGGCACTTTGTTGTAATACAAGATCATTTAAGTCTCGTCGCATAATATAACGTCATCCTAATAATCGACGCGAAGAAAAAACGCTTTTCTACATCTGGTGCAGAAAGTAGTAGTTTTTTATATGTTACTCCGGTTGAATATTCGTTTTTTATTATGGCCTGCCTAACTGTTTCATGGGAAATGACTACATCACATTCTTCTTTAAGTTCCCTCGGAAGAGTTCTGGTTGAAATCTGAGCGTTTTAATGAAGTTGTCTGACATTAGGCGCTCAGTTATTTTAGGTCTAGGGCTACCACTACATTTTAACGCTCTTCTACCCTCATTTCTGCTCGTTCTCAAACACTATAAATTATATTTTGTGTTGCCAAAAACATCCCCAACAACTCCTGTATACTTTTTTCCAATTGGCAATTGTAGTAAATTAGCAGACTCACGTTGTACGATATTCTTCTTCCTGGAAGTTTTCTAAGCAATATTTTACATTACGATGATCACAAAACAAAAAATCGATCGCGAACTAACTAACTAACAAATTTATAGAGAAGAAGAATACATGGATCATTAAGTGTGTACCAAAAAACACAAATAAAATTGGTTGTGAAAAGAGTTAATTGACACAACCAAAATTAAATAATGTTTGTTTTTGACTTTTTTTCCGTATATCTTACATTGTAATTCAACTTCTTCCTTATGTAAGCTTAGTATATACTATATATATTCATAAGAAACCAAAAAAATATATGTAATGAAAAAATAAGTGCTATTTTCATGTAATCAAACTCGAAAATATAAATTTATTTTCAATGTGTAAACTCATTTTTGACATACTGTATATTCATATCAAAATTTTTACAGAAATACGTTATTGGTAAAGTGGGTGGCGACAGCTCAAACTCGTTTGTCAGGAATGCAATTAAAAAATGCTGAGCGATGATGTGGCTGCAAAATTGAGTTGGCGTGGAACGAGCAGTAAGCCCAGTATTCAGGAATTCAATATAACGAAAATTATAACAAGTAAGTATTTTTTATAACATGATTTTACTGAATTCTAATTATTTTCTTTTTAAAGGTGTCTGCCATTCAAAATTTCCGAAAGCTGATGATGCAGGAATAAATAAGGTATTATAACAACATTTTGTTCATGCTGGTGACCGTCTCAGAAAGAGTGACCGAACCAAAAAGATTGATGAAGCCGAGAAAATTGACGATTGGCTGAAAAATAACTTTATTTTTTAATAATTTTTCTACTGCATAATTATTTCCATTATTCATATGTATGTATTTATTTTCATAATTGAATTCAAATTTATATTTTTTTTTATTTAAAGTTGACAAAAAATGCCAATGCAATAAACAATATAAAACAAATAACAATACTTTTTATTTTTAGCATATTTTTAGGCATTTTAGGATCAATTAAAATCTTCTTTACGATCGTTCCAAGACTCTTCTATAATTCTTTTTATCGCATCGTAGAAGATTCATTAAGACGATTGTGTAAAGATTCTGTTTATCGCATCGTAGACGATTCATTAAGACGATTGTGTCAAGACTCTTTTTAACACATCGTAGACGATTCATAGAGAAGAGTCGCGGCTGTGACACAGTTACTCCCGTTGCGTTGAACTTTCGTAATTGGAATACGATATCGTGGAAGATTAATTTAATCGCCAGCTCCAATCGCGGAAGATCATTTTTTGAAAGCAAATGCTAGCTGGGAATTTATGATCACGAATACAATATTATTTTGGTGGAAAATATAAAAAATCTATTTTCGGCAATCAGTCAATTTCCGGAACAGCCCATCCAATTTTCCAAAATTGCTCTAAATTCAAGTATATTTAAAAGATTCTGCTCAGCTTAATATATCACGTTATCTAGTATTCTTTTTAGGATTTTATAGTTGTTTGAGTTGAAATTTAGGTTTATAAAAGTTACATTTATTCCCCTCTTAAGTGGTTTTATACACAGAGATAATTCTACAATTTTCAAGCAAAATAGTATTGCATTTTGAAAACAATCCAATACAATTCATTGTAATTTTAATATTTTCGACTTTATTGAAAAACAAGCAGAAGTTTATTCAAGTAGAAGGGAAAATCTCACACTTGAATACACTTACCCACTAAAACCTCATTATTGTTACTCCTTCAAACAGAAACTCACAATAACTCAAGTGCAAATTGGTAAAATGTATCCAGGGAAAATTTTCATTTATTTTTTTTTTATTTATTTATTTGCTGAACTGTGAACCAATAAACAATATGTTTACAAAATATAATTTATTGTTGTAATATCAAGAATCAATATTTAAATGTAATAACCCCTGATTCCTTGATTTAGATATTCAATTAGGCAAATTAACCACCAGAATGAAATTTGAAAACAGTTTCATGAAAATATTTGATTTTTTAGACAAATGTGTTTATGAAATAGATCATAATTGCATATTCTGAAAGGATGAGATAAAATTCACTTAAAAATGTATAATTTTAGTAAACAAAAGTGTATTGTTTTAAATAGCAGTAATATCATGTTTGGAGTACTTTTAATAGAAATATCATAAAAATTATTTGGAAATATTTATGGGGCAACAGCCGATTAAAAATAAATAAATATAGACCACTAGCAAGCAAATCCCGTTTAAGTTTTCAACAAGTTTAAAACAAAAATATTCTTGATTTATGTATGAGAGAAGAGAACAATTTCAACATTTTTACAAGTCTTTTTTAACAATATTATGGTCGCAGTAATTATTTATATAATTGCAGTAACCATAATATATTAAACTTACAATTTACATGATTGGCTCAATCATATTTACAATTGTAGTATTTATTTATGATGAAGGATTTACCACTAAAGGTTATCATAATCTGAGAAAAACATATAATGATTTATCATAAACATGATTGCCATAAAAATACAATAATATACTTATTTACTACAATCATATATATGTTTCTGGGAATAATGTGGACAATAACTTTACCATTTAATGGTAATCGCAATCATATAATTACCATAATATTGATAAAATAAAAATACAATAAAAACAAGTAAGAATGTATGGTCAGTCAAGCCATATAATACCTTACACTAAGTAAAAGAGCAAAAACATTTTTCTTTTAAAATTTCAATAATTTATATATGTGAGTGATTTTTGGTAGTGGGCCTTATATGGGAGCTATGCCCAATTATGAACCGATCATCATGAAATTATGTACTGTGATTTATGTCTATACTAAAGTTAACTATGTTGAATTTTGTGTGTATATCAACATTTTTAAGCGATTTGTGCACGTTAAAGTGATTTTCGGAAGCGGGCCTATATGGGAGCTAAGACTAATTATGGACCGATAGTAACAAAATTTGGCGACATGAATTTGAACGGAATTTGTGAAGATACATACATAAATTAAACATTTATGACCGATAAAGTCCAATTTCGGAAGGACATTTGTATGGGGGCTAGATGAAATAATGGACCGATTTAAGCCAGTTTCAATAGACTTGGTCACTGGGCCGAAAAAATAATATGCACCAAATTCGATCGAAATATCTTCAAAATTGCGACCTGTACTCTGCGCACAAAGTTTACATGGACAGCCAGCCGACCAGCCAGACGGACGGATGGACATCGTTTAATCGACTAAGAAAGTGATTCTAAGTCGATCGGTATACTTTAAGGTGGGTGTTAGACTAATATTTTTGGGCGTTATAAACATCTGCACAAACGCACTATGGTGGTGTAGGGTATAAATATGAAATGTTTACAGCAAACAATTATATTTTATCTCTTAGTTTGTGTACAACCTTTGCAAAAACAATTCTTCTTCAACTTATGCAGCTTCTGACAACCTTCAGTTTATTACCAAAATCACACATTTAAACATTTATTAATGCGCCAAAATATATGACTGTCAGTATAAACAAAACTGACATTTGACTGATGATGATTTGGATGTTGCAAAGACAATAAACTCATTTTTCAGCACAAATACATGAAACTTTTTATAATAACGGACAACATTAGTATGAAATTTTAATGATTGTAAAGAATTTGATAGTTGAATTCGTAAATTCTTAATTTCAATAATTGATTGTTGTAAATTAGCAAGGTTTTGTTAAGAGTCGTTAAGAGGAAACAACAATAAATTAATCGATTATTTAGAGAATTAAATACCAAATTTATAAACATTTGTTATGTGAGTTAAACTGTTTCAGTTATATCCGTTATCACAAATCAATAGATACAACTGATTATAACAAGCATCATGTTAACTTTATTATTTAGGTCTAAGTAATACAGAACACAAAATTAATGTTCTGTTTTAAATATGACAAGTACAAAATTTAGCTTCTTTTCGAAGTACTTAAGAAAAAAGCAAACTTCCATGCAGTTTAGAAAAGGCACGCCTTAGAAGCAGTATTGTAAACAAGAGGGTAAGTGAAGCAAATGCAAGAGTAGCGCTCAAGGCCTCCCCTACAGAAGACTTGATTTTTTTTTGGTCATACATTTTTTTTCCAAAAAAAAAAAAATTGAAAAAACTTTTTTTAAAAAAAATTAAAAAACAATTTCAAAAAAAAAATAAATTACCTAAAAATATTTAAAAAAAATTATTTTAAAGTATAATTTGGTGAAAGGTATATAAGATTCGGCACAGCCGAATATAGCTCTCTTACTTGTTGTTATTTTTTGTGTTTTCAATTACGAAAATTATCTATTCAATAATTTTTGTATTTAAAGTTCAACCAATAACGAAAATTGTGTATTCAATTGTCAATATGAAATAATTGAAACCAGTTCAATATGTGATAAATGAATTGAAATATAATTTTTTCTGTGCACGAATTAGAATAAATTTTCTAAAACGAAAACATGAATATTCTATATTTTTTTCGACAATTTCTTACGATGGTGCTATTATTTTGACTTCACAAAATCTGGATATTTTTCAAAAATACCATATAATTGATTGAAAGGTTAATATTTCTTAAAGAAAACTTTACCCATAGAAGAAATAGAGATTAATTAACGATCTTATATTATATTTAATTAAAATTACTATGGAAATAAAAATATTTCCCATGTTAAATGATTTAAGGTCCCGTGGTGCTATTATTTTGACCGACACTGTATATGTATATGGGATGAAATTTTGACATTTAGTAAAGAATATTTCGGTCTTTAACATACTATATTTTAAATGAAATTTATTGGCAATCTTAAAGAATATTAAAGACTAAACATTTTAAAGGACATTTTTGACATCTTCTCATCCTTACAGGATAAAATAAAGATAAGACAAAATATTTTACAACTCTTTATGTTCTTTTCACATAAAATTTGTTATCGTTGGATCAGTAGGAGTATTTTTAAATATTTTATGAAAAAAGTCCTTAAAACATGCAGAGGATTACGAAATGAAAAACTGAAAACGCAGTTTTTCTCCATTTAATGTGTAGTTTCATACGTATATCATCCGGTTCGTGTCTAACGATTTTTCCCCTTCTTGTAGTACGGTGTTATATAAATTAATTATTTTTTGAGTATTTGGATTGGTATTTTGAAAATTTCACGTTAAATAATGAACATAAAAATAGGATTCTCTTTTATTTTGTGATTGGTATAAATATTACTCAATTTTCTGTATATAAATTTGCTGAAACAACCTTTGTTAACCGCAAATACCAAATTAAACTAAATTTAGTTTGTTTCCAAACCTATGACATGGCATGAAAATAGAATTGGATAAAATTTTAAATTTACATTTTTTTTAGAAATGGGTGGAAATATTTGTTTTGAAAGCCACAAAATATGTATATTTCCAATGTGTATGTTGGCAATTTAATTGTTAGTTGCTGTTAGTTGGTATACATTTGTATATGTTTTAGCAGTAGAAAAATAATTTGAAAATTTATTTTTTTCCAAAAAAATCTTTGTAATAAAACTGTAATACAGTTATTTAACCCTTCGAGTGGCAATGAGCGGCAAGGGTATATATAAGTTTGTCATTCCGTTTGTAATTTCTACATTTTTCATTTGCGACCCCGCAAAGTAAATACATATATGCTGGATAGTTATAGATAGCGAAGTCGATATAGCCATGTCCGCCTGTCCGTCTGTATGTTGAAATCAACTTTCCGTAGCCTCCAAATAACTTACATACATGATTCATATATCAATATATCGGTAATTCTTCCGGCTCGGTTGATATTTAAAATCGACAAAATCGGCCCACAAGTGGCTGGGATATAAAAAAAACCGGAACAACCTCGATTTTTGCCCTATTTTTGATCTATATCTGGATTACTAAGTCATTAATATAGACAATATGGATATCTAATGATAGATATTTCAAAGACCATTGCAACGACGCATATGAGGGAAAAATATTTTTTAACCCGAATTTTTTTTTGTTTTCATTAAAAAAAATTTTATTTGTCATAAATTCTTTTTCCAAAAAAAAAAAAAATTATGAAAAATGTAAAAAAAATTTGTAAAAAAAATTTTTTAAAAAATATTAAAAAACAATTTGTAAGAAAAATTTTTTTTGAAGGGTATATAAGATTCGGCACAGCCAAATATAGCTTTCTTACTTGGTTATTTCATAGTTTTGTTTTGTTTTGGAGATAACATGAAATTCAAAGGTAAATTGTTTCTTATTTATTAAGTATCCATTTGTATGCTAATTTATGTTAAAGGGAATGTAAATTTCAACACACCGCCTTTACAAAACAGACAAAATATTTAAAGCAGTATTTAAAATATAAAAGTCAATGAAATTGAAATAGACAAAGGACTATTAGTTTTTTCTACTAACAATTTTATAAAAACATCCCTCTTCATTTATATCCCAAAATGCAATAATATTGCATGAGTGAAATTATAGGAAATTGAATAAGAAAAGTAATATAACTATTTATTTCTCAGTAATAATAACAATATATTAAATACTCCTCCACAAATAAATTCCAAAATAAAATACTTTTCTGAACTACGCCTAATAAGTACCAATAAAATATTTGCTATCAGATCCTTAAATAAACGTATATAAGCAATTTAAATGTCTTATAAATAACATAAAATATATGTGTATTTTAAATATCACTAGAGGAAGAATTAAGTTTGCAGAATAAGTTTTACTTATTTGAATAGCGACAACGTTTGTATATAGGACACATTTAAATGAAATGTTTTATTAACAAAATGTTTTTAAACTAACCAAATTTTACTATTAATTTTTGTAGTAGTTTACTAAAAAAGCAAAAATATTATGCAGTTCTTATTTCTAAATAAATATGCATTGTATCGCTCTACACCATTTTATCATACTATTGAAATGTTTTTATTTAATCTTTAATAATAAGACTTGATTCTATTATGCACTTTTCACGGTTTCACGGTATTATGCACTTTTCACGGTTAAGTCGGTTAAGCCGAGCTGCCGAGTCGAGATATATTAAGAAATTATGACAATATGACTGATAAGAGACTTTGTGAATTGATCATTTGAAAAAATCTAAAAACATATACAAAAGAAATTTACACTGAGCCTCAAAAGTGAGTATACACCAAAAATTATTTGATTTTTTTTTAAGACAATGAAAATCCTAAAATTTATCCATCGATTAAAATTTAAAAGTTTCGCTTTGTTGGAGAATGGGTTGAATAATAGATTCGGTTGTGAAAAAAAAAATTAAGTCGGACTATAATGATTTTCATGATCTTGAAAAAATCAAAAAAATCACTGGTGTTTATGTCTATATATATGAATAGTAATTCTAACAAAATAATATTTTTACTATGAAATTGTTGTCTAAGGAAACTTTCTATATCCCACGTTTTAACTATTTGCGGTTGAGTGGTTAGTTTACTAACCACCTTTTCTATAGTCTCTAAAACTTAGTTTATAGGCATCTATTGGAGTTTTGCTAAACAATTAAATTTTTTAAAGTCATCGTTTATGTTTTTTTAAAAAAACTTTGCCGTCAGTGTGCTCTGGTTAGATTAATATATTAATTTGAAAATATTATAAACCGCAGTTTTCACACATTCATTAAAAAATGCACAGAGTGTTTATTGTTCATTGAATTCAGTGTTACTTTGCTATTTCGTTTGTATGGTCAGAAAATTTAGTCAAAATTATTAAATTTCCAAAAAATGTATACATTACGAAAATTGTTATTAAAATTATTATTAATGCCAACCGTGGTTAATAAACTAACCACCTCATTCTACAAAAACCCTTGGAAATGGGGTGATTTCTTCATGTTTTGATTTAGTTTTTCTTATTTTTTATAATAAACTAACCTTGATTAAAGTAAGAATCCAACTGTGTTGATTTTAATTTTAAACAGATATAACACTTTTCACAAAGATTACGAAATGGAGACAGTAATGATAAATTTAGAAAAAAATTGTGTTGACAAAAATCTATAAACTTTCTTAAAAAATAATATTTTTACTATGATATTGTTACGAAATTGTACTTGATTCAAATATAACGATTTTAAGGGCTGATTTAAAAGTAGCATAATGTTTTCAAATAACAGTGCTGTAATAGCAAATTGTAACATATCTGTGGGCATTATTAAATAAAAGCTTTCAGTTGACCATTGATCGTAAGTTGGCAACGCTGTTTGAATTCGAATATTCAGTTAAAGAACATTGTAGAAAGTATACCACAGATGGCGTATGTATTAGTAAGATCTAGAATATTCGAACTTTGACAGTTAAAGAGCAATCTAGAGTGCAGATGGCAGTGTTATAAATAGTGGCAGAGGTTGCAGTCTTTAGTCAGTTTATCAGAGACGCTTTTCGAATAAACATCAACTGAGTGCCTTAAAGTGTGTTGTGTTTTTCAAGTAAACTCGTGTACATTATAAATTGTGTCTGTATTTCTGCGAATTTACAAACGTGTTTAAAAAAGACATTGAGTGACTATTTAATTCTGTTGTTCAAAATTGTATTTTGAATATATCGCTTGAATATTAAATGCTTAAAGATTTGCCTGGTAACAAAATTACTATTTATTTCTATGATGTATTTAATAAAATATTATGCTTTAATGTTTCTTTGGAGGAACAAAGTTGGTTTATCGGCACGCGTGCAAGGCATTTCCTTAAATACATACATATAATTAAAATATACTTAGCTGTTTTGGAAATATAATCTTTTCAAAACAATTCTCTAACTTGCTGTTCCGTTTCAAGTTACAAAATTAAGTTGAGAAATCTGTAGATAAACACAGTTAATGCCACGAATTTGCTTTATTAAAAGTCTTAAAAAGACATTTAATTTTTTAAAATGTTTTTAAAAAATACTATTGATTTTGTAATCATAATATTCTATGATGAGGGTGTTTAAACTGGTAATTTAATCCAATTTCTATACCTTTATATTCAATTTCATATTGAAATTGAACAAGTAAGAGTGCTATATTCGGCTGTGCCGAATCTTATATACCCTTCACCAAATTATACTTCAAAATTTTAAATATTTTTAGGTAAACAAAATTTAATTTTTTTTCCAGTTGTTTTTTGAATTTTTTGAAAAAAAAAATTTTTCGATTTTTATTTTAAATTTAATTATTTTTTTTTTTTAAATTTAAAAATTTTTTTTTTTAAATTTTAAAATTTTTTTTTTTTAAATTTAAAAAAATTTTTTTTTTGTTTTTTAAATTTTTTTTTTTTTTAAAAAAAAAATTCGGGTTCAAAATTTTTTTTCCCGATTTTGACCCATTGTAGGTCCAACTTACTATGGTCTTATATACGTCGTTGCAAATGTCTTTGAAATATCTATCATTAGATATCCATATTGTCTATATTAATGTCTTAGTAATCCAGATATAGGTAAAAAATAGGTCAAAAATAGAGGTTGTCTTGGTTTTTTCCTCATATCTCAGCCATTTGTGGACCGATTTTGCTGATTTTAAATAGCAAAATTCTCGAAAGCATGTCTGACCGAATTATTGAAGATTTGGATCCCGAAGATATCTGGGGTCTTCAGAAAACTGATTTCAACAGACAGACAGACAGACAGACGGACAGACAGACAGACAGACAGACAGACAGACGGACATGGCTTAATCGACTCCGCTATCTATAAGGATCCAGAATATATATACTTTATAGGGTCGGAAATGAAAAATGTAGAAATTACAAACGGAATGACAAACTTATATATACCCTTCTCACGAAGCTGAAGGGTATAAAAACCTAAGATCCAAATTTGGAAACTATTTTTTTTTTTTTTGTTCATAGAATGTGCAATATATGGTTGTGACAGAATCTAAAAGGCCTAACTCCACAAAATAAAAATTTAAGTAAATTAGTGATGTTTGAAAAATTGCTTTCCAAAATTTATGAAAATGATAAAACGCAAAAAATGGTTGTAGTCACTCCTCATAAAAGAAATTAAATAATAGAAAAACAAAATAATTTCTAAAGAGTTCACAACTAATTATATAGTAATATAAGAAAATTGAGCAATTTTCGAAAAGTGGAGTTAGGCCTTTTAGCTTTTGACACATCTATAAGTGAATATTTTCAATGCAAATGATATGTTTAGGGAAAATTTAGAACAAACAGTCGATGACAATAGTATCTAACTCATAACCACGAGACTGTAGACTGGATACTGCATTGAAAATAAAAGTTTTAAATCCAAAATAGTTGAACCTGTTGAAGCAAGAAGTTTATTACTAAGTGGCGACTTAGTCATTTTATAAAAAAATATTTTCCTTATTATTCAACAATTTCTTGTTTTTCATAAGTTCATTGGCATATATAGGGGGTGGTGGGGTGCGAAAAACCACCCCAGACTCGCATCTGCCTACCCCAGATAGAAATTTGGAAAGTCGCAGAAAGATTTTTTTGGATTGTAGATTGTTCCGTTATGAGATTCCTGTGTCCTAGAACATTAATCATGGGATTTTTGGAACCCAAAAAGTTAAAAAATATTCGAATGACAATCGTACAACGGAGCACATGTAATGTTTGGTTTTTACAAGCTAAAATAAAGGATTCAAATCCGCAAGCTATTTTGGTTCATTGTTTATCCGACAGGCTAAACTTAGTTATTGTGGATTCGTGTTCACACATATCATCAGTGCAAACATTTAGACCCCTTTCACACTAGGCAATTTAGTTGCGCAAGTCTCTTGTGTTTGTAGATGCCAGAGGTAATGTCGGGTTAAGGAGAAGAAAATTTTGCATGCTGTTTTGTTGTTGGTCCTTAGCATAGCGACTTTATGCATTCACTTTTCGAAACCAGAAAATAATAATGATTCAAAAAGCCTAAGCCAAGCTCTTCAAATTAAACAGTATAAAATAAACAGCCTTTGCACAACTAGATGGAGTTGTAGATATGAACATTGTAAGTCAGTAAATAAAAATTACGCTGTAATTAAAAGTGTTATTGAAGTTTTTTATATAGAATCAACATTAGGTAAAAGCTAAAATCAGGATTTGATGGATTCTATTCCTTCAGTTGATTATTGGAAGTTAAATATATAAAAATATTTTATAAAATAAATTGGCAGTTTTAAATATTAAAAATTAAGTAGTTATGTTAGCAAACTGAATTCTTGTGATATTTTAGTTTAGTTTTAATAAAAAATTATTTTTTTTATAAAAAAATTGTTTATTTTTACTATTTGGAAGGACACTTGCCCACCCCAGAATAATAGTCTAGCTACGCTTATGCATAAGTTTCTAATTTAAGAAGGATGTAAACAAATATGTATTACTAGCTGAGCCGGTGTGTTTCGCCACCCCAAGTAGAAGAAAGAAATAGTACTATTAAGTCTCCCTTTGTGAAACTAATTGTAAAGGCCTAATTTCATATTTCTGGGTCTATTATTATAGAAAATGCAAAAGAAACTTACCACTAAAGTCACCTTTTTTTAATAGAAATTCATTCAGAATCATGTCTGCCTAATTTTAAATTTTTAGGTTTATTATTATAAAATATTCAAAAAGTACCATTGCAATTAAGAAATAGTACCATTGATAATCACTTTTGAATTCGCACTCACTAAACCATAACCCGTCAAGTTTAAATTTTAAATTTGTATAGCCTTTCTATTATATAACAATTAATATTTAAAAATTATCACAAAACCGAAAAAAAACGAAACCACGGTTTTGAAATTCTTCGGTTTTTTGGAATCTCTAGGTCCATAGAATAAACACATAGAACGGAAGGAGAGAGTAATATATATGGAAAAATTACTCACATACGGGTGATACAATAACAAAATACATGCAATACATTCTCATGAATTAGGTTTTTGACAACAGACTTAAGTTTTTGGCTCTCAGTTACCTATCTAGTTGTTGTCTATGTCTAGGTCCGTTATTATAGTAAATTCAAAAAAGTACCTATGAGAACAAAGAAAAAGTACCAAGAAGTATGGCCTTGAATTTTCACTCACTTGGGACCATAGACGCCTAATTTCATATTTCTATGTCCATTATTGCAGAAAATTCAAAAGGTACCATTAGAATATATAGAAATTACCAAAAAGCACCCACTTGTGGTTTCCCACTCACTACCATATAAGCTTAATTTCATGGTTTTAGGTTAATTGGTGAAGAAATTACAAAAAGTACCATTCGAATAAAGAAAAAGTACAAAAAAGTCTATCCCTAGAATTCTCACTCACTTAGGATCATATACGCTTAATTTCATATTTTTATGTCCATTATTACAGAAAATACAAAAAGTACCATTAAAATATAGAAAACGTAGAAAAAAGAAGTCACTTTATTTCATGTTTTTAGGTTCACTGGTGAAGAAATTACAAAATGTACAACTAGATTAAAGAAAAAGTACCAAAAAGTCTTCCCCTAGAATTCTCACTCACTTAGGACCATATATGCTTAATTTCATGTTTCTAAGTCTATAGAAAATCAAAAAGTACCATTAGAAGAATAAAAAATTACATATAGTTCTCACATTTTGGTACCTAAATATGATCCCCTATTCCTAATACTAACTTCACTCAGATACATATCAACTAACTTTAATGTCGATAAGTGAAATAATTTAAAATATTAAAAAAGTACCATTAGGAGAAAAGTACCAATTTCCCTTTTCCTCCTTTAACACCCCTGAAGTTTGAAATTTAAAAATATTCCATTTTGCCAGAATTGTTTATGCTACAGACATGTTTGTCAAACGATTAAAATCTGTGTTGATGTGCCCAAGAAAAAATATGTTTTAAAAAAAGTGCCAAACTGTTTACCCGGATTTGGCCCAATATACGCCTTGGCAGTCGAGTTCCAAATAACACCCAGTTAGTTTATTTTTGTTTGAATCCAAGAATCAATGTTAAAAAAATTATCAAAATTGGCTTAATAATTTCAAATAAAATGTATTTTCCCGATTTTATTCCCTTTCTGGTACCTTTTCTATCACCATTGCGGTGGTAAAATTTTATTTAAATAAATTTCTGTATCGTGTATCGTATGTCTATGTCAAATTTATGGAAAAGTACCAAAAATAAACACAATTTTTATCCCTTAAGGGTTGGAAGCAACTTCAAAAGGGAATTAAGAAAAAAATCATGTTGCGTTTATACGATGAATTTTGGTTGCAGCCAGGGTTGATTTTTATTGTTTAATCGGTTAATCATCTTTGTTAAACTTCACAATCAGAAGAAAATAAATTAGTATAAAGAGAAATCTGAAAAAAAGACTCGAAAAACACAAATCGAGTCTATTTGTTTACCCCCCAAGTTTCTCTACACCAGCTCGCCTACAAAAAAAAGAGACGTCAAAAACGCAACGCGTAAAAATCATCATGTAAACGCAGTGTTATGAGTAATTTTTGTAGATCTACTTATTTTATTTAAATCTCTTAACATCAAAACAGCATTAGTTTCAAAGATGATGATTTAATTTTATTAACATTATTCTTGTTCTCAAACCAAAAGTAAGCATGAAGCTAAATCTTGATAAAGACAAATAATTTAATAAAAATAAATGTACTTAAATATTAGTAAATATTATTTTGAATTTGTTTGGGAATATACACATGAAATGTCTGTTTCCCTATATAAAATAATAAATAAACCACCACAACTAATGTTAAAGTTAAACATTTATGTTCATGAATTTATTAACACAAAATGACTTAAATATGCCGCTGATAGAAATATTATCTTTATTTGCTTAATTTGCAAACATATTTACATATCTTGTTTATTTTTCAGCTGGTTCTGCTTAATTCGTAATAATTAATATCAATCATACGTCACGTAGATTGCTCATTAATGAATTTGCTTTAAATTATATAATTTTGTTATAGAATTGAATACTATGAGAATTATAATTCATTAATACGGTGTAATAGAGCGGGTCACTAAGTCCGTGAATTTTCCGCCTCTTAACAGAAAGGGCAACACTGTTACTGACAAAAGGCATCTGTGAGTTCACTCCTGTCAAAATTTTAACAAGCTGCGTCATTTAGTTTGTGCTTGATAGCTATTGATAGCAGAATACAGCGTGACTTGATGATAAAATGGAAAAAAGTGAATTTCGTGTGCTCATTTAGCATTTCGTGTGCTCATAGCGGGAAAAAACCATCACTCAAACCAAGACTAAGCTTGATAAATACTATGGGAACTCTATACCATCAATTTCTATGGTAAAAATGTGGTTAACTGAATTTCGCTATGGTTGTACAAGCACTGATAATGCCGATCGTTCTACACGCCCATTTGAGGACTCTACACCCGAAAAAGTACTAGAGATTGTGGAAGCCATAGGCATCTCACATGGCTCAATGGTTTTAATTTTAAATTATCACTTGGGTATGAGAAAGCTATCCGCAAAATGGGTGTCGCGTTTGCTCACAAACGACCGCAAAACGCAATTGTTTGACAACTTCGCAGTAGTGTTTGGCGATGATTAGCCGCAATATGGACGAGTTTATGCGCAGTTTCATATCCGTGGATGAAACTTGGAGACACCAGAGACCAAACAGCAGTCAAAATAATGAGTTTCTAGGGGTCAACCTGCGTCATATAAGGTCAAGATAGGTTTGCCAGCCAATAAAGTCATGGCAACTGTTTTGGGGATGTACGTGATATAATCCACATTGAATACCTTCAACTAATTGAGTCGATTTAATGAGGATTTGAAAAAATTACAGCATTTGGTCAAGAAAAAAATTATTTTTCACCAAAGCAATGCAAGGGTGCACACATGTGCCATGAATTAGGCTACGAATTGCACCCTCATCCACCCTATTCTCGAGATTTAGCCCCAAGTGACTATTTCTTAATTCCAAACCTGAAGAAATGACTCGGCGGAAAGAGATTTTACTCCAGCCAGGAAATAAACTCATAAACAAATATCTATTTTGAAATCGATAAATCTTTTTATTTGACTTCAAAATAAACTTGAATTTTTTTTCAAGAATCCTCATGATTTAGAGATTATTTTAAGAGCTATCAAACATTTTCAAACATATGATCGAATTTTCGAACATAATATTGCATTTTTATAAGGATGTTTCAAACATAACTACGAATATTCGGATTTAATTTCAAATTTCCAAACCCACTACATTACTGTATTGTCATCAGGTATTTACACGGATGCCAAATTTCAGCCACTCGTCCTGCGAAAACTGATTCAAAATTACAAATAGACGCACATTTCAAGTTAAATAAAAGCTAATAAAAAGCTTTCAAAACCTTTTCCTACTCATATGTATATATATTCAAATAATTTAAAATATTTTTCAATAAAAAATAAAAATAAATTTCTAAAAATTATAAAAACAAAAATTTCATAAAGTTGCAAAATAAATAGCTAATTAAAAAATAATAAAACAAAGTTTAAAATCCTGTTTGATATTGGTTTTGTGGTACGAAATTTTTAATACTAGTCGATTTTATGGATTTAAAATAGACTTTTCGGCTTTTGTGGTTAGGCTGCATGTGTTTATGTAGATTTTTTATAACTTGTTACAATTATTATATAAGTTATAAATAATGAATCTTATTTATAAGAAGAGCGAAGAGCGTGTGTTGCGTAAAGATCTACGGGTTTTGGGAACAAATTCCCTAATTTCAGCAGAGCACATACCATTGTAGTATCGGTAGAACAGTGAAACACAACCCACATTGAGACGATGTTCCAGTGAGTCAATAGAGCTGGATACCCTACTGTCACCGATAAGCATCTTCGCCCTGTCCTGTACGCGGTCGAGTAACTCCAAAATAGACTTCGATAGAAAATAGACATCAGTTTTGGATGAAACCAAGTGAGCTGCTTGATGAGTGGCTACCATGAAACTTAACTTTTAACAAAAACAGTGAGAACAATTCTTGTGTTCATGAACAATCAAACAAACAATAATTCCAAAAAAAAACTTTAAATACAGTTACATTTTCTTATGTTTTCTTTTTTAAAAAATCGTAATAAGTAAATATAAGCTGACAACATGTCATCAATGATGTATGAATTACACAAACCTTAACAAATGTTCCATATACGGATGTTTAGAAGCTAACTTAAGGTTAGCTAACAAAAGTACACTTGCTATTAGAATTGTGTTTTTATAAAAAATAATTATGAAATACTTACAATTCGCTTATATTCAAAAATTCCTTTATCTATCGATAAAAATTGTGTTTCAATTAATATTAGTGTTAGAATATTTTTATTAACTTTACTGTGTATTATATACAATACACAGAATATCTTGAGTTTTCTTTCATTGAAATAATCGATATGTTATCCTTTAACTCCACCTTAGAATTTAAATTTTTATGTCATAACGTTACACAAATTTACTTGAGATTACAGAATATCATTTCGAGCATTTAATGGTTTGAGTGTTGAAGGTTCGTGACACATTTTACCACATCTTTATGAGTGTAACAATTTATGTCATTTATATATGAGATAAATCAGTCAGATTATGAAACGCATGTGGAAATGATAAGTGAATAACAGCGGGATGATGGAGCATAAGTTGATATTACTAATATTAAGGATATTCATTTCACCATACTTTACAAGGATAGAATGTAACTTATGAACAAACACAACGCATCAAACATACATAATATATATTGTTGTTGTTTTTGTGGACAGGTTCTCAAGAATTAAATATTATTACGTTTTTACCTTTTAAAAACAGTGGTTTATTTCCTTTAAATAAACCGTATTCTTTTGACTGCAAATAAAAGCAGTTTAGTAGTTTAAAAATTGTAACAACTTTTTTTTATTAAAATTTACGCAACAATTTAAATAGTCACACGGCGCCCATGTGCCAATCATGAATTATCAATCTCACGGACAAAACTAGAATGTTCTATTTCAAGAGCTTTAGAATCTTCAATGACAATGTTACCATACCTACAAACAATGTTAATAACTTCGTGTTATTTTTTATAAATAGAAGTTTCTAAAGATGAAAATGACGATAAACATTAAATTCATATTGATAGTAACATTTTGTAACAATATGGTGATGTGAATTCCTTCATTGCTTTTTACATTTTTTAAATGGAAGGCACAATTGCTGTAAAATATTAGTGCCTTTTATTTTCTACATTTAAAATTAGTAGACATTAACTCGAATATGAAATAAAAACAAGTAAGAGAGCTATATTCGGCTGTGCCGAATCTTATATAACCTTCACCAAATTATACTTCAAAATTTTTTTTTTAATTTCAAAAATTTTATTTTTCTTTAAATTTAAAAAAAAAATTTTGTTTTTTATTTTTTTTTTTTGGTAAAAAAAAATCGGGTTTAAAAATATTTTTTCCGATTTTGACCCATTGTAGGTCCAACTTACCATGGTATTATATACGTCGTTGCAAAGGTCTTTGAAATATCTATCATTAGATATCCATATTGTCTATATTAATGACAGATAGATGTCAAAAAAAGGTCAAAATTCGAGGTTGTCCTGGTTTTTTCCTCATATCTCAACCATTTGTAGACCGATTTTGCTGATTTTAAGTAGGAAACATCTCGAAAGCATGTCTGACAGAATTATTGAAGATTAGGATCCCGAAGATATATGGGGTCTTCAGAAAATTGATTTCAACAGACAGACGGACAGATGGACATGGCTTAATCGACTCCGCTATCTATAAGAATCCAGAATATATATACTTTATAGGGTCGGAAAATTATATTGTGGAAATTACAAACGGAATGACAAACTTATATATGCCATTCCCACGAAGGTGAAGGGTATAACAATTATATTTTTGACTTTTTTCTCAACTCTGTTACGACTTTTTATTACAGTTTGGATAAGCTTTAGGCCCCAATTATGTAAAAAGCAACGAAACTTTTTTTGTAATTTTTCAATTTGCATATTTTTTGTTTCTGTTTAAAAAATTTAATTTCATAAAACAGAACTAAAAATTCCCAAGCGCTTGAAATATCAAAATCAAAGGTTAAACATTTTTTTCATTTCAGTCAGGTACCGAAACTAACGGCTCCACTTTCAGTTCAATGGCAAATTTGCAGCCTCTAACATTTAAAAATGGATTTTTGTATTAGTTTTACAAAACCAGGCTATTAGTTGATAGAATAATGGCTTAATATATAGAAAAAACAATAAGGGCCTCATTTTGTAAAACGAAGAGTTCAGAAACGTAAGCAATTTGTATGAAGAATACTGGGAAAAGGGTTTGAAACTTGAATATTTTCTATAGAATTTTATTTTATCGTTTCTCATTTCGTTTTATAAAATGTGGTCCTAAATACTTTGTGATTAACACTTGAAATATTGCAATAGTAAATATTTTTTGAGCATAAAGAAATCACATATAGTTTTGTTTTCAATTAAAAATTTAATCAATTTGAAATTGCACTAAAATGAAAAACAAACTTTATGGTAACGAACGGCCTTAAGCTAAAAATGAAAATAAACAATTTATAAAAAACAGCTAACAGTTTCCTGGCATGAAAACACAAGTTTCAAATTTATTTTAGTTTTTGTTTGAAAATGTTTTTTCTACATTTTGGTTGAAGCCACATAATATATTTTCACTGTGTGTGTTGACAGCTATACATAGCATTTCATAAGTTTTAAAAGGAGTTACTTCCTTTAACTGAAAAATTCATTTTTTCAAAAATCATTAAAGCTTAAATTATAGTATGAACATGATTTTGTAGTTTATTTTTATCTTTCATAAATCCTTTTACAAGTGTTTGGTACTGGAAATTATTACACATTACTCAAATATGAGGAGCCGCAGAACAAAAGGTACTTTTTTGAAAATTTAAATATTTTGGGAAATTGATTTTTTCTTGAAGATTTCAATCCAAATATTATAAAAAACCAAAAAATCAATTTGTAAAAAAATTCGAAAAAGTACCTTTTGTTCTGCGGCTCCTCATATGTGGTGATATTTGCATATTCTTATTTATGTTAATATCAATATGTGCACTAGTCTCTGACAATGTCATTCGACTACGAACATAAAGTTGTTAAATGATGGAAAAAAATTTACAATTTGCTGCATTTGTCTAACCAAAATTGTAGAAATAAGGAATTTATCCTCTTAAATAAAAATATTTTTTGTTGCAAAAAAGAATTAATCCTTTTTAATGGAGGTATTTATTTTTGTTAAAATTATTGAGTAAAAAATTTTGTGAAAAAATCACCAAAAATATTACAGTATAAATCGAACAAAACTAGTTTAGTATAAAAACAAGTAAGAGAGCTATATGCGGCTGTGCCGAATCTTATATACCCTTCACCAAATTAACAAAATTTATTTTTTTTGCAGTTTTTTTCATTTTTTGGATAAAAAAATTTTTCGAATTGTTTTTTTTTTAAATTATTTTTTTTTAATTTTTTAAATTTAAAATTTTTTAATTCTAACATTTTTTAATTTTTTTGTTTTGGTGAAAAAAAAAATTCGGATTAAAAAATATTTTTTCAGATTTTGACCCATTTTAGGTCTTTGAAATATCTATCATTAGATATCCATATTGTCTATATTAATGACTTAGTAATCCAGATATAGGTCCTAAATAGGTCTAAAATCGTGGTTGTCCTGGTTTTTTCCTGGTTTTAAATAGCAAACTTCTCGAAAGCATGTCTAACAGAATTATTGAAGATTTGGATCCCGACGATATCAGGGGTCTTCAGAAAATTGATTTCAACAGATGGACAGACAGACGGACATGACTTAATCGACTCCGCTATCTATAAGGATCCAGAATATATATACTTTATAGGGTCGGTAGGTACTTATGTACCCTTCTCACGAAGGTGGAAGGTATAACAAGTAACAAATAATTTTGATGTAAAAAAATTTTGGTTAAAAAAATGTTGGTGAAAAAATGAGGTATTCGTGTTTTTTTTGCTATCTCTATCTCAGCCATTTGAGGACCAATTTTCTTTATTTTTAAATAGCAATCTAAATAAGACTATGGCGGATAAATTGATGTATCAATCATGTATGTAAGTTAATTGTTGGCTTTGGAAACTTGATTTCAACATACAGATGCTATCAATAACGATCCGGAATATATATCATCAATTCCAGAATATATCAACCAAAAATTTATAGAGGTTGTTTAAATTTTCGCAATATTTTTGCCTCACATACTTTATGGAGCCGTTTCCTGAAAAAGCGATTTTATTTCGCTTTTTCACCTCAAAAAAAACACAAATATATATAACTTTAAATTACTATATCTCTGGAAATACCTAATGGCTTTAGATTATTATAAAAAATAATTTGAATTATTTTATTGTCTATTTAATATTCTTTTTACAAAAACCCCATTCACATTATTCGAATAAAAATTAAATTTATCTGGAATTTAGTCCAAAGTCCAAACAAAAAATTCTGTAGCCCTGAGGAATTAAACTTTGTAAAGTTTTATAAGGATTCCTAAAATATTACGTTTTTTTGCTGGTATATTTTAATAAAAGAAAATACATTTCCAGTACAGTAAATGAATATTTCAAGCCTTAACGGCAAAAATATCTTAATCAACAATATATTCGATTTTAATTTTTTTATGGAAATCAGTAATTTAGGATATACATGTTGAACTTTACTAGGTGTAGAAAGTACAATTTAATAGCAAATTTAAACATACAAACAATCACAAAAAAGCTTCTCCTGTAATGCACTTAAGATATTTTCGCGGTTAGGGCTCGATTTGTTCTATGAATTTTTTAGTTAGATCTGACTCCTAAACAATCCTAAACAGAAAATATTTTTTTAAGTTCCAAGTTTAATGCAGATTTACACATTACCTATGTTTCTACTGTGAATTGCTGTAGAAATAAAAAATATTTATTTACAGAGTGTCGTGCTAAATCCCTTTTAGTAAGAAATTATTTTCTATGCAAAAAAATTTACTTGAAATTTAAATTTTCTAAGAAAATATTTTAATTTAATCCTTGAATAAACTAATTTAAAGATTGTGAATGCTTTTGTAAATGTTTATTTAAAAACAAAAGCTGATTTAACATAACAAACAAAACAAGTTTCTTATTGTACTTCAAATATATACACAGAATTAAACAATTCTTCCTTTTTACAATGAACCAACTCTTTCTACTCCAGCACAGATATAAAACATTTGTCTGTGTCATTTGTTTAAACAAAGAGTGAACATATAAATTTAAAACAATAAATGTCTTATTTTAATGTAGGGGTAGAAGTGGCTGTAGTAATGTCAGTCTATTGTATAGAATCACTTATTTCATGAGTCACATGCACAAATAGACACAGTCACAACTTGAATAATAAGTATGTTAGATGAAGAATATACTAAATACCAAATATACAAAACAGTACCCTAAAAAAAATTATATTTTTTATACCCTCCACCACCCAAAAGTGCTGAATGGTGCACAGTGGGGCGGAATCAAATTTTTTTGGAAATAAATCTACCATTTCTAAACGGCTGATCCGATCGGGATAAAATTTAACGTGGGCGTAGCCAAGGAGTATTCGAGTTTAAGATATTAAAATGTGTTATAAAATTCATCCAGGGGCGCCACTATGGGGGCTCAAAATAGGGTACCTTCGACATTTTGGGATATTTTTTAATCTAATTGAAATATTGACTTGAAATTTTTTTTGTAAGGCTAAAAATTAACTTATCTAAACAAAAAATATAACTGGGAATAAATGTGGATCAAATTGTTCCTAATATTTGCAATCCTATTAAAATTTTGATATAAATTTAAGTTTTAGAAACTCAATGAATATGTAATATGTAATAAATTCTTTATTTATTAACGAAACTCAATGAAACTTTCAACGTTTTTTAAGTTCATCATTCTAAATAACAAGGTGTAAAAAAACTTGTCAAAAGGTCAAAGGGAATCCCGCAATTACATTGGAGCAAAAATTCAAAAATGGTATTTTTTACAATTTTGCCTATAGAGTCCACATTTAATTCAAGGCTGGGAAAATACTTTGGCAATAAATAGGGAACACATCAAGGTTTCCAAAGCAGCTTTTTGTTTTCTGATCCCAGCTTTGGGATTTTAGAACATGTGACCCAGAACATGTGACAGAAAAACATAAAATTGTTATATGTTATTAAAGAAAATTTTTTTTTAATAAAATAGACTTAAGTCACCTTTTCGCAAAAAACAGCAAAAATCTACTATTTTTTTAATATTTAAATTGAAAATCGTTTATTTTTGAATCCATAATAGATACCTAACTAACAAAACAAATTTGAGTCCATTCGGTCCTAAATTACGCCCTATATTTTTCAAATAGCGGGCCAAGGTATGGCCAAATTTTAAAATTCCAATTTTTAAATGCCTATAACTCGAAAAATAGAAGAGATAAATAGCACACGCAAGCATGTTTTTCAAGAACTAGCCGAGCGCTTTTCAATTAAATATATTTGAATATTTGAAATCGGATGGGAAACATAAAAATTGCACGTGTTTAAAAATTGTACATGTCGAAGGTATCCTACTTTGAGCCCCCATATCGACTCCCCTGGAGCATTTGTATGGCCCATTTTAATAGCTTAAACTCCAATGCTCCATGGCTACACCCTCGTAATTTTAAAAAAAATTAAATTTCGATGTTCTAAAGACACTCTTCTGTGATACTCCAAGTATAATCTGCCGTCATATGTTCATTCCAACGAACTTAAATCACATTTAAATCTTGATGGAAACGTTTCACTTGTTCTTCACTAAAAGATCCAAACTATCTTGAAAGACATGGTACATTTTTATATAATGCCTTCACATAATTCTACATTAATCGTTGAATGAGCAATGGGCACAGCTGCATGATTATTATCAATATTTAGTAAAACAACCTTAAAACTTCGCTTTGAGCTGTCCATAAACAATCTTCGTTTATCAGCTTTATAGCATGAGAGCCCCATTTTCGTTCAAAGGCCACCAATGTCATTACAAAGGATGACATCATTGGAAGAAATTCATTTTTACGTCCGCGATAAAATTAGACTTGTCTACCTTGAGTTAAAAAGTCTTTCTTTGTGATTTCTTTTTCTCTCGAATCAAATCATTTAAGACATCTTGTGAAAAAAGACGTTAACAAAAATTCCCTCCCCACCTGTGTCACACAAATCGGATAGAATTTTTAGGAGATGGTACATCGTCTATATACCAGACTGGAGTCCTTTTAACAGACGGTAAATCATAATATGGGCAATTCCATATCATTATATGTGACATTTGTACGCCTATAGAATGGAATAGATTTTGCAAAAATAAGAGTATCTGAAAAATAATTTGATCTTTATGTTCCATTCAAAGGGTACTATTTTTTAAAATAATAAAAAGTTCTTTCGAAATATTGTTTTCAAAAATATTAAGCGAAATAAGGGTATATCGTACGTGACATAAAACGGAACTCATTTTGAGGTACATTTAGAAATATGCGAAAATATTCGAATCGTGAGAGGCGTTATATTTTCTTTTAATTTCTTACACTAAACGAAATATTTTTTCTTTACAATCCGTCATATTTAAATTAAAACAATCTCTGGATGATTTTATAATAAATAAAATTTAATCGTACGTGACATACCGTACGTGACATATTTTTCTCTTATAATAAAACAATATATATTCTGTAAATATATGTATACAAAAACTAAAAAAGTGAATAGAAAACATAGATTCGGTTTCAATAAACAATTTGACAATAGCAAAAAAAACAATCAGAGTCAAATTCATTTCATACTACAAGCTAATTGGGAGCCTAGTTTTCAGATTAAACTATTAATTTTGTCTTTAAAATGTTGTAATATGATCTAAATACTTTCACATAGTAACATTTTATTATTTTCTTCTATTCAAATGAACTTGAAATAAAGTTTCAAGGGTTTTTGTGTTTTCAGTCGTGGTAGCGATTCTCGTGGAATTGCCCATATGTCATTTTCCTTTTACACATCTATATATCTAAAAGAGTAACGTTACTGACTGACTGACTAATTCATCATACCACAGCCCAAACGACTGAAGCTAGAATCATGAAATTTTAACTTTTGGAAATTCGAACGTTTAGGGGTTAAAAAGGGTTAAAACGGGTAAATTCGGTAACCTTATATCTTCAAATCTAATAAAGATAAAAAATTAGAATTACATGATACTCCATTTAAAAAAATAAGCTGACAGGTATTTCGTACTTTTTGGAAATTCGAAACTTTTAACGGAGAAAACGGGTAAAAACCATATTTTGGTACTTTTTGGCACGCTATGTATCTTTTAAACCAATAAACATAGAAACAAAATTTGAATCGTATTCTTTAATTAACAAAAAATAAAAAATATAAGTTTGGTACTTTTTTAAAATTCAGACCGTTAAGTGATAAAAATTGTGTTTATTTTTGGTACTTTTTCATAAAATATATTTTTTCTATAATTTGACATAGACATATCAATATTTTATTATGAGCTCTAATGGTACTTTTTTGAATTGTCTGTAATAATGGACATAGAAATATTAAATTAAGCGTATATGGTCCTAAGTGAGTGAAAATTCTAGCGTATACTTCATGGTACTTTTTTGAATTTTTTATAACAATTGACTTAGAAACATAAAATTAAGAATATATTGTCCTAATTGAGTGAGAATTCTAGGGGGAGACTTTAGCATTTATAGAGCTCAGTGATTAAAAGGTTGACTTTTTTTTAAAAAAAATGTATGGTATTTTTTTTTATTCTAATGGTAGTACTTTATTATACTTTTTCCTTATTCTAATGATAATTTCTGAATTTTCTATAGCAATATATGGTCCTAGAAACATGAAATTAAGCTTTATGATCATGAGTGAGAATTCAAGGGGGAGACTTTTGCTACATTTTCTTTATTAAAAACATAGACCTAAGCGAAAGGAAATCTACAAGTGGGGACTTTATTGTAATTTTTCATTATTCTAATGGTACTTTTTGAATAGTCTATAATAAATAACACTCTGCTAAAAAATTACACTTTTTGTCAGAACTTGAAAAGCGACTTAATGGGGGTTGTAGGCCTAGATTTTTAAACACCCTCAAAATTTTGAGATATTTTGAAAAATCTGTTTTAGGGTAGGTCGTAGTACTTTAGTACCTCTAACTCACACATTTTTAGATAGGCAAAGAATTAAGCTTTCATAGAATGTATGCATAAAATGTATACCGAAAAAATTGCGTAAATTTTTATAAAAAGTTTCGCTTTATTTTTTATTTTTTTTAATAATTTTTCAAATTCAACAATAGTTATTTTAATTTTTTTCTATAAAAACCTATTCTTTTTTGCACAGTGTTTTAAAGACAACTTTATATGGGAAAAAATAAGATATTACTTGTTAAAATCGGTTTTTATTTGCAAAAGTTATTAAACTTTTTTGAAAAAAGTTCGAAAAAATTAAAAATTTTACAATTATTTTTTTTTCGACAGTTTTTTGTTTTTTCTTTTACTCATATGCGCTGGGGGAGAAAATACTAAAAATGGTGTGAATTAAAAGTTGAATAACTTACAATTTTAATCCGATTTGAATAATTAAAACAATGTTTTTTTAAGAACTAAATTTCCTATGTATGTTTGTATAAAGTTTTATAAACTTTCATATCAAAATAAGCAATGAAAAGCGAATAAAATCAAAAAAGTTGATAAATTTGGTTTTTCTTTTAGACATTCTTAAGAAAAACAACTTACAAATATGTATATCAAAAAATGTACGCCATTTTAAAGCGTAATCAGTTTTGTTTCCAAACCCGTTAACTAATTTAAAGTCGGACAAAAGTTGACTGAGTTACAGATCGATAAGTTGACGAACATCACTGAAAACGTTTTTTTTCAGAATAACTTCTGAATTGGAGGGTGTTTTTGAAATTTTTTTTTAATGTACTCAGCAAGCTCGTAGCACCGTGTAATCGACCTAGCTAAATTCAAATAAATAGGAATCAGATGGAATGGAACGATTAAATATTTTGAAAATTATGTACAAACGTTATATTGTAATCAAATAATTTGATAAGTTAAGATGTTTTATGCTACACAAGTAGCAATTAATCACTAGACACTTTAACACAATGTTCAGAACTCAATCTTCATCTTAAAGTATTTGAAATACGTGTTTCTCACTGAGTCAGTTATTCTGTGTCGTAGGGTTGTATCGTTGTATGTCTTATTATACCCTTCAGCTTCGTGAGAAGGGTATATATAAGTTTGTCATTCCGTTTGTAATTTCTACATTTTTCATTTCCGACCCTATAAAGTATATAAGGAGTGAGATCGAAAAATTCTTAACACACGTTTTTCATTACATTTTTTAACCCAAGTATTATTTGAATTTTTTTTTTATCAAGTTACCTTTGAAAAACATGTCAGTTATTATGTGTAATGTCAATTATATTAATTTTTTTGTTAATCTGATTAAAATGAGTGACCATAAAAAAGTGCGTACTGAAATTATTAAATATTTTCAACAAAACCCAACTTGGTCTTACAAAAAGTTGGCCAAGCATACAAAGGTCTGCCGTCAAACTGTTTCCAATGTTATTAAACAGTACCGGGAGAACTTGTCAGTTGATAGAAAACCTGGTTCAGGTAGAAGGAATGGTCCACATGATGTTTCTAAACCCAAAAAAATAGAACGCATTTTCAAAAGAGCTCCCAACACATCCGGTAGGAAAGCAGCCCGGTTAGCTCAGTGCTCGGACTATTTGGTACGAAAAGTTAAAGCTAATGCAGGTTTAAAAACATACAAGGCTCAAAAAGTTCCTGACAGGAACGCTACTAAAAATTTAGAGGCCAAAAACAGAGCACGGAAATTGAAGTCAAGTTTTATAAAAAAATATTCTTGCTGCATAATGGATGACGAAACGTATGTTCTGGCAGATTTTTCGCAACTTCCAGGTCAAAAATTTTATGTTGCTGATGCTCGAGGGAATGTTGAAGAAAAGTTTAGGACCCAAAAGCAGACAAAATTTCCCAGAAAGTTCTTGGTATGGCAAGCAATATGCAGTTGCGGCAAAAGAAGCCACTCATTTGTTACAACGGGCTCTATAAATACCGAAATTTACATCAAGGAATGTTTACAAAAAAGGCTGCTTCCATTCATAAGACTTCATAATGTGTCCACTTATTTTTGGCCTGACTTGGCATCCTGTCACTATGGCAAACAAGCCCTTGAGTGGTACAAGAACAATAATGTGGTATTTGTACCAAGAGAGGCCAGTGGCCAGTGGAGAGATATTGGGCTCTTGTTAAAAGAGAATTGAAGAGTACAAAAAAGGTGTCCAAAAGTGTGGTAGATTTTAAACGGAGATGGACTACATGTTCGAGCAAAGTGACAGAAAGCACTATAAAAACGTTAATGGAAGGGTTTCCGAAAAAGGTTCAAAATTTCATCACTAGTGATTAAAACTATAAAAATAATTTTTTTTGTAAATTGTAATAATAATTTCAATCAAATAAAAAAAAAATTAAAGCTGTAAGTTTAGTGGTTTCTTTTTTATAAACATATATGTATGTTAAGAATTTTTCGATCTCACTCCTTATATTCTGGATCCTTATAGATAGCGGAGTCGATTAAGCCATGTCCGTCTGTCTGTCTGTCTGTTGAAATCAATTTTCTGAAGACCCCAGATATCTTCGGGATCCAAATCTTCAATAATTCTGTCAGACATGCTTTCGTGAAGTTTGCTATTTAAAATCAGCAAAATCGGTCCATAAATAACGGAGATATGAGCAAAAAACCGGGACAACCTCGATTTTTAACCTATTTTTGATCTATATCTGGATTACTAAGAGCTAGTTTCTTACTTGTCAGTTAAACTCAGCTTAACACGCTGTTATATTAATCCTGAAACATATTTTGCCGGAATTTAACCAATGATTGTGTTTCTCACTAATGGATTAATTTTGTTAGCATTGCCATACTTTTCAGTCAAATCACATGTTTATTCTTCAAATTTTTTCATATAAATATGGCAATACTATACATTTTATAAGAAAAAGCAACCGCGTTACATAACTTTTTTTGTAAATTTTAACTTTCTAAAAGAAAAAGCGACATAAAAGTATATAAAATGTATATTAAAAATTATATTGATGTTAATAAAGCAAATAAAAACAAAGAGCTGCTGTGCTGAATTGTTTATTTTATTTTCCATCTGTTTGTGCTTTGGCATTTTATACTTAGGTTTAACTCACCAATGATGCTCAGTTAAACCTAGATTATATAGCATATAAACAATAAGTGAGAAACACAATTTTTAGTTTAATTTAGGTTTAAGCGAAGAATGTAGATTATCTCTATCCCAGAAACTAGCTCTAAGTCATTAATATAGACAATATGGATATCTAATGATAGATATTTCAAAGGCCATTGTAACGATGTAGATAAGGCTATAGTAAGTTGGACCTACAATGGGTCAAAATCGGGAAAAATATTTTTTAACCCGAATTTTTTTTCATCAAAAAATTTTATTTTTGTCATAAATTTTTTTTCAAAAAAAAAAAAAATTAAAAAAATTTGGAAAAAAAATTAAAAAAAAAATTAAAAAAAAAAATTTGGAAAAACAATTAAAAAAAAATTAAATTTTGTTTACCTAAAAATATTTAAACAAATTTATTTTAAAGTATAATTTGGTGAAGGGTATATAAGATTCGGCACAGCCGAATATAGCTCTCTTACTTGTTTTTTTATTAATATTTTTTTTCGTTTCGAAAAATTTAGTTTAAAAAATATTTATGACAAACAACATTACAATGCAACATTACCGATTTAGAATTGGACAATAATATTTCAGAATAAAAAAAATGTGCAAACTAAAATAAAAACAAATATCTACTCTTGAAATAAAAATATATTTTAATTTAATTTCTATGTTTTTTTAAAAAATTTCTTGTCTTTTTGTCTACACCATTTCCAATTGAATTTTAGAATTTTCAAATTATATTTCAGAAATTTCTAATTGTATTTCAGAAATATCCATTTGTATTTCAGAATTTTTAATTTATACTTAAAAAGTTTCTAATTGTATTTCAGAAATTTCTATTTGTATTTCAGAAATTTCCTTTGGTATTGCTATTAGAATTTTCTGAAATACAAATGGAAATTTCTGAAATATAATTAGAAACTTTTTGTGGTAACCAACATGGTTTTTTATCTGGCTGAGTTTATGTGATGATGACTTGAACTGAAATTAATGACAGCTTATGCAAATGTTTTTGAAAATGAAAATGTGGATTTCATTTATGTAAGTAATGGTGTGTAAGACACAAATTGATTTAGTAGAGTGTTAAATATTTACAAGCACACAATATTTTTAGGTGATTAATTTAAAGAAAATTTATTCTCAAATTCATATTTATGCCACATTTGCAAGTGTTTCCAAATGTTTTTTTAATGAGTTGTTTCAAGTGTGGTTATATTTTAAGGACCTTTTTCTAATTCAATTTAGAGTGGTTAATGTACATTTCATTCAAGACATTTGCTATAAGAAATTAATTTCCAAATTTATGATAAGGTTAATTTAATATGACTTGTACATCTTTTAGATTTTCACATTAAATGACGCCTTTTATAATGTCCCAAGCATAAACTCTTTACAAACATAATTATCTATATTTATTTTCTGCATAGCTAATTGTATTATAAGGGCACTTTATGTTAAAAACAGCATGAGTGTGCTAGAATATAAATAAATTAATTTTATCAATTATCATATCTGTCACAAAATCAAGCATGAATCTAAGTCCTAATAAAGACAACTAATTAAGTTCAACTATAATTGGATTATAACAAAACTATACATTCGTTGGGGATTTTACATAAAGCATTATTAATATTGCAGATATATTGATTGCACTGTTATCTATGCTTCATTTGAAAAACTATTTATTTAACCCCTGTATTCAGTTTATTTGAATTATTTGCTCCACAAGAAATCATTTTAGGGTGCGAGTGTTTATTTATACAGATTAATTCGTAATAATACAATATTAATCATATGCCATGTAGATACCACATAAATGTTTTCAATAACTCACGTCAACAGCAAAAAAATGTTTGATGTAGATTTGAGGCCATAGAGCCCTTTGTAACAAATGTTTGGCTTCTGCATATTGCTTGCCATGCCAAGAACTGTTTGGGAAAATTTTCTGCTTTTGGGTCCTAAACATTTCTACAAAATTCCCTCGAGCATCAGCAACATAAAAATATTGACTCGGAAGCTGCGATATATTTTTCATACGTACGTTACGTCATCCATTTTTGTATAAAATTTGACTTGCTCTGTCTTTGACCTCTGAATTTTTAGCAGAGTACAATTTACTTGCACCTCATTCTGCAAACGGGCCAGTAGCTTAGAAGAAATAGATTTATTACCACCTTTTTAACGATCAATTCCACTGCGCCGGATTTGAACGGAAGGAGGAAACGGTTTAGCTTATTAAATAAACTAAAAAAAACGAAATTCTTCAATAAAATTGCCTTAGAAGTAAAAGAAAAAAATTTTTTAGCAAATTTTCGAAATGTTTATTGTCTTCCAGCTACGCTGTTAATTTTTTCGCATATTTTTGCAAAAAGAATTCGTAAAAATTTTATACATTTTTAAAAAGAAGACACAATTTCCTATACGCTGATATATGTATAATGGGCAATTCCATATCATCGTACGTGACATTTGTACGCCTATAGATTTTGCAAAAATAAGAGTATCTGAAAAATAATTTGATCTTTATGTTCCATTCAGAGGCTACTCTATTTTAAAATAATAAAAAGTTCTTTCGAAATATTGTTGTCCAAAATATTGAGCCAAATAAGGGTATATTGTACGTGACATACATAACACGTGTAGAAATATGCGAAAATATTCGAATCGTGAGAGGCGTTATGTTTTCTTTTAATTTCTTACACTAAACGAAATATTTTTCCTTTCCATCCGTCATATTTAAATAAAAACAATCTTTGGATGATTTCAAAATAAATAAAAATTTAATATCGTACGTGACATACCGTACGCGACAGATTTTACTCTTATAATAAAACAATATATATTCTGTTAATATATGTATACAAAAACTAAAGAAATTAATGAAAAATATACATTCGGTTTCAATAAACAATTTGACAATAGCAAAAAACAATCAGAGTTAAATTCATTTCATACTACATGCTAATTGGGAGCCTAGTTTTCGCCGCAATTTTAGCCTAAAATATACCTAAAACATTAAAAAATTAAATATAATCAGTTTAAACTATTAGTTTGTCTTTAAAATATTGCAATATGACATTTTATTATTTTCTTCTATTCATATCATCTTGAAAAAAAGTCTTCATTTGTTGCATAGTGTAATCATACGAGGATTTAGAGTAGATTTATAGTTGCCGATAATTCGAATTTTACCATTTTTCTTCGCTACAACTTGAGTGGTTGAAGCCCATTCTGAATATTCTACCCGTTTGTAGTAGCCCAACGCATTTTTTTTCAATTTCTTTGGCATATGCATCCCTCAGAGCTAGTGGTATTTCTCGGGCTTTGGCGAAGACTGGACCTGCATCTGCTTTAAGATGCACAGATATGGGTGGCCCTGACATCAGGCCTGCAGCTTCACCGAAAATGTCATCATATCTGGTGAGAAGTTGTTTAAGAAGTTTCTGTTTATGTTGAGTTAAATATGGGGTTGCAGTTGAAATAGAGTTAATGCTCGTGCATTCAGGTGCAGAAAACAGATCGGAAAATGTGATTTCATGAACAAAATGCGCTATCCACTCTCTTCCAAAAAGTGAATCGAAATCCTGTTCTACTACATACAGATTTAGCTTTCTTGAAGTATTACCAATATGAACGGTTACAGGCAAACAGCCAACATATGAAATTTTATGGCGACTGTAACTAGAAAATTGTCTATTCGTTTTCTGTAATGAGAAATGTTTTTTAATACTTCGAAGAATTTTCAAACTTGTGATACCACAGGCTGCTCCAGTGTCTAACTCCATATGAATAGGGCGTCCATCAATTTGAACCGCGTTGTTAAACTTACAATGTTTTCTTAAATGTTGGCCACCGCAACCATTACAAAGACTGTCTAAAGCACGGTTATCTAAAACTTGTGTTTTCTTTGGAATTTAGCGTTTAGCGAAGTTTAGTTTAGTTAAACTTCGGCGGAGAAAACCCCAGTTTATTTGTTACTTCATTTAAAGGCATTTTTTTGAATGGTTCACTTCTACTGACGTACATATTACGGGTAACTTCAAGAGACTGAGCGATTTCGTGTGCTGCTGCGAATGTATCTGGCTTTTTTCTAATGATCGCATTACACATTTCACGGGACTCCAACCCATAAAGAAGCTGTTCAATCAGCATTCTATAAAGGAATCTTTCGTATTCACAATTAACTGCAGCTTGCTTGAGTCGCAGAGCAAAACTTGCAATTGATTCGTCTTTTCACTGTGTAATTTGTCTAAATTTAATGCTTTCAGCAAACTTGTTTTTTGCCGCATCATAATGACTAATTAGAATCTTGTTTAACTCTTCATATGATAAATTTTCTGCTTGCACAGGACTCACTAAAATACGAAGGGCTTAATTCAATTCTGCATCCATATTGACTCTTGCGTATTGAGCTTGTAACTCTATTGGAACAGAGCTAAGTTATAGAGCCCAATCAAATCGCGTAAAATATTCGTTCACTGTTGTAGATTGTTATGAGTTATACTCATAAATTGTGAACACTGGATGCTTCTGAGCTGACGAATTCGATGTGTTAGCAGAAGCATCGGCAAATGCTTTCTGAATTGCATTGACAAACATTCCCGTAAGAGATTCCATAACATTCTGTGAAATAGACATCTTGAATCCCACTTCTGACACCAAATTATTGTGTATTCTTCTTTTATTGAATACAAAATACAACTACTAGTTTTATAAAGAAAACATATGAATTCAATTTTGACAAAAAAAGTAATATAAAATCAGATGTAAAAAATTATAATATAAAAAGTTAAAAATACAACAGTAAGGTGGCATTTACACTTTGATTTAAAGTCATGTCGTTTTTTTTGTGTTTCTTTTAAAACCCCTACGAAAATCCCCTTGCATTTATACGATGCCTTTTTTGTCAACCACGTTTGCCTTTTTTTGGCATATAATCGTATCAACAACCAATCAGAAAAGAGCTCAAAGCTGAATATCAAAAAAAGTCTTGAAAAACAGAAAACTTGCCTTTTGTTTAGACGTCACAATTTGTTAGTACAAAAAATAAAACATTTAGTCATGACTTAAAGTCATAATGTAAATGCCCCCTAACATACGAAAAAAGCTCAGAGAATCGGGAAAGGATTACATTAGCATAATTAATACCAAAATGCCAGCAAGAAAAATGAAACAAGCATGCCACAATTGTTTTCTAAAATGTACATATATTTTTTCTGAAGAAGATCGTATGAATTTGCACCAATCTTTTTGGAATATGTCTGATGACGAAAAAAACTACTTTTGTTTTTTCAGTCGTGGCAGCGATACTCGTGGAATTGCCCATATATATCTTTGCACCACTGAATTCAGCGTACTCGAATTAGTTTAACCCGCCTGGTGACCCGCTTTGACACTTTTTCAACTAGCACAGTGTAATTGTTGTGATTAACGACGTTTATATTAATTCAGCATGAGTGTAAAAGAAGATAAAATCGCTGTATTTAAATATAATTATTTACATCACACAAATTAATAGGCAATTAAATCTTGATAAACATATCTCATTAATTTTAAATGAACATTATTACACAGACAAAATAAAATTTCGTTTTCAAACACAAAATTTATAGAGTCAGGTAATAAGCATGAGCATCATTTGACTAAACAACATTTAATTCTGCAATTGTTATTCCAAATCACTGTTCATATATTTTTTCACTTAATAAGTAATAATAATACACAGGAAAAAATAAATCAGATTCACAACTAGTTCTAGAACGCAGTACTCGTTCTACAACATGTCTACACCGACTATATTATGTTCTTTCGAACAATAATTTGTTTTTGTTAATTTAATTTAAAAAAAAAAGTCAACAAAGTTTTTGATTTTGCAAAAAAATTAAAAAATTGCATATTTTGAGTTACAAAACATTTTTTTTGATAGATTTCAAACTCGCAAACCAGCGACCAAATAGGTCCTCAAGGAAAATATCTAAGCTTTACTTTAAGAAAAAAAAATAAAAGCCCATTTTGAAAAAAAGTCAAAAAATTTTTGATTTCGAAAAAAAAAATATTAAATTTTTTTATTTTTTTTAAATATTTTTTTTCGAAAGATTGAAGAAATAGCTATCTAAATTATTTGGGACACATTTTGCTAAGAACAATAGGTAATAAGTTACATGGATGAGAAAAATCACATGTTTGGCAAAAGGTCAAATTTTGACCCCCTCTAACTCCGAGAGTTCTTGACCGATCTTGTTCAAAATTGTGTCTGAATTACTATCCAATAGGTCTAACCTTGGTGCAAATTTCATCCCGATCGGAAGACATCGATTTTAAAAGTTGGTTCACTTGACGTGAAGTCCCCCATATATATAAAAGAGTAATGATACTGACTACTGACTGATTCACCACTGAAGCCAGAATCATGAAATTCCCAAAACGAAGGGATTTTTGGAAATTCGAAAGTTTAGTGGGTAAAAAGGGTAAATTCGGAAACCTTATAACATCAAAAGTTTCGTACTTTTTCGAAATTCGAACCTTTTAGGGGCGAAAACGGGTAAAAACTGTATTTTGGTACTTTCTTGGCACCCTATGTATCTTTTAAACCAATAAACATAGAAATAAATTTTAAAACGTATTTTTTACTTATCAAAAAATTGAAAACATAAGTTTGGTACTTTTTGGAAATTCGAACCCTTAAAGGATAAAAATTGTGTTTATTTTTGGTACTTTTTCATAAAATATTTTTTTCTATAATTTGACACAGACATACGAATATTTTATTTTGAGCTCCCACAACGATACAGAAATTTATTTGAATAAAATCTTCCACCGCAATGGGGATAAAAAGGTACCAAAAAGGGGATAAAATCGGGAAAATACATTTTATTTGAAATTATTAAACCAATTTTGATAATTTTTTTAACATTGGTTCCAGGATTCATACAAAAATTAACTAACAGGTTGTTATTTGGAACTCGAGTACCAAATCCGGGTAAACAGTTTGGTACATTTTTTTAAACATATTTTTTCTTGATCACATTAACACAGAATTTAATCGTTTGAAACATGTCTGTAGCATAAAAAATTTTGGCAAAATAGAATATTTTTAATTTCATACTTGAGGGGTGTTCAAAGAGGAAAAGGGAAATTGGTACATTTCTCCTAATTTTTTAATATTTTAAATTATTTCACTTATCGACATTAAAGTTAGCTGATATGTATCTGAGTGAAGTTAGTGTTAGGAATAGGGGATAATATTTAGGTACGAAAATGTGAGAATTTAACTATAGATACTTTTTTATTTTTATAATGGTACTTTTTGAATTTTCTATAACAATGGACTTAGAAACATGAAATTAATCGTATATGTTCTAAAGTGAGTGAGAATTCTAGGGGTAGACTTTTTTGGTACTTTTTCTTTATTTTTTTTTTTTCATAAGTATTTATTTAAAAAATTAGTTTAATACAATTCATTATAAGATGTCTCGCGCCACATGTGGCTTAAAGAGACAAGTTGGCAATATTAAATAGACTTTTAATACATGTTACATAAAAAAACCATTATTAATTATTTACAATTATTTAAAAATTTGTTTTTTAGTATTAGTAAAGAAGCATTTCTAAGTTTTGCAAAATATACCATTTTATGTTTTTCTTGAATGTTGATAAACGATTGCAGTCTTTCAAGTTACTTGGTAAATTGTTAAAGTTTACACTGCCGGCATAGTCTAATCTTTGTTTGGTAGTTTCCAATCTGCACCTAGGTATTCTAAGATTATAAATGTTTCTTGTATTAAATCTGTTTTGATTTCTATAAAATTTTACGGATCTATGTCCAATATTATGAAGTGATTTGTATGTATAGAACAATATATGTTTTAAATATATTCCATATATAGGTAATGTTGTTTTGCAATAATCCTTGAACAAAGAATATGTATTATGTCTTGAATTTAGATTATACACACATTTCAAAGCTTTATTTTGTACTGATTGTAAAGACTTTAATTCATTCGACTTTTTATAGGCATATGCTATAGCAAGGTACTCTAAACGACTATGAATTAAGGCATTGTAAATCAACATTTTTGTCTTGATGTTGAGTTTTCTTTTTAATTTAAATAGAACACCGACCGCCGATGCAACCTTAGTTTTCAGTGATTTAATATGTGAATCCCAAGTTAAATTACTTTTTAAAACTATACCCAAATATTTGATTTCATGCTCCTCACTTTTGACATTTCCATCGACATAAATGCTGAAATTATTATTAATGCTATGTGAATGTGGTCTAAAACGTATTAATTTCGTTTTATTTGCATTTATAACAAGCCCATTTATACGTGAAAATTCAAAAATTAAAGCAGAATCTCTCTCCATTTGTGTTTTTAAAGCTAAGTATGTCATGTTTGTAGGGATAAAATAGTGCGATGTCATCAGCAAACATTATAATTTTACCAGTAAGACCTAGATTGTTGATATCATTTAAATATATCATAAAAAGAAGAGGCCCAAGGACACTTCCTTGTGGAACACCACAATTTATAGGAAGAATTGAACTTCTTTCTCCACCAATTTCAACATATTGTCTCCTATTGGACAAAAAACTTCTAATAAGCTCCAGTTCATCTCCAAGAAAACCATAGTATTTTAGCTTATCAAGTAAAATTTTATGATCAACCAAATCGAATGCTTTGCTAAAATCATAAAATATACCTGCCACCCCACAAAAACCTTTATCTAAACCTTCACATATTGTATTAATTACATTGACCACAGCTTCGTCCGTCCCACTTCCCTTAACATATCCAAACTGATTTTTGCTTAACAAAGACTCATTCTCCAGAAACTCAAGGAACTGAGAATGAATTATTTTTTCGAAGATCTTATCTATAGTTGATAACAAAGCAATTGGTCTGTATTGTTCAACTTTTCTAGAATTGTGTGTCTTAGGTATGGGAATTATTTTATGCAATTTCAGAGCTTCGGGATAGATGGAAGTATTTAACATTGTGTTAAAAATTGTTAATATATGAGGTGATATTATATCACAACAGTTTGTAAGTATTTTCGAAGAAATATTGTCATGACCTGAGCTTTTAAACGTATTTAAAGCCATAATTACGCTTTGTATCTCATTTATGGTTATAGATTTAAAATGAAAACGTGTGTTACTCTGTCTTAGAGTCCTCAATAAATTGCATGAGTCATTAGAATAAGTTGTAATACCTTGTTTTAACAAATTAACCGAATTTACAAAGTATTCATTTAAAAGAGTACATTTCAATTTATTGTCATCTACACTTAAACCCCTGCTATCAACTATGCTGACCACTCTATCATTAGATCGACCTATAACATTATTTAAAAACCTCCAGCAACTCTTTGCATCACCCCCAAATCTTAATAAATTATTTTCATAATAGAAATTCATAGATTCCCTTGTAGCTCTTCTTATTACTTTACTAATTCTCTTTAATCTATCAGCTATACCTGTATCATTTCTTTTATTTCTTCTAAGTTTTAACAGTTTCTTTTTAATTTCCATTAAATTCCATAAATTATCATTTATCCATGGAGCCAGATCACATTTTATTAGTTTATTTGTCCTGATTTCTGAAGTGCCAGCGGTAACAGCATTGTTTATAATATTAATTAAGTTTGAAGCAATATCCGATGGAGAATCAACTTCATAAATATGTTCTATGTTTTGGTTCAAATATTGTTTAACATTTTCATAATTGCAGTGGTATTTTATTTTACTCGAAAATATTTTCTGATTTATTTGACATTTTAATTTGCAGCAAACTAGATTGTGGTCTGACAAATCACATTCTACAGAATCTATAGCAACTTTTTCATCCACGTTACTGAACACATGATCAATGCATGTGCCACTACTCGGTCTTGTAACCATCATATGACAAGATTTAAGTCCATAGCACTGAAATAAGTTAATGATCTCACAACCCTGTACAGTACTTAGTAAATCAATGTTTGAATCTCCTACTACAATGGATGAGTTACTTGCAAAATTACTTATTTTATTTTCCAAAATTTCCACAAAATCTCTCACGCTACATTTTTGAGAACGATAAAATGACATAAATTCAAAAGGCTTTCCATTTACTTTAAAATTGTTGAATGTTAACTGAATAATTTCTACATAACGATCACTTTCGCAACAATTTACTGCATATTGATATTCTTTACTTATGTAGATGGATGTTCCTCCATACCCATCTCCTCTGCAACAGTGTACAGAGTTGTAATGAGGTATTTTATACATTTGCGAACATTTTGCGTCAAACCAAGTTTCTTGAATTGCAAGAATATCAGGTAGTTTTGGTAGTTTTGCTAAAAAAGTTTTAAAATTATTAAATTTCTTAAGTGAAGAAATGCTTCTTAAATTAATTGAAAAAATGTTCATATAATTATAATTTATATTATTCAAAAATGTTTCAAAGGAAAAAATATTTGTAAAGTATTGATTTTGATTCATATAAAAAATATTTTTAAAATATATATAACATATTACAGCTTTATAAATTTATCAGTGCTGAACTGGTGACATAAAATTAGATTGACCTTCATCTTCGCTGCTCTCTACTTGGGATACAATACCACTGTTGACCGATCTGCGGATCCTCGGTTTACTGGAACTAGCTTCCAGCAAAAGGCTGTCCACGTCATTTTCATTCCTCAGTACACGGGGTCGGGATATCTCACTCTTTTTTACAAAAATTCGACCGTGGTTGGGAAAAACAAATTTGTAACCAACAGTTTTTAATGTTTTTGCATAATTTAGCAATGCCATGGTCTCTTTACTAAGCAAGTCATTTATAATTACTCTCTCTGTAGTTTCATTTTCTTTCAATTTCGATTTTGCAGCCATTAATTTATTTTTTGAAGATTTTTCATTAAATTTTACAACGATATTTTTATTTAGTGATTTTTTGCCTCGATTTTTTAAATAATAAGCATCTTCAATGTTGTCTGCTGTCAGTTCAACACCAATATCTTTAGATATATTAATAACAGCTTCAGCAGCAGAAATGTTTTCATCTGGTTTTAATCCCATTACAATGCAATGGTTTCTAACCCTTTCATCGTTTAAATATTTCATAGACATTTTTAAATTTGTTACTTCTTCTCGTAAATAAACATTTTCTTTTTTAACTTCATCCAATTTCTTTTTGTTATCAACCATTGTTTTCAAAACATCATCATACTGCTTCGATAAAAAAGTAATCGAATCTTTTATAGATGAAAGTTGATCCAGCTGATTTAACTTATTTTTGATAAATGTCAATTCTTCTTTAATTGTTCCATTCTCTGCTCCTTCGCATAAATGACATATGAACTCCTCACTCTCATTTTCGACCAATCGCTCGTATTGGCGCTTATCCAATTTAGAACACTGAGCATGGTATAGTTTATCACATTTATCGCATGCAATATTGTTTTCCTTTTCTTCATTTACTTCTAATTTGCATTGTGCACAAAATAATTTATTTATTTTCACACTTCTACGAGTTGAATTATTCATACTTCATTAAATATTGAGTTATTATTTTTAGATTGATTGTTAGACTGTTTATCAGTTATATTTTTTTAATAAATACTCAATTAAATATATTTTAAAAAATTATATGCAGAGAGCTCACAGAAAAAACACTTTGTTCAACAAGGGTTGCCAACTTATTGCTTATATTCAAATGGTACTTTTTGTAATTTCTTCACCAATGAACCTACAAACATCAAATAAAGGTTATATGGACCCGAGAGAGTGGGAAACCTAAAGTGGGGCTTTTTGGTACTTTTTTATTTCGTAAGGTACTTTTTGAATTTTCTGTAATACTGGACATAGAAATATGAAATTAGGCGTATATGGTCTCAAGTGAGTTAAAATTCAAGGGCATACTTCATTTAACTTTTTCTTTATTCTCATGGGTACTTTTTTGAATTTTCTATTATAATGGACCTAGAATTTCCAAAAAACGGTAGAATTTCAAAACCCCGGTTTTAGTTTTAAAAAATTTAAAACCGATCGGTTTCGGTTTTGTGCTAATTTATTAAATATTAAGTGTTATAGAAACAAAATTAGTTGGTAATATAGGAAATGATATACAAATTTAAAATTCAAACTTCACGGGTTATGGTTTAGTGAATGCGTATTCAAAAGTGATTATCAATGGTACTATTTCTTTATTGCAATGGTACTTTTTGAATATTTTATAATAATAAAACTAAAAATTTAAAATTAGGCAGACATGATTCTGAATGAATTTGAATTCACAAAAGGTGACTTTAGTAGCAACAAGTTCTGAAAATGTTTGTGGGTATCTATATACATTTTTTCATACAAAACATTATCAAATTAATATCACATTTTTATAGTTAGGCTTTTATATACTAGAGTAGCCTACAAATTAAAGATCATCTACATTTATTTTGGAAAATTATCTATTGTAACCTATTAGACATTGTAACGTATGAGTTTTTTTTCACTGCCGCTTAATTTATAATAATTGATATTAATTATACGCCACACTGGCTTTTCATTAATATTATTGCATGAATTAATTACAGTTTTTGGTTTATTTTAATCAAAATAGTGATGTTTACTTATCTGGAGAGTAAAAATGAGTTGATTAAAAACTTAATATTATTAAAGGAACAGCAAAACTAAGTTGTTAAATGTAAAATTAATAAATAAATATAATATAATGTGAACACATAACTGCACTTAGAGCTTTTTTTATGACGATTATAATAAAAAAATATTCCCCAAAAATTTAAAGCATAAAACCAAAAACAGTTTTAGTAATTCCACAAGTATTCCACGTTTATGTTTAAATTTAATACCCAGCTTTGTTTACTTACTTTGTTTAGTCATTGCCATAAATAGTTTTCACAATTTGAAATTATTTAGCTGGTTTTTCGCTCTAAAAAATATAAAAATCTCATAAACTAACATTGGACTATTAAAAGGTAATGATGCATCTAAAAATAACTGCCACAACTGAAGCTTTAAAAGATAAGTTCCACGCTACACCATTTTTAGTTGAAATTGAGAACATTATTCAAAATAAAGTTGAGAATTTCAATTTCAAATTCAGAAAATTAGAATTGAAATAGAGATTTTCGATATGAAATTGAGAAAATTCCAATTCAATTTTAAATCGAGAAAATTCAAATGAAATTCTCGAAATTTAGAATGGAAATTCGCAATTTTATTTGAAATTTTCCGAATTTAAATTCTCAATTTTATTTGGAATTCCCAATTTCCTCTGGAATTTTCTCAATTTTCAATTGAAGTTCTTAAGGCTTGATTCAGAAAGATAAGTTCCACGCTACACCATTTTTAGTTGAAATTGAGATCATTATATACAATATCATGAAAAAATTCAAAATAAAGTTGAGAATTTCAATTTCAAATTGAGAAAATTACAATTGAAATAGAGATTTTCGATATGAAATTGAGAAAATTCCCAATGAAGATGAGAATTACAATTTTAAATTGAAAAAAATTCTATTTCAATATGAAATTGAGAAAATTCAAATGAAATTCTCCATTTTATTTGAAATTTTCCGAATTTAAATTTTAAACTCTCAATTTTATTTGGAATTCTCTTAAAATTAAAATTGAAATTTCCAATTTCCTCTAGAATTTTCTCATTTTTCAATTGAAGGCCTGTTTCAAAAACACGGATTTTTAATAAATTAATAAATTTTTCATACAAAAATTTTAAAATTATTTCCGTTCGCTCTTCTTAATAAGATGGTTAATTTTATTAAGAAATTTCTCAATCTGAATCTCAATTTTAAATTCTCAATATTATATGGAATTTTCTCAATTTCTATGAAACATGGTGTAATAAAGAGTTCATAGAGTCATAAAACTGCTTTCATGTTTCTTAAAAATGTTTTCTTTAGATACAATAGAATGAAAATAAGCTGTAAAATATATGACACATGTACAAAATTTGAGACAGTTTATTATTAGATAAATATTTCTAACAAAGTGAATTAACATACCCGTTTTAGGATTTACATAGAAAGTGATATTGAATAGTAAATTGTTTTGAGAAAAAATAGGCTACACAAACTTTTCAATATATCACTATAAAGAAATTGTCTGCTTTTGTAACTATTCTATGTCGACAGCCTAAAATATAAAAATAACTAATTTTTTTTAAATTTCTAAATTAATAACTTACTTTTCAGATCATAACTTAAACTAATTAATTAAATTTCTTAATTCTTAAGAATTAAAAAAAATGTCAACAAATAATTCCATGAATTAATTCCCAAAAAACCAATTATTTAGTTACATTCATTGTTGAATCCAATTTGAACCAGCATTGAACACAGAGTACTATATGCATTTCATGTCGAATTTTATGTGTATCGAACAAAAAACTAAAATTTTTTGAAACTGAGCGAATTCACTTAATTATGAATAAATTCGAAAAAAATAAATAAATTTTTATGGTCAACATCTCATTTGGTTTGTATTATATGTGGCTTTGCGATATATCAAGAAATTTAAACAATTTCTGCCGTTTTCGATTTTTCATGATTTTTTTAAAACAAAAAAATTGGATATTTTCACATAAAAAATATATTTTTTTGCTTCAATTTGTTATTATAACTCCGAAACTACTGAGCCGATTGAAACACATTGTATAAGTGAAAATTTTGTACATAACATAAGAAAATTTTTTAAAACTCAATCAGTCGAAAAAAGAACACTAACTACTCAATTTTGTTTTTATCAAACAAAAAACTAAAATTTTGTGAAAATGAGCAAATTCACTTAATTATGAATAAATTCGAACAGAATAAGTCGAATTTTAAGATCGATACCTCAATTTGTTGCTATTTAATGTGGCTTTGCAATAAATTAAGAAACCTGAACAATTTCTGCCGTTTCCGATTTTTCATAATTTTTTTAAAACAAACAAATTTGCTATTTTCACGTAAAAAATATATCTTTTTGCTTCAATTTGTTATTATAACTCCGAAACTACTGAGCCGATTGAAACGTAATATATACAAGAAAATTTATACATAACCTGGAGAAAATTTTTTCAAAATTCATTTAATCGAAATAAGAACATTAACTACTCAATTTTATGTATATCAAAGCAAAATCTAAAATTTTGTGAAAATGAGAGAATTCACTTAATTATGAATAAATTCGAAAAGTATCAATCGCTTTTTAAGATCGATATCTCATTTTGTTGCTATTAAATGCGGCTTTGCGATATAGCAAGAAACCTGAACAATTTCTGTCATTTTCAATTTTTCAAGATTTTTTAAAACAAAAAAATTGGATATTTTCACGCAAAAGATTTATTTTTGGCTTAAATTTGTTATTATAACTCTGAAACTACTGAGGCGATTGAAACGCAATATATTAAAGGATTAAAGGCTATTTAAATCTTATTTTTTCTAAGTTTATTTTAATAACATTGGACTTACCCTTTTTGAGTTATCATTAATTATGTGGAGAATCGTCTAACAAAATTTTTTGTTTTCTAGTTTTGTGCTTTCTAGTTTTCTGAATAGTGCTACAGTATATTGCCTTCATATTGTACAACAAATTTTACCCTTTCTCACACATTAATGCCACATTTGGAGTTTGTTTCAGCATTTTGAACATCCTTAAGAGCAACGTTTACGTCCTGCTTTACAGCTACCAAATTGTTCCAGTCTGACTCAAAAGTAAGTTAAGTGTTTAGTCGTTCCCAGGTGGGTAAGGCTTGACAGTAACGTCTTAGTTGCTGTTTAAATATCGCCTTTGTCAGAGTATAAATTAAGGGATTTAAAGACAGCTATCCAGGCATATAAGGCTGGAGATTTTGGTTTGTCTAAGAAAGAATAAGAAGTGAAAGAATAGAGGTGGAAATAAAAGCTTTCAAAATGTGCAGTACTATATTTATGCTGATGTCACACTCACCGGATTAAACCAGCAATTTAACAACTATTACTGGTAGCCAACAGACGCAGTCGGTGGTTATGATGATGGCAAACTTACGAAAACAGAAGTGCATACAATTGTTAATATAAATTGTGCTAAGCATGCCACCGCCATTCGAATGCAAGAAATTAAAAAGAAAAGCAGGGAAAAAGTGTTTCTACAGATAAACAAAACTGCTGAATATTCACAATCCCAAAACAAAAAGGAAATTTATCTTTTGAAGGCCAACAAAATGTTTATTTAAATGCAAGAGAATAAATAAAATAGGAAAACATACAATAATTTGAAGTCGTAAAGGAATCCCAATAAGCATTTTTACTGGAATTCAAGTTGAAATCAAGTGTAATTCAAGCCTTGAATTATAGTCAAGCAATTGAATTACAGTTGTATTACACTTTATTTCAAAAACATTCTCTAGTAAAAAGAAAACATAAATTCAAATCATCTGTTTTTTGTTTGAAAAATATTAAATTTTTCAAATATTTTTCAAAATGTTCAAGTGCTTGAATTTCTGGGGCTTTGGTGCTTATTGGAATACAATGATATTACCCACCTTGTCATAGGGATCGTGTTAGTGCAACGAAAAGCCAACACCATTAGAACCATAGAAATGTGAACCAAAATATTGGTTGCGAAAGACAAATGATATGTTTCACAGAATCAAAAGCCGTTCAGCAATTGTGAAAATAATAAGGAATTTAGTTTAAACAATTTGAATTGATTTCGAGATATACATATATATGTCTGTGTTACTTTATAATAACCCAAAGACTTTTGAAATTAAAGTAAACTTGAAATTAGAATTCGACAATTTCTACTGAACTATTGAAAGAGGAGACGTATTGAAAATAAGTACTTAGTTCTTTAAACATTTGCTGATTTTTAAATCCTTTAAGGGATTGAAAGATTCCAAAGGACAACTTAGGACACCTAAATATATTTAATTCGGTATCAAATCTTGTTCAAGTACCACACATGTGATTTGTTTTATACTAAATCTTTGTTCTGTTAATAAAATAACTAATAAAATTTTACCTTCTCCTTGCTATCCCTGGCAAGCAAAGGTCTCATGACAGACATCACGCTCTCATGACTGTAATCAACGTTATTTTTAGAAAAAATTAAAGAAAAACAAAACAAACATGAAACTGTGACAATCCAGCAGTTCTAGAAGACTGTTCAGAACTAGTTGCTTTACCTACCATCTAGGGTGACAACTAGTTGTATAACTAGCTAACCAGGGGGTCAGTTGACCATTTTGGTTTTCAATGAGTCTTTCTGAGAGCTGGTTCAAAGTAGTCAACCAATTCGATTCACATACCGGTTGCATAGAGTCAGTTACTTAACTGGTTACTTGATCAGCTACATAACGGCGCTACGAACAAAGTCCACAAACCACAAATGAATTAAGGCTCCAAAATTTTATATGGAAAAACCAACAACCAAATTTAGGGACTTAGTTAATTTTTTTGGGGATGTAATTCATAATGAAATTAATCGGGGGTGCCGGTTTTTGATACACCCCAGAGGAGAAAACCTTTGCGCACAGCCGAAGACCGGCAATGCAAATAGTTTTTAGTATGCGAAGCCGGTTTTATTTCATTTTTGTTAGAGGGTTTTTTTCGTTTTGTTGGAGATTTATTTGATTTAGATCTTTTGACTTTTAATTCATAATGAATTAAGTCCCCAAAGTTTGGGGACTTTGTTCATTGGGGACTTTGTTCGTTGCGTCCTACATAAAGAGTTATTTCAACATGTTCAAGTGCAAGCGGAAGCTAATTGAACTCAAATAGTCAGTTAAAAAAAACATCTCATAGACAGTTCAATAACCGATTGCTTGTAAACAAACCTACCTCCGACACCTCTTCAATAGATTACTTCTGATGGGTAAAAAAACTACTTTCTAAAGTGCAGTACAAAATAAGCGTTTAAAGTTATTATGCTATAGGTTACTTAGAGACACTAAAGTGACAATTGCCTTCACAAAGAAAATAAACTGTATGAGAATTATATCAACACAATTTGTATGAATTACTAACAAAACGTTTAAAGTGATTACATTCTAGAATACTTATATACACATAAGTGACAATTAACTTCATGATAGATTACCTGGGATGTATAAAGTAACCAATTAACTTTACTCTACACTATAAAT